>NC_081842.1:156260531-156561602 GCF_963259705.1 Myotis daubentonii
AGGGCTGAGGGCCCAGTGAGATGTTAATTATTTACAGTGGCTGACGGGTGAGGCTGTGGAAGGGACCTGGCCCACCATCTCCTGGAGTCAATTGACCTTTCAACTGAAGCGCACACAGGTGATGTGCTTATGAGGACCTGAAAATAGGCTTCATTCTACAACACTCCTTGGTGGGTAAAAAGCAATTTGTAATGTTGAATGGTAATTAAACTTAATCTAAATAAATCAAGCATGATTAGAATGATTAATTTTCTGAGTAGCCATGAGCATTTTAAGTTAGGCAGAAAAGAAAGCTATTGTTCAGATTTTAAATACTAAGTCCAATATGTCTGGTCTCACATTAAAATGATCAAAGGCTAATATTAAACTAGGCATGCAGAGTTCCTGCTTAAGTCCTACTTGAGAGGGAGAGATACTGCCATTATTATTCATAATAGTAATGTTAATATCCAAAGATTATTGCATAGGACAGACAGGAAACACTATGGTTTCTCGTGTGTGTGTGTGTGTGTGTGTGTGTGTACCTGAGACCAAGCAAGAAAAGGAGGAATTACATTTATTAAGCACCAACTATATGCCAGGTAATATACACATGGTCCTTGTATGCAGTAGGTCTAATTACTATCCCCATTTTACAGATGATATAACTAAGACTCAGGGCACAGTGCAGCTTGCCTGGGGTGATGAAGTTGGGATTTGGACTCAGGTCTGCTGGGATCCCCAGCTCCCTTTCTTTTCAGTCCATTGCATGCCAGACCAAAAGGTGTAAAGGCAGAAAAGGAAGACCGGATTGACCCCACGGTGCACTCGGAAAGGGGAAAAGGTTGGAGTTAAGGAGGAATGGAAGGAGGCACGCCAGTAATTCCATTTTTACTCATTCTCAATATTCCTACATCTTCAGTCATAGGTGAAAGGGCGAGGGCTATGCCCTCCATCTTGCCCCAGGGTAAGGGCTACGCCCTCCATCTTGCCTTGGCCATGTGCTCGGCAAGGCTTCTTCCTGGAAGCCCGAGCCTCTGCTGGCCACACCCAGGACTTCTTTGAACTAACCAATGACAATCAAGGGAAGTCGCCATAGATATGACCACATCCTGTGTGACAAGACACCGACTTGCGCCTGGCCAATCGGCAGGGCCCACAGTCCTTTCTCCTCTCCTTGCTCCAACCCCCTATAAAACCTCTCTCCACACAGAGTTCTCTCTCTTGGCCACTTGGCTTGCCGTTGCATCGGTGAGTGTGGTCGGGGAGCCGAACTAGTTCGAATAAAGACTCTTTGCTTTTGCATCGGACTTGGCTGGCTCCCTGATGGGCTTTTGGGGATCTTGAAATCTGGGCATAACAATAGGCAGCTAGCTTCCTAGCTTGAGACTTAACTGTGTTCTCTTCAGGCAGGTCTGGCCTGTCTGCCAAGTGGAGAGTCTGGGCAAGAGGAAAAGACTGTTAGCTTGAGGAGTTGAAGCGCCTCTGGGAAACCTCATCCTGGGGAAGAGGAGGCGCATAGTGTTTGCCCGAGTTCCAGTGCCTCAGCGTCCAAGGAAAGTGAACCTGATGAGTGGTCCAGGCATCCTAACCCGTCCTCTGTCCTTCCCTCACTCCTTCCCCAGGCACTAGACCCGCATACAGGGCTGAAGGTTCCCTGGCTGCTTCTCTCTCTCCCACCTGGAAGCCTACCTTGGCGTCTGCTTCTTGCAGGACCTGGACTAGCACAGAGGCTTTGCCCAGCACCTTCCCGCCTGTTACAGGCCACCAGGCATATTGAGAGAGGGGAGCCTTGAGTGCCTGGTGGCTGCTGGCTTGTTTTAAAACATATTGGACTCCACCTTCAACCCAGGGACCATGAGACATACCAGGAGGCCCTTTGCAGAAGGATGAGATACCCAATAAGCAGGTGGGGCAGGATCTCCTAAAACTCGGGCTATGGCTGTGTTATGTGACACCACTGGTGGCCACAGGCTGGCGAGCTAATGAGCCCTGGAAAAACTGAGGTTATAAACACACAATGCAAATATCACAGTGAATCAATCATAATTGCTACCATAAGTAAGACAAACCCCATATTTTCGCTTCCATAGCCAGATTATACTCACATTGTATTCATAAATTAGGTAAAATGATAGTAAACACATTTACTGCTTGCCATATGCCAGACGCCATACTAAACTCTTCATTTGATAACCCTAAGGCAGACCATTATCCACGCTCCATTACCCTCTCCTTCTATACTAATAAAACCTTGCTTTTGTTTATGACAACAATGTGCCAGCCCCAGGTGATGGCTTATGTCACGCAATCATGACCTCCTGTTCTCTGTAGTCCTGGCTGCTTTAGACTGAGGGGTGTCCACACAGCCCACTTCTGTCCAACAGACCTAAGCAGGAGTCGGCCAGGGTCGGGGTGGGCGCTGGGTTATGGAACATGCTTCTCCTGGAAGACTACAGGGCAAAATCCCTCACCCTCAAGGTCAGCGGTTCTCAACCTGGGGGTCGTGACCCCTTTGGGGGTCGAACTACCCTTTCACAGGAGTCGCCTAAGACCATCGGAAAACACATATGTAATTACATATTGTTTTTGTGATGAATCACTATGCTTTAATTATGTTCAATTTGTAACAATGAAAATACATCCTGCATATCAGATATTTACATGACGATTCATAACAGTAGCAAAATGACAGTTATGAAGTAGCAATGAAAATAATTTTATGGTTGGGGGTCACCGCAACATGAGGAACTGTATTAAAGGGTCGCGGCATTAGGAAGGTTGAGAACCACTGCTCTGGGTCTTTGCTTGAACATCACCTTCCCGTAAGACCTCTCCTGAGCACCCTGTTTAAAACTGTATAACCTGGCACATAGTAGGCACTCAACATATCTTTTTTCTCTTTGAGTGAACACATAAAAACAAAGTAGGGAAAGTCACTGGAGGAAATGCAGAACAGCAAGCACAGATATCCTGGGACAAACACACGCCTGCCATGTGTGGTGAATAGGAGGCCAGCGTGATGGGCGGTGTGACAGAGGGGAGGAGATGAGAGACGGAGGGTGTTGGCCGAGAGCCTGATCACACCAGGGCTTGCAGGTCATTGTAAAGCCTTTGGCCCCTGTGCCACGCCAGCACGACCAAGGGTGTCTCTGAGTGGGGGGTGAAAGGATTAAGGAAAGACAGACAAGAGAATAATAGCTGGGTCTCGGTGGGACGGGACGCTGCTCCCTGATGAGGAGACAACGACAGCGCCCACAGGCCGTGTCTTTATTTTATAGCAGATGCCACGAGGCAAAGTAGGGGCGTGATCACGTTGTTTACAGCATTCTCGTGAGTTTCATCCCCACTCAACTACATGCACCCGAGCTCTATCACAAGGCACGTGGGGCCACGTGTTCGGACCATAGGTTCAAGCTCACAACCACAGCCGTTGGCTATGATTGTGCTGGGAGGGCCCTGCCCTCCAGCTGGGACTTGCACGTGGCAATGAGAGGACCCTGTCCTTTCATTAGTCCGAGGCTTGAACCTGGCCAAAACACTGTAGCCGCGCCCCACAGGCCCCTGCTCTGGGTGTGCTGGGGTGCTGAGGGGGAGGAGGGCAGCCTCTGACTTGCATCTGGAATCACCATGGGGCTGCTGCTGAGACACACTGGAGCCGGCAATGTAGACGCAGGGAGAAGAGGTAGGGGGTGACTGCGACAATCCAAGCCAGTGGTGGTGGTAGCTAGGTCCATGGTGGTGGCAGAGAGAAGTGACTAGGTTCTGTATATATTTTAAAGGTATAGTCAGTAAGATTTGCTCACAGATTGGGTGTAGATTGGGAGAGTGAGGGAGAAATGGGGCATGACTTCAAGGTTTTTGACCAAGAAACTAGAAGCAAGGGGATTGTGAGGACTTCAGGAAAACTGGAGTTTGGAGGTAAAATCAGGCACTCGGTTTTGAACATGTTTGAGTTTGAGATGCCTATTGTACATTCCAGTGGAGACAGGAAGCAGTCAGGTGGATATGCAGCAGTTGACTTTATGGGAGAGGCCCAGGCCAGGGATATAGGTTGTATTGAAAGCTATGAGGCTGGATGGGTTCACCCAAGACATGAGTGTGGGCTAAAGAGAAGAAGAAGAAAGAGATGTGGAAGTGCAAGGACGAGCCCTGGGCCTTCCCCTTGTGAGGGTGCCCACGTGCTAGGCAGGGCCTTCTTCCTGTTCAGGTGCTCAGGTACCCAAATGCAAATGTGGCAAGGTCAGCGTTCTCAACCTGGCCTGATAGAAGTGGACCCTGTTGCACAGTGAAAATGCACCTGCCCAAAGGCACACAGATGGTCAAGTGCTGCTGTCTATCTGACTTCTCCAGTGAATAAACCTTTGAGTTCATTTCCCCTAGCACCTTAACTTACTATCTTGGCCTCACCCTTCCCGATCCAAACCAGCCTTTCATTTCTGTTTCCACCTGAAGCTTCAGTACAGACCATCCTAATCCTTTACCTTGAACCTTCCCGACTGTATCCAAATAGGATTTCCTGCCGTGAGGCTCTCCCGATTCTAATCCACTCCTTCTCTTCATGAATAGGAAGCAGATTGTGCCACCTTCCTGCTCAGTCCTTCTATGCATCCCTCGTTACCTGCCAAGCTGTAACCCAGCTTCTTGGGCTTGGTTAAAGGAGCCTTCGCAATCTGGCTCCCACCGACTTTTCCGGTCTCCTCTCCTGCTACTCTCCCCGCCACCCCACTCCCCATATCAGTCACTTTTCTGAAATCGAATCTCTTATTGAGATCCACCACACTCTTCCACAAACTGAGTTTCACACGCTGTTCCCTTTTCGTGCCCACACTGCTTGACCCCCCACCCCCACCCCGGGACAATATTGACTAGAAGACATGATGGTGGGCACTGTGTCTTGTTCCACATATCGAAGTCAAGCGTTCAACTGTTCACCATGAGGTAGATGTTTGCTGTAGGATTTTTAAAACTTTACTTATTTAATATTTATTTTTAAAATATATTTTTATTGATTTCAGAGAGGAAGGGAGAAGGAGAGAGAGATAGAAACATCACTGATGAGCCCTAGCCGGTTTGGCTCAGTGGATAGAGCAGACTGAAAGGTCCCAGGTTCAATTCTGGTCAAGGGCATATACGTTGGTTGCAGGCACATCCCCCGTAGGAGATGTGCAGGAGGCAGCTGATCGATGTTTCTCTCTCATCGATGTTTCTAACTCTCTATCTCTCTCCCTTCCTCTCTGTAAAAAATCAATAAAATATATTTTCAAAAAAGAAACATCAATGATGAGAGAGACTCATTTGATTGGCTTCCTCCTGCACACCCCCTACTGGGAATCGAGCCTGCAACTCAGGCATGTGCCCTGACTGGGAATTGAACTGTGACTTCCTGGTTCATAGGCTGACGTTCAACCATTGAGCCATAGTTAGGCTTGTTGTAGGTCTTTTTTTTTACATTCCCTGCATCAGGTTAAGGGAAGCCCTGCTTCTTCCCTTCTTTTTGAAGTTGCTAAGAATCTATTGTTGCTTTATCAGGAATGGATATCAAATTTTATCGAATGTGTTCCTGCATCTCTTTGGTATCAGACTTTCTCTCCTTTCATCAATCATCAATTTATTTTCTACTGTTAAATTAACGTTATATTTCCTGGATAAGCCAGCATGACCTTCACACGTCATCCTTTCTTTATGCATATGTTTCTGGATTTGACTCACTACTATTTTGTTCGGCACACGGCCCTACAATCTGTGCAGGGGCCCAAAGGGAGCTCTTTTTGGGGAGGTGACCAAAAGCAACCTGGTAATTAGGAAAAAAGTTTCATTTCCACTTCTCTCTGGGGTTGGGGCCCTGAATGGCTATTGAGGACTGGGGGTAAGGGGGTCTCTGAAGCTGTGTATTTCTATAGGAAAATCAAAGTTCCCTTATCCATAAGTTTCATACTTGGTACAAAGTTTCGGTACATATTAAAACTAGAAATGATCAAAGCAGATCTTCCTAATTGTTATAATTGAAAAGTTTTACTAGCAGTGAAACCAAAGCCTGCTATTCATGAGTAACCCCATTGAATGTTTGGTCTGACAGTCCACCTTACATAAAAGCAATGGGTAGGAAGGAAAGGCAGTCTCTCTCCCGAAGGCCCCAGGCACCCCACAGGAAGGCTCCTATATCATGTCCACGAACGACAGCGTGTCCGTGGCCTTAATGAGGCCCAGGCTGAGGAGGACGGTCCCCTCCAGTTCCAAGTAGCTCTCGTAGTCCATCTTCAAATCAGCCTCCAGCTGATCTTTTCCCTTCTGATGCGGTTTCTAGGGAGGAGAAAAGCAAGTTACTCCTGTAAGACACTGACAGCTAGAAATGCCAGAGGAGGAGAAGGGCCCGCTTTTGAATAGCCAGCCTGGCTGCTCCGGAGGGGTCTGTGGGAGGACCGGGGCTGGGGCGAGGGGAGGGCATCTCTTGCCCCTTCAGCTTCTTTCTGCAGAGGTTGCCTCGTCCAGGTTAGAAGGTCCTTGGGCACTTTTGAGCCCAGCTTCTTCCCAAGGGTCTCCTCGGCACCCTCACTCTGCCACCAATAGGAGTTCATTGCCCTTGGGCCCTCTCTCCACCCTCCTCAGAGCTGTTTAAGTCAATCTCTTGCCCATAGACCATCCAGCCTCAGGAGTCTAGCCCAGGGGTGGGCAAACTTTTTGACTCGAGGGCCACAATGGGTTCTTAAACTGGACCGGAGGGCCGGAACAAAAGCATGGATGGAGTGTTTGTGTGAACTAATATAAGTTCAAAGTAAACATCATTACATAAAAGGGTACGGTCTTTTTTTTTTTTTTTTTTTTTTTTAGTTTTATTCATTTCAAACGGGCCGGATCCGGCCCACGGGCCGTGGGCCGTAGTTTGCCCACGGCTGGTCTAGGCCCTCGTCTCTGGGTTCCCCAAACTCTCCCTACATATGCCGCTCTAGTCGCCTGGTAATTCCTGGCCGTTGGGTTTCTCGGGCTCAGCAAGCCTCCTGCCAGGTGTCAGAGGCATCGTCCGTCCTGGCCAGCAGCCCATCTCTCACCAAGCCCAGTGTCGCAGCGGTGGGAAGGGGGGAATGTGTAGCTCTCTGCCACCTCTCTCCAAAGAACATGCCCTCTTTCAGGCTCCTTCCCTTACGTTGTCTGGAGTGTGGGTGACACGAGATGGCAAAATTCCCTTCTAAGCCCCATGCAGATGGCATAGTTTCTGGATCACATGGGAACTGCTACTTGCCCCAGCTTTGGGTCTCCAGCAGCTGAAATTCCAGTTAGGAAATTTCCCATTTCATGTGCTGCTTGAGCTGTAACTACTGTTCTTTGTCAAGAAATGAACTGTATCCAGACTCGATGTTTACAAGCAGGCGGGTGCATGATTTCCTCCGGACCCATGGGCTGCAGTGCACAGCCTGATCCCTGGCACCTGGGGGTGCTCAGAAAGACCAGCCTCGCGGGACGGAAGTGTGACGGTCTTCTGCCCCCTGAAATAATACTAGCACTTTCTATGTGCCAGTTACTGGCTAAGTGCTGTACACATTTTAACCCACTCAATCCTCACTGCAATCCTCTGAGGTTGTTACAGTTTGTTTCCAGTTTCCCTTTTATCAGCAGTTGCTTATGAAAAGGTATTTCTGCTGAACATTAGTTGTTTATCCTTGGCGACCTTTGCACCTTCTAAATGTAACAGAGGGGCCCTTTAAAATTCATTCACTTAGCCACAGTCCAGTCCAGAGAACATCTGAGAAGTGGTAGCTCTACTTAAAAAAGGGCACGATGTCAAATGGAAATAAAGTCACAAGAAGGAGTTGGAAACCTGTTGGAAACTCAAATGCATGATACTAAGATTATTATAACATTCAGGTGCTTTAAAAGTATTTCACAGGCAAATTATTTTTGTATTATCCACAATTCTACTGATGTGGATAATTAGGGGCTGTTGCTATGGTATTTAAACCCTCATAATAATTGGAGATCGTATCTGGCATAGGGAAAGGGTGGCAGCTTATGTCCCACAACAAAATTTCAACCAATATTTGTGAATGCACACACACACACACACACAGACACACACGCACACACACAACCAAGAGCATTTTTTTTTTTGGCTGGGGAGAACAATGAGAAGTTAGTTAATTGGTATTCTTTTATACCTTGTCACCACTAAACCATTTTTGAAATGAGGCCCTCTGCTTTGATTACACGAATTACTATCTATCAATAAATGATCATGTTAATCCAGTGATTTTCAACTGGTGTGCTACAGTAATTTTTAAAACATGCAATACTCGACTATTTAGTCAGGGGCACTGACCTCTTTTCCCTTAGATTATCAAATTAAAAAAAACGGCAACAGCCTGGCTGGTGTCAATCATTGTATGTATAGATGGTAGTTAGACACCTTTGTATCTAAAAGACTTGGATGTTATAGAGCATTTCAGAAACTTCCATTAGGTAGAATCTTACAAGGTGTCCAACAATAGCTGCTTACTCATGGTAAGCTAGGAAATTGGAGAAATTTCCTCTTGACTCTCATGAGAATGAGAGAAGAATGTGAAAAGGCATAATTTTCCTATTCAAATTGTGGAATAAGCCAAACACACATATTTCCACTGGGGTTAGAGAGAACTCAACTTTTGTTTCTGAAATTTAACTTACAACTTTTTTCTTCTCCCTCTCCAGCGCCATTTCCTTCCTTTCTTGCTCACGGATTTTCTTGCGTTGCTCCACATATTCCAGGTGCTTGACTTCTCTTTCAAAGTAATGGTTTATACTTGATGCCTGTTAGAGACACAGGCCTCAAGAGAGGAGCCCCCACCCACACCCCGCTCCCACTACGTTTTTTACAAGGGCCTGGAAGAGTCCCTGCTGCCTATAACTCACCAGGTATGCTCCCTGCTTTGGGACACTGCCCACGGGCCCACTTCCAGGGAAGCTAGCTCAATGTGGGGGCTACTGTGCTAAGTTTTAGGACCCTGCGAATTACAGTATTCCAGGAAGGGAGTGAGGTTGGAAGGCGAGAGCAGCAAAAATTGTTTACAATTTTGTAGAAGGAACATTCGAGGATTGCTTTTTTCCTTCTTCCTTCCTTCTCACTTCTAACACCGAGGAAACTTTCATATCATCCACAGAACCTGGAGAACCCAGATGAGGGTATCAATGCAGATCCTAAAGGGCCTGGGAGCAGAGTTCCTGGCCCCCTGGAGGGTTTGGCATGTAGGCATAGAATAGAAACAGGAAAATAGACCAGGTGACCAGGGGAGGAAAAGCTTTTTGCCTGGCATTAATGAGGCCGATGTTGTTGGGACTTGTAACAGATTGCAGTCTATATATCTAACGTTTGGTGTATGTATACTTACATGTTTCTACTTATTGATCTTTTCATAACCTCCTAATTAACATTGCCTGCAGCCCTCGGGTGGCGGGGACGGAGGCGGGGGGCGGGCAGAATATTGCCACTTCAGACACGCTGCTTGCAGGACACCAGCTTGGGGGAGGGGACGGGGTGGTGGGCAATGGGAAGAGACATGCAGATGTCACATGTGCCCTCCAGGACGGGCGTCCCTGAAAGAAGGGTCCCGTGCTTCGGTTACAACCCCCAAACAACAGCTTCTGATTGTGAATCCTCAAAGTGATTCTCCCCTGAATCTGGGTTCTATTGACTTTGGCCTCCCTCTCATTCCATTTTTGTTTATTTTTCTAGCTTCAAACTATTTAACTCATGAAGCAGAAATGCATCCCCTTGTTTTTGCCTGCTCTCCTATAGCGTGAAAATGCTGTCATTTCTGAACACACTTTTAAGACAGGCCACAGTGATACTCCGTCACATAAACCCTCAAAGCCCAAAGTCACTGACCTCATTGGTGGAAGGGTGACTCAACGTCCAAGGGATCTCTAATATATGCAGGGTCCCATAGTAATCACCTACGGCTATGAATTGCTGCTTCGCTGAAAGGTTAAAAATAAACAGGGGGGAAAACAAGTCAGCCGACAGAAAGCTGTCTTAGCGTTTACACACGAACCGTGGCTCGTTCTGTGGTGTCCCAGAGGACCTGCGGGAGTTACAGGGACCTTGGCATCTGCATCAGACCTTCGTGACTGGGGGCCATATTAACATGTATGTCATGCTTTCCAGTTGATGGGATGAAAGCTGAGACCCTGAGCCTTGGTCAGCCACCCTGCCCACCGCGGATCTCCTTTTCTTGGCCTCTGTGTAAAGCAGCGGTTCTCAACCTGTGGGTCGCGACCTCTTTGGGGATCGAACGACCCTTTCACAGGGGTCGCCTAAAACCATCGGAACACACACATATAATTACATATTGTTTTTGTGATGAATCACTATGCTTTAATTATGTTCAGTTTGTAACAATGAAAATACATCCTGCCTATCAGATATTTACATGACGATTCATAACAGTAGCAAAATGACAGTTATGAAGTAGCAACGAAAATAATTTTATGGTTGGGGGTCACCACAACATGAGGAGCTGTATTAAAGGGTCGCAGCATTAGGAAGGTTGAGAGCCACTGGTGTAAAGGGTGTGGCTCCTTGCCGAGGTTGACTCTCTCTGTGGCGGGGCCACTGGGCAGACGTGGGAAGGAAGCAGGGAAAACACATGGAAAGATTTCCAGGGGGAATCCTGAGGGCAGTATCCGCACAGACACAGTAAGGACTAAAGGACCCCGGCATGCAGGCGAATTTAAAAGGCACAGTCAGAACCAGGAGCCAGAATGCACACCAGATTGTTTCCTGTGAGCATTTAAAATGGATGTGAAACACAAATGTGTTTGAGCATTTTAGCTTTCCATCTCATCATGTGTTGTTGTTTTTTTCTTCTCATTTTCAGAAAATGGTTCACATTGCCAAATCCTCTACTTATAATCCCTGCAGGCATGTTATGTTTTAGAGCAAAGATAGGAAAACACACTTTGGTGACATATTCCTAAGCAGTAGCCAGACTGTGTGACACCCTAGGAATTCTGAAGGATGAATTTCTCAAGGTATGTTTCTGAGAGAGAAAGGGATAGAAAGACCATTCTATGCCTTCAACACCTTTGGAAACAAAGGAAAACTCCTTTTCAAAGAGGCAAATATATTGGATTTATATAGAAAGTAGCACTGGGTTGCAACAGAGAAATCAGGACAAAGGAAATAAATTATTAGAAGATGAGAAGGATGCTTTGTGTTGTGTGGTTCAAAATTGCCCTCTGCTTGGCACACCAAGTGTGTCTCAGAAATAACTGTTGATGGAGAAATCAAGTGAGAGAAGCTCAGGTGGTATCCAAGATAGTGCCAGAGAGAAGGGGCAGGATGGAAGGAAAGGGGGGACGGAGGGAGAAGGAAGGGAAGGGAGGGAAGAAAACAAAAACCTGAGAAAGGACGCTGGAGGCCTCCCAGATGATGCCAATGTTTTCCTGAGTTACACAAAAGAACAAAATGACTTAGCGTGTTTGCTCAGAAAGAACATACCAGTAAAGGTCCAGGGTTTGATGCAGGTGATCATCGTTATACAGATGTTCTGTGACTGGGCTGGCTCATGGGTTTTCTCCAGAAGGTCCCAGATATCGATGTACCCATCTTCTCGGCCAATGTAGAAGACGCCGGGCCTCGTCAGGGACCAGTGCCCTGAGGTGTACCTTTTTGGAGCACAGCATGACTGAAGGAGGGGTCCGAACTTGAAGCAAATTTTTAAAAAGACACATTAAAAGCTTGTGTTATTATCGAAGGGATATTCACAAGGATTTTAAGTGCAAGTCAGATAGCTGTGATCACGTAACAACCAAATCATGACTATTCGGAAGTTTTATTTCTTTCACTTGTAGGATTTTTATATAATGCCAGTTCTTTTCTTCCCTGCATGGTTTTATAACACCTTTTTCTTCTTATTTTATTTGCCTTTTAGAAAAGAGCAAACTTTCCTATCAAGCCATTGTTGGTTTTAATAAATCCAATGGCTATGGAAGTCCATTGCTATTTCTCTGGAGATGGATCAGATAAGTAAAGATTATGAAATTGGCTTACACCTCCTTCCCACGGGAACAACTCTGGTAGCCAAAAAAAGCAAATAAAAAGTCAGTTCTAGCTGTGAGCTGCATGCAATGACGTATAACTACTATTGGGAAGAGATTTTAGACCAGCAAAGCATCCTAAGGTTGTCTTGTCTTTTCTCCACCATGGGGCAATTCGCCTTCTTAGGGAGGTTTTCATAGAGATAGAAGATCAGGATGTGCGTTCTTCCCACTGGCATGTGCCACCTGGCCACCAGGTAGGTCACTTATCTATTTACACCTGCAGACGAACTGCCTCAGGCCTCCAACACATGCATCGGAGCCTTTCCTGTGGGGATGGGAGGATGTCTCAGAGGCATGGACTCCTTAGAGGTGCCACTCCAGACCTGTCCTCGGCCCAGATCCTTCCGTTTCTGTGGATAACCAGGTTCCTGCCCCTGCATAGTCTGTGGATAATCCTGCCTATAAAACTAACACTTGTTCATTGTAAAAAAAAGAAAAAAGAGAGAGAGAACATCTAGAGTACATTGGTATAAAGTAGAGTTCTTCTGTGGATAGGTACTTAAGTAGTTTCCAATTTTTCAATGAAAAACTTGTACATATAGTCATGCAATTTTTTTTTGAGATTTGTGTTACAGTCCTAGAAGTGAAAGTGTTGGGTTAAGGAAAAAATATGTATAAAATTATTGTATAAAATATGTACAAATTATACATGTATAAAAATATGTATAAAATTATATACATATTACACATATTATTTATTGAAAGAATATATACATTACAGCTGTGAAATAGATGTATTGCATATTTTAATAATCTTAACTTGCTCACCAAATGGACATATAATAATGATTTCTCCACACACTTATTTCACTGGTCTTTCTCAATCTTTCTAGTTCTTGGCAGTTTAGCTTACATCAGTCTGGATTCAGGCCCTCTCCTAATCCTCTCCTAATCCTGACCACTAGATTTTCTTGTCGCTGTGTCACTTTGACTCACACAATTCTGGTCTTCCTGGTGACAGACACTTTAGCTTTTTTACTCCCACTTTCTGAAACTGCTGACATATTTCTGGTGCAGAAGAAAATATTACAGACTTGGAGACAAAACAACAACAACAACAAACAAAACAAAACAAAAACACACAAAAACAACAACAACAATAAAGACAAGAGCTGGTTCTTTGAAAGGATAAACAAGATTGATGAACCTCTAGCCAGGCTCACCAAGAAGCAAAGAGAGAGAACCCAAATAAACAAAACCAGAAATGAAAGAAGTGAAATAACAACAGAACAGACCCTATAGAAATACAAAGGATTATAAAAAAATACTACAAAGACCTCTATTCCAACAAACTGGTCAACCTAGAAGAAATGGACATATTCCTAGAAAAATATGACCTTCCAAAACTCAATCAGGAAGAATAAAAAAAATCTGAATAGGCCAATAACTATGGAGGAAATTGAAGCAGTCATCAAAAAACTTCCAGCAAACAAAAGTCCTGGGTCAGAAGGCTTCACAGGGGAGTTTTACCAAACATTCAAAGAAGAACTAAAACCTATCCTCCTCAGACTATTCCAAAAAATTCAAGAGGAAGGCACACTTCCAAGCTCTTTCTATGAAGCCAACATTACCTTAATCCCAAAACCAGATAAAAACACTACAAGGAAAGAATTGCAGGCTAATATCCCTGATGAACATAGATGCTAAAATCTTCAACAAAATCCTAGCAAATCAGATCCAGCATTACATTAGGAAGATCATACTACACCATGACCAAGTGGGATTTATTCTGGGGATGCAAGGATGGTGCAATATTCGCAAATCAATAAACGTGATATATCACATAAACAAATGGGCAGATAAAAATCACATAATCATATCAATTGATGCAGAAAAAGGACTTGACAAAATCCAACACTCTTTCTTGATAAAAACTTGAGAGTTTTTATCAAAATGGGAATCGAGGGATCATACCTCAACATAATAAAAGCCTTATATAACAAACTACAGCTAACATTATACTCAATGGGTAAAACCTAAAATCATTTCCCCTAAGAATAGGAACAAGACAGGGATGCCCATTCTCACCACTCCTGTTTGATATGGTACTGGAAGTGCTAGCCATAGTGATCAGACAAGAAGAAATAAAAGGCAGCCAAATTGGAAAAGAAGTAAAACTCTCAGATGACATGATATTGTACATAGAAAACCCTAAAGACTCCATCAAAGAACTACTAGATTTAATAAATGAATTCAGCAATGTGGCAGGATACAAAATTTACACCCAGAAACCTATGGCTTTTTTATACCCCAATAATGAACTCACAAAAAGAAAAAAAAAATCCCATTTACCATTGCAACAACAACAAAAAAAATTTAAGATACCTAGGAATAAATTTAAATAAGGCGGTAAAAGACCTGTACTTGGAAAACTACAGGACATTGAAAAAAGAGATAGAGGAAGACATAAACAAATGGAAGACTATAGCGTGTTCATGGATTGGTAGTATCAACATCATTAAATGTCCATACTACCCAAAGCAATCTACACATTCAATGCAATCCCCATTAAAATGGCATATTTCACAGACCTAGAAAAAACTCTCCAAAAATTCATATGGAATAAAAAAAGACCCCGAATAGCTGCAGCAATCCTGAGAAAGAACTAAGTTAGAGTGATCACAATACCAGATATCAAGCTATATTACAAAGCCACTGTTCTCAAACTGCCTGGTACTGGTACAAGAACAGACATATAGACCAATGGAACAGAACAGAGAACCCAGAAATCGACCCAAGCCATTATGCTCAATTAATATTTGACAAAGGAGGCAAAAGCATACAGTCTCTTCAATAAATGGTGTTGAGAAAATTGGACAGATACATGCAAAAAAAATGAAACTATACCACCAACTTACACCATACACAAAAATAAACTCAAAATGGATAAGAGGACTGAAACAGAAGGTGGGAAACCATAAAAATCTTAGACGAATCCATAGGCAGCAAAATATCAGACATATGTCAAAGCAGTATCTTTACTGATACAGCTCCTAGGGCAATGGAAACTGAGGAGAAAATAAACAAATGGGACTACATCAAAATAAAAAGCTTCTGCACAGCAGAAGAAACCATCAACAAAACAAGAAAGCCCACTGCATGGGAGAACATATTTACCAATGTTATCACCCACTGATAAGGGTTTAATCTCCAACATTTATAGGGAACTCATACAACTTAACAAAAGGAAGATAAACAATCCAATCAAAATTGGGCAAAGGACTTAAATAGACACTTTTTGAAAGTGGACATACAAAAGGCCAAAAAACATGAAAACATGTTCAAAGTCACTAATCATCCAAGAGATGCAAATCAAAATGACAATGAGATACCATGTCACACATGTCAGAGTGGCTATCATCAACAAATCGACAAACGACAAGTGCTGGCGAGGATGTGGAGAAAAAGGAATCTTTGTGCACTGCTGGTGGGAATGCAGACTGGTGCAGCCACTGTGAAAAACAGTATGTAGTTTCCTCAAAAAATTAAAAATGGAACTCCCATTTGATCCAGTAATCCCACTTGTAGGAATATATCCCAAGAAATCAGAAACACCAATCAGAAAGGACATATGAGCCCCTATGTTCATAGCAGCACAATATACAATAGCTAAGATTTGGAAACAGCCTAAGTGCTCAACAGTAGATGAGTGGATTAAAAAACTGTGGTAGATCTACAGAATGGAATACTACGCTGCTGTGAAAAAGAAAGAACTCTTACCATTCGCAAGAGCATGGATGGACATGGAGAGCGTTATGCTAAGTGAAATAAGCCAGCTGGAGAAAGACAAATATCCAATCATCTCACTCATTTGTGGGATATAATTAATAACAAAATGTGATGAACAAAAATAGATCATGAGACAGAGAAGCATTGAACAGTCAAACTTCAGAGGGAAGGCAGGTGGGGTGGGGCCTAAGAGATCAACCAAAGGACTTGTATGCATGCATATAAGCATAACCAATGGACACAGACACTGGGGGGAGGGGGGGGAGGGCATGTGCTGGGGGTTGGAGATGGCTAGGGAGAGGTCAATGGGGGAAAAAGGAGACATATGTAATACTATATATAATATTTTAAACAATAAAAGAATTCAAAAAATTAAATATCTTTAAAAAATAATAACTTTTACTGATTAGAGAAAGAGGAAGGGGGAGAGAGAGAAACATTGATTGGCTGCCTCCTACACACACCCTACCAGGGATCGAGCCTGCAACTTGGGCATGTGCCCTGATAGAGAATTGAACTGGCAACCCTTGGTGCACAGGATGACACCCAACCAACTGAGCACCACTGACCAGGGTTCGTTCCTATATTTTAAGGGAAGGAGAAATGCAAATCAAGTCAACTGGTATATATATATATAAAGTATAATATGCTAATTCAACTGGATGTCCTTCCAGACGAAGCCAGGGCTGCGAGGGAAGCCTGGGTCCCGGGTGCCAGAGGGAAGCTGGTGCTGGCAGCCGGGGGAAGGAAGGCCTACTCTTGCATGAATTTCGTGCATTGGGCCTCTAGTGCAGTGATGGTGAATCTATGACACATGTGTCAGAGGGGACACGCGAACTCATTTTGGGTGACACGCATCGACAGAGACAAAAAATTGCATAATTCAAATATTTGTCTCTCACAACGGCCAATTTGTCTCATTACTCAAGTTGGGCATCACTTGAGTAATATTATTACTCACATTACTCATGATCAATAATGCAATTCTAAAACCGGATGTAAACATGTACATCGGTGTTGCATAGCAAAGATACATAGTGAAAACATCCAAGATACATTGTTCCAATATTGACATTAATATGAAAAGGTTAAGAATTGCACTAAAAGAGATTAATCTTTACTCGTGACATTTTATTTTCACTCAAGTGACAAAATGCCCAGTTCTGGAAACGGCCTCATTATTGTCAACATGTGCCTCAGGTAAGCTTCCCGTGTGTTCGGGTGCATTCAGCAAACGGACGCACTTGATCGCCATGTTCGTCATGAGACAGGAGTGGGAGGGTTAGAAGAAAAAGATATACAGTGCAACAGTGCTCAATGAGACATTCTGCGTGTCGGATAATTGATTACAGCACCATATATTTGTTGGTTATACATACTATCTTTGAATTGTTTTGCACCAGGAGTCAGTGCAACAGCACTGCAAAAAAGTTAATAGATAAGAAACCTATCAACCTTTTATAAAAAATGCCATGATTTATATTTATTTATTTTTGCAGCCTTGTAATGGAGAATCAAAAAAATAAAAAAGCAAGTTTGAATGATAAAGGAAGTGGAAGTAGCAGTAGCCGACCCTTTCAAGACGTATGGACCGAGATGTACGGGATTGTCTACAGAAACAACAGATCATTGTGAATACTGTGTAGTGAAACACTAGTAAACAGAATGTGGAATGTAAAGAGACATTTTTTTAAATATATTTTATTGATTTTTTACAGAGAGGAAGAGAGAGGTATAGAGAGTTAGAAACATCGATGAGAGAGAAACATCGATCAGCTGCCTCCTGCACACCCACCACTGGGGATGTGCCTGCAACCAAGGTACATGCCCTTGACCGGAATCGAACCTGGGACCCTTCAGTCCGCAGGCTGACGCTCTATCCACTGAGCCAAACCGGTTAGGGCATAAAGAGACATTTTGAAACTAATCATTGTCAGCTCTTAAAAAAAAGTATCGATGAAAGGAAGGAATACATTTCTAGGCAGCTACACCTCTATAAAAGTCAATCAAATGCCATCATTAAATTTGTAAGATGCTCTACAAATTTAACATCAGCAAGTTACTGTATTGCTCACTCTATAGCTCAGCATGGAAAAGCCCTCAGTGACAGAGAATTTATTAAGGAAATATTTCTAAGATGTGTACCAGCTCTATTTCATGATATGAAAAATAAAGATGATATTATTAAAAGAATTTCTGAGTTACCACTCAGTAGAAATACTATTAAAGACAGAATAATAGATCTTAACAAAAACGTACATCAATTAAAAAAAGACTTAAATAGTTGTAAATATTTTTCTATTTCTCTTGATGAAACTACTGATATCACATCAAATGCTCGGTTGGCCATTATTGCTAGATATTCTGATGGTCTCACAATGAGAGAAGAGTTGATAAAGTTAGAATCAGTGCCAATAAGTACATCAGGAAATGAAATATGTAAGGTTGTTATAAAAACATTCAGTGACCTAAACATTGATATCTCTAAAATTGTGTCAGTCACGACAGATGGGGCACCAAATATGGTGGGAAAAAATGTGGGATTCCTGAAATTGTTTATGGAAGCTATTAGACATCCACTTGTACCTTTTCATTGCATTACCCATCAGGAGGTGTTGTGTGCCAGATCGGGATTCTCAGAATTGAATGATTTAATGTCAGTTGTAACAAAAATTGTGAATTTCATAGCTTCTTGACCCCCTCACAAGCGAGAATTTTCTGCACTTTTACCGGAAGTTGATTCAACCAACAGTAGACTACTAATGTTCAATAATGTGAGATGGCTGAGTCGAGGTAAAGTACTTGAGCGATTTGTGGAGTGCTTTGAAGAAATTACGGTATTTATTGAGAATAAGGACCTGGCAAACTTTCCTCAGATCAATGATCATAAGTGGGTCAGCAATTTGATGTTTTTAACAGATCTCTCTGTTCATATGAATGAACTGAACTTAAAATTACAAGGTTTTGGCAAAAGTATTGACGTTATGTTTGGGTACATCAAATCTTTTGAAAGTAAACTTAAAATTTTCAAGCAAGATATTGAAACTAAAACTTTTAAGTATTTTCCTCGGATAAAAAAGTATTTCGAGAAGGCCACTACAATGAGTGTAATGGGGTCCATACTTATGTACCAGAATATAGTAAACTTGTTATTTGAACAGTTCAGTGAAAGATTCAACCAATTTAGAAGCCTAGAACAGACCATTAAAATAATTAAGTATCCGGATGTAGTTGTTTACAGTACTTTGGAATTAAAGGATTTCCAATGGATGCAAATTGACGATTTAGAGATGCAACTTGCAGATTTTCAAGGTAGCATTTGGACTCATATGTTTGTCGACTTAAGGTCGAATCTTGAAAATCTGGAACGAAATCATTTGAATAATGAAGAGTGCAACTACGAACAAGAAATTTTGAGTGCTTGGAACAGAGTACCTGACACTTTTAGCGACATAAAAAATCTAGCGATGGCTTTGCTAACAATTTTTTCATCAATATATTTTTGTGAGACTTTGTTCTCAGCATTAAATAATATTAAAACGAACAAAAGAAACCGGCTAACTGATGAAGTTAGCGGTGCTTGCTTGGCCTTGAAGTGCACCAAGTATGAACCTGCAATTGAAGGATTAGCAGACAAACTTCAGCACCAAAAAAGTCACTAATTTCTAGTTTTCATACCATTTGATTATCATTGTTTTTATTATTATTTTTTTCCTAAATGTACATTGTTTTTCTGTTTTTGTTCATTTTATACATATTTTTTGCTTGATTTTTCTTTGTTAAATGGCATTTACATATATAAAATAAATATCAAAAATATAAATCTTTTTTTTACTATGGTTGCAAATATCAAAAAAAAAATTATGAATATTTCTATATGTGACAGGCACCAGAGTTAAGTTAGGGTTTTCAAAATTTTGACATGCCGAGCTCAAAAGGTTCGCCATCACTGCTCTAGTGTATATATAAAAGAAAAGACTGTTAGCTTTCAGAGAACAAGTGACTTGTAAATGTTTCCTTCCCTTAGGAAAGAAAAGCAAATGGTTGGGTTTTCAAAGGGCTTATAGCAGTTCTGCCTACAAGCTGGAGCCAGCCCATCTGTTTCAATTTCTCTAAAAAGTGCCCCAAAGGCACTGTTATGTCAGAACAGTCTGTTGTTCCTATTGTTTTTCTCAATAACAAAGGATCACACACCCATTTCTCCATGTTGCAAGCAACTTACCATGACACCTTCCTTCCAGATGGCCAGGTTCCATCCCCCAACGGTGAGGATAATGTCATTGTAAAAGGGTGACCTCTGAACAGTGTGGATGGCACCATCATGGACGGTGTTGAGGCTCAGGGGCTTCCTTGCTGTTGGGGTGGGAAAGGCCATTCCATCTTTAATAACACTGTACACATTTCTGCAATGAAGAATGAAGTGACTTCCACTGGACAGACAGGTCTTGATTAATGAGATCCAAGAGTAAAGAACCAGAGGTCAGTTGGGGTGAATGAATCAAGGAATAGCTCCTCCTCTTTTTATAAAACGTCCATGGAACTTCCCATCAAGGACACATTTCAGAGGAATGCTTCATGTTCTTACTCATTTATTCACTCATTAATTCACTCAATTTGTCAACCAATATTTGTGCATTGCCTATATGTACCAGGTACTATATCTTAATTTTATTTTTTAAATAAAATAAACATTTTTATTGATTTCAGAGAGGAAGGGAGAGGGGGAGAGATAGCATCCAATCTCCTCCACACCCCCTACTGGGGATGGAGCCTGCAACCCGGGCATGTGTCCTGACCTAGAATTGAACTGTGACCTCCTGGTTCATAGGTCGTTGCTCAACCACTTAGCCACACCAGCCGGGCTCTTCTTAAGTTTGTAGAGGGCAGTAAGATTGAGTCTGGTAATCCCAGTGTGAGACATATAAAACAAACGGGGACCAGGAGGTTACAGACCATGCAGGGCCTTGCAGGAAAGGTGCTCAGCTTATATTCTCAGTGTAACATGTTCTAATGAGTGCTTCAGGCCTAGAAGACAATCTGAGTGAAATTTCCAGAAGATTGTCTGCTGTGGGGAGAGCAGATTGGCAGCAGGTAAAAGCAAAGAGGGAACACCAGAGGGGGTTAGGTGGTAGTTCTAGTGAGAGTGGATGCTGACTTAGATGAAGGTCCAATGGAGAAGAGTAGATAATCAAGACATATTTGCAAGCTGAAATGGACAGGGCTTGGCGATGGCTTGGGTAGGAGGGGTGAGAGAGATGACGTGCTGAGAATAACAGCCAGGTTTCTGGTAAAGCATGGCTCCGTGGAGTTTCTATTTCTGGAAACTGGGAAGACCAGTGGAGGAGCAGGCTTGGACTTAAAGATCAAGACTTCCCTGTGGTCTCTGCCCAGGCCTTGGGGCTTTCTGCCACTCCGGTGTGTTCACTGTGCCATTGCTTGGGTTCCCTTTCCCGCAGGCCTGTCCTCAGAGCTGGATGTATTCCACTTCCTGCTGCCCACACCCACAAGCCCCAGGGAGGGCCATGGCAAGTCTCGCCAATAAATGAATCCAGCCCTGTTCTCCTGCCAGAGTGATCTTCTCATTATACAGTGACTCCAGGGGAAAGCCCAAAGCTCTTAGGAGGGCACTAGAGTCTCTTGGCCTAACTGTCCCTCCTGCGTCTCTTCTGCTGCGGTTGCCCTTTCTATTGCTTTGGTTTGGCCTTGAGATGTCCCTGTTTCCTCACTGTCCCCTGGTCTTTCTCCATCTTCTCCGTTTGGAAAACTGCAGTGCACCCTCCAGGACCCTGCTCACCTGTGTCTCGCTTCAGCGGGGCCTCTTCTTAAGAGCCCAAGGGAATCAGCCATCATTTGTTTGTGTGTTTAACCTTACCAACAGATCATGGGACTCCTCGAGGGGAGGATCGTATCTTGTTCATCTTTATATCACCAGTGCCTGGCACATAGTTCATCTTTATATCATCAGTGCCTGGCACTTTCATTTGATGAATAAATGAGTAAGAAAGAAAGATCAAACAAACATCAGGGAGGTTCAAACAGAAAGCTCTTGGCTTTTAAATTTATTGTCACTGATTATTCTATAAATGGAATAAAGTTCATAAAAAATTTAACTAAACCAGCTCTGGGCGATGTGGCTCAGTGGGTTGGGCATCATCCCAGGCATCAGAAGGTTGCCGGTCGATTCTGGGTCAGGGCACATGCCTGGGTTTCGGGCTCGATCCCCAGTAGGGGGTGTTCAAGAGGCAGCTGAGGGATGTTTTTTCTCTCCCTTCCTCCCCCTTCCTCCCTCTCTCTTAGAAAAACAATATATTTAATAAACAATGAAACCTGCTTGTCATGGGCCTCCTCAGAAGCAGTTTAGGAAGCGGGAGGTGAGGCCTCCAGAAAATCCCCGAGGTCAGGAGGGACCAGTGTCCACCTGTGTGTTACCAAGTCATGGCATCAAGCTTGTGTCCCAGGGTGTGGTGGAGATGCTGCCATGTTACACGGTGCCTGGCATGCAGTATGTGCACAGCGAACATTGACAAATTATTGAATAAATAGAAACATGAATAAGCATAAAAGTAGTTGATTGTAATTCATTGTATCCAATACATCATTTTTAATTCAACTTCAAATCACAGAATCAGGAATAAATGCATGCGCTTGGGTCACAAATTCTCTCTCAATGCCCCACTCCTATCAATAACACACATTTGGGTTTCCGGTCAGGGGACACTATATTAGAAAAACAGGGATGCTTTTGTTTCCAGATTAAAATAGCTACCTGGAGGCAATGCTGACAAAGCAGGCCTTCCTAGGTCTGAGGTAGCCGCTTGTCTGGGAACCCAACGCAAAAGGAGTGAAGATCGAGCCCCAGCTGCTGTTCCCTGCGGGCTGTGGCTCTGACCTCCAACCCTGTCAGTCACTCATGTGGCCATTTGTCCAAACACTGACGGGCTGGCCAGCTTCCCTTGGGCAAACCTAGCCCGGCTGCTCCACCTCACTGCTGTGCGGTGTTCCAGCCGTCCCAGGAGCTACCTCTTCCTGTGCTTACCGTTGTTCCATGGGTGGAACTGTGGTTCAAATATATTCTTATGCCTCGAAGATCCCAAAGCTTTAAAGTAAAGCAGTTGTCATTGTAGGCAACCCCAAGGCTCTGACAAGGAGCTTTGCTTGTTGAGGAGCCTGAATGCTGACTGATTCTGCTCACACCTGGGTGTGACCCTCACCTCTCTCTGCTCAGCTGCCCCAAATCCCCGACCCCGAAGGAGGGTCCTGCAGGTACTTCTCCCATATGTTCCCGAGGGCTTCAAGAGCGTCATACATTTAGCTTATAACCTCACACTGACTCAGATTCCTCACATAGATGAACTACCAGGTTGTTGAATGATTGAAACAGTGTGGTTATTTTTAAAAATTGTGCTCTCAAGTTTTGGTGTGAAAACAAATCACCTGGCGAATTTTATTAAAATCCACAGATTCAGGGGCAGGATCCAGGGTTCTGTGTTTCCAACACACTCTCAGTTGAGGCCCTGCCTGGTCTGAGGCCCTCACTCTGAGTAACACGTGTAGAGTCAGACCCTCAGGGGCCCTCCCTCCCATTAGCAAAGCCGGGGTTATCAGTACTTTGTTCAAAAAGGCACAACCTATTAATGATGGAACACTCATCCAAACTTACTCATCAATCGGCCAGTTTCAGGGTCTCTTTCCATTTTCCAATCTGAGTATAACACTTCACCTTCCTAAAAATATCACAGATTCCTGGTAAGTACAATGGCCACTTAAGGGACAATCCCCTCTCTTATTCATGTGCTAAGACTGATTGTAACAAACGCAGAGCAACAGGTGAATTTAATCAAGTGATAATTTGGTACAGTGGTGGGAAAAGGCTCAAAATGATTACTTGAGTTTATCTCAAACAACAACAAGAAAATGAGTTTGATGAGTTTTTATCTACACACAGTGACGTGGAGAATCATCTATTATGGAGATCATCTATGTACACAAGTCTCAACTGCTGGGTTTCCAAACGCGTTTGTTTTCAACAGGAAATTGTCCCGATGGACTGAAAGCTCCAGGGAGAGAGGGGTCTCGTCCAACTTAGTGATTTATTCTCAGCATGCTGCACAGCAGTACTGAGCAAACATTTGCGGGATAAGAGTGAAAGAGGAAAAAAGAATTCATAATATGGTACTCATTACCATTTCAAGTTGAGCACCGGAAACAAAGTTCCACCCAAATGACATAATAAGTAATATACACTCCAGTTCCACCTCTGACCATTTTCGGGGGAGGGGAAGGTGTAGAGAAGAGGCAGAAACAGCAGCACAGATGGGAAGGACAGAACCAGCGAGTGGCAGAGGTGGGAGCAGTTTAGAGGAAAAAATTCAGTCCCTCCAAATTTCGTCTTATAGATGCAATAACCGAGACTCAGAGAAATTTAATGACGTACTCAAATGCAGTTTCCTAATTTCAATCCCCCCCCCCCCCCCGACACACACACACAGGTATAATAAGAGAAAAACACAGAGAAGGTTGTATAAAAATAGAAGTTGAGAGGATTCGGAGGAGAAGATGGAACGGGATGTGTAGGTGAAGGAGGGGAGATGGGAAAACACTTGATTAATGCAAAGTGAAGGATAAGCCGACTGGAGCCAGGGCCCACCCATTTGCTCATCTGCCCTTTATTCATCCGTGTTAATTCATTTAACAGAGGCCTGTGTTTGGTGCTGGAAACGCAGAGTCAGAGGACAGGTGCCCCCTCCATTCATGGCCGCAGTCTCAGGGCACAGACAGACTGTACATGTCTGGCCCAGGCCCTGCGGCACGCCCCCTCATAGTCACCATTCACTGAGCACCCAGTGTTTGCCAGAAATGCTAGGAGCTTTATCTTTGTGACGGCAGCCCTCACCAAACCCCGTTAAGAGAGTTACTGATAGCTCCCGGGTCTCATAGCTGCTACATGCAGCACTGAAATTAAACCAAGTCAAAGCAGAATAGTTTGAATCAGGTCAATACATTTGTGTCGAGTGCCCATTACATCAGCAGCCACAGAGCTGGAAACCTTCACGTCTTTCTCCATCCCGCTACCTCGTTCTGATAATTCCATTCCTTCAACCTCCGTGTTGATACTCTTGGCACCTTGGTCAAGCCCTCTTTGTCTCTGGATTGGCCCCTCCTGAAGTTCCCCTCAGTATGATCTCTCTGCCTCCAGGACACCACTCCTTCCTGCTCAGCCCTGCACCAGCCAGCCCAGGTCCCAGAGCGGGATTAGCCCTGCCAAGGGTTGGAGAAGGTCATTCCACTGCAATGTCAGCGGCCTCATGAGGGCAGGGGATTTTGTCTATTTTATTCACTGCTCTCTCTCCTGGGCCAAGAACAGTGACGGGCATATAGTAAATGCTCAATAATATCTGTTGAATGGTGAAGGAAGTTAATTTCAAACCAAGGGCTAAGTAGGCAGGAGTCTACTGTACAAGAAGAATGAACGAAAAGCCAGAGTGCGGGAGATTGGTGCAGACGGGGATGGAGAGACAGGAAGGAGGCAAATCATACAGAATCTTAGAGGCTACAGGGTGAGGTGTTCAGATTTTATTCATGTTTCACTGAGTCATCACTGAAGAGTTTAAGCAAATGGTGTTATGTTTTAATCTCTCTTTTTAAAAATTTCAGTTATTGATTTGAGAGAGAGAGAGAGAGAGAGAATCTATGAGGTTAACAATGGAGGTTAACAATTTTAAGTGCAAATAAGCATTTTAAAATATAAAAGGTATAACTATTGTAAGCTTTCATAAAGCAAACATGAACAATAGGGGTTATCATCACATATTTCAATGTAATTAGAAATATTCATTTTAAAAACAGATAATTCCAACTCACCTCTGTTCCCACAAAGAACTTTGTGCAGAAGTCCTCTATCGGCCTGAGGAGATTGGCCAACCCACTTTCCAGGTTCTGGTACGGGTTCATTTCTTCAGTCTTTACGACTATGTTCTGAACTAACACTTTCTCTTTCAGAGGAGTATGGAGAGAAGAAACACATATTTACAGTGAATGATCTTTAAAAATATAGTTAGTTTATATTTTCTGTCTATTGCCTTACACATCTGCCCCCTAACCTCCAAGGTGGGATGAGTGAAAATCCCAGCATTTTGAGGCCTCTAGTTTCGCAGTGGAACGTTTTGGTTTTTTTTTTTCTTTTTTCAAAACAAAGCTTATGTAAGACCCCTGTATGTAAAACTGGAGGAAGCTGCATTGCTCTTTGAAGTATTACCCGGGTGGTAATGGGGAGACCCACCTGCCTACTTTGCAGGGGCTCTGAAAGGGTTCATGGCACATTTGAAAACCATTTCGCCTAGTCAGTTTGGCTCATTGGCTAGAGCGTCGGCCCGCAGACTGAAGGGTCCTGGTTTGATTCTGGTAAAGGGCACATTCCCAGGTTGCGGGCTCGATCCCCAGTTGTGGGTGTGCAGGAGGCAGCCGATCAATGATTCTCTCTCATCATTGATGTTTCTATCTCTCCCTTCCTCTCTGAAATAAAAATAAAAAATATAAATATATATAAACCACTTCTATGTATTTCCACCATTGCAAAATTATTTATAGTAAAAATTGGACACAACATATCCCCTGGGTTATATCACCCTTGATGTGCTCAATAAGCTTTTCTAATGAGAAACTCCTGTCATTTCTATTCAGTTGGCATCAAACGGAAGTTTTTCAAAAAATTCAAGATCAGTTTTTTTAAGTGTGAAAATTCTTTTAACTTCTAAAAAATAAATCCATCTAGAATGTATTACTTGTTTGTCATAAGCACAGCATATATTACATTGTTTGTTTTCTGATTAGCCTGGATTTATTATTTATGAATATCAATGACTGCACTGTATTATGGCTACAACTATACATGTAAACAGTAACAGCAGAGCTAATCTGGGGGCTGAAATTCAAATGTCATCTGAAACTTCTTTCTTTTTAAAAGTATCTGATGTCATTTTGTTTTAAAACAAATACATTTTTATGATCTAAAATTAATAAATGTTACTTAGTGAAGCTTTGGAAAACAGAGAAAAGCATGAGGAAAATTACAAAACGTATTCATTTTCATACCTACCAGAAATAACCACTATTAAAATACTCATGTATTTTTTCTAGTTTCTTTTGTGTGTGTGTGTGTGTGTGTGTGTGTGTGTGTGTGTGTGTTTTAAATTGGGTATGTTAAGTGCTGTATCCTACTTGTCTATTCTCTTAAAGATATATCTTGGACACTTTTCCAGGTCACTTATTAGTTTTTAAGAAATGTGATTTTTTAAATTTGAGGGAAAGGTGGTAGAGAAAATGAGCTCACAAAACCCTCCTCACCACATCTCCTCAATATAACTCCTGGGTTATATCACCCATGGGAAAACAAAAAAAAAAGAACATAAAAACCAACCAACAAACACATAAATGAAAACTAAAATAGGAGAAGAAAACACCAGCTATACTAAAAATATATATTACATTTCAAAAAATCTTTAGCATAATTCTGGACAAAAGTAAAAAATAATTATCATGACTTAGGTAACCAACACTTCCATTGTTTGGGATCTACGTGTTTTGAGGGCCCCCTTTTTCCTTTAGCTAAGACATTAAAAACAAGGATCCAAGTTAAGCCAACCATGGATCCAGATCTTTAAATAGCTGTGTTACAAAGTGTCAGTCAACATTTAGAAATAGCGAGGCACATTCAAACGCATTGTCCTTACCTAAAGGTACTCATAATACATTTAGCAAGAGCAAACTGGCATTGTGTATCCATTTAATATAGAAAATTAAAGTCATTAAAATATTTATTTCAAGTTCTTCACTCTTATTTCAACGTCTGTTTTTCTCTTTTTAATTAATATACATAACTACATTAGTAGGATCTCACTTATATGTGGAATCTAAAAAACAATATAAAGGAACAAACAAAACAGAAACGGACTCACAGATACAGGTAACAGACTGATGGTTGCCAGAGGGGAAAGGGGTTGAGGGTACTGGGTGAACAACATAAAGGGATTGAGAAGTACAGACTGGTAGCTGCAAAATGGTCACGGGGATGTGAAGTGCAGCATAGAGAATATAATCAATATTATTGGAATAACTATGGTGCCACTTGGGTTCAGGAAATGTCACAGAGAACACTTTGTAAAGTATGATTGTCTCTAGCCACTATGTTATGCTGTACACCTGAAACCAATACAAAATAATATTGAATGCAAACTGTAATTGAAAAAAAATTATATAAAGAATGTAAGCCGTGCTTAAAGTAAAACAGGCTGTAACGGGGTTAGAGACCAAACCTAATAAAGCTGGCATACAAATTGGGGGGAAAAGTCTCTGTTCGTAGAGTAGAGCACCTATATAATTTGTAAATAAACACATGTTCATTGGGAGTGTGTGCTCAAAATAGTTTCCTGAGGGGGGTGAAGATGGAAAATTTGGAGCCTTCGGATCTCACAAGGGAACACAAGAGACTGATGCAGGGGGCACTACTGGTAATGCCAGGGAAGAGGCATGTGTGAGATGCATTGCGAAGGACAACTTAATTATCCTGAGTGAGAGAGTGGACATGGGGGGCCTGAGGAAAGAGTCTGGGCGGGGGGCGGGGGATGAAAATTCTGTTCTGGGCAGACTGACTTTGAGGGAAAGGTTGGGTTCAAACCCAGGAGAAGGAGAGAAAGGAGAGGGAGGCTTCTTGGCAGAGGTAAAAGAGTAGACCACATCCCCAAAGGAGAGTGCGATGAGAAAGCACACAGCTGACGTTAGATTTCGAGGTACATTCAATGATGGGGCAGCAGGGTAAAAGGAAGCAGGAAAGAAGAGAGAGGAGAGAAGCTGAGGAAATATCAGAAAAGCCAAGGAAAGGGGCTTAGTCGGTCGTGTTTAATGTGGTAGAGGCAAAGAGGAGGTGGTCAAAGAAAAAGGTTATCATCAACGTTGTTTACTCAAACTTGACTGAAATAAATGGTCAGTTTATTCAATTCAACGCCATCCTTATAGGTCATGGATTTTCCATCACCGAGGAGAGTAAAATCAATAGCCGCTAACAATTATCGAAGGCTTACCACATGCCAGGCACGAAACTGTGTGCTCATGAACCATTTCATTCAATCCTCACAACTCAGGGTGGGTAAACATTAACCCTCCTTCAGGAGCGAGTCAGGGGAGGCTCAGAGAGGTTAAGTAACTTGGCCAAGATCTCAGACTCAGTGGTTAATGTTTGTTGTGGGTTCACGATGTGCTTGGTGTTCTTAGAGCTTTACATGTCTAAACCCATTTTATCTTCATAGCACCCTGTGCGGTGCTTACCTTTATCATTTACTCGCCACCTCCCCGCCCCATTTTCTCCTCTCTCCTTTCAAACTAGATAAAAAAGAAAAGGCACAGGGTGGTAGAGTAATTTGACCCGGTGACAGAATAAATTGTGGCTTTGGGATTTAAATCCAAACCACCGACTCCAGAAGCCACACCCTTAACCATTGCACCACATTGCTTAGAGGAATATGACACAGGCTCTGAAGGTAATCCCCAAAGAGGGGTTCCGAAACCATCACAGCAAAGGCTTCCTCTTTGGAATAAATATCGGACTTCTTAAAACCACTACTGCTCAGAAGGGCACTGCTATGACCTAAAATGGCAGGCAAAGCGTGAGTGGCCTATGGCCACGAGATGGCAACGGAGGACCAGGCCCTGCTGCTGAGACAGCGAGGCCTTGAGAAGAGCCGGGACTTGTGATTCACAGTGGAAGAACCACAACAGGGTCAGTAAGCAAAATGTGATGATGGAAAAGCATATGACTGTATTTTAGCCAACAGATCCAAGCCAGGCCAGAGTAGGTGGGCAGCTGTCGGTGTGCCTGAAGGAGACCCAAAATACCATAGTTAGAGCTCCAATAAGTCCCGAAAGCGAGTTGACTACACAGGAAGCAGGTCATGGCCATAGTCACTGCCTTTCGAGATGAGAGGCATGCTGTTGGCAAGCTCCCTGGCGATACCAGGTGAAATTTAATTCTGCCCCGGGCCTGTGGTGTTGTCTGTGACGTGGATTTCTAGACACGCGTAAGGGGGCAAGGCCAACTAGAGTCTCGGCTGAGAATCTAAAACATGTCCACTCCCTTCATGAACTGATTTAGCTAAATATACCTTTCTCTAAGAAACCCCCTGAAATGACTTTGTCTGGAAAGAGGAAGTCATTTGATGAGGAATATTCCTGTTTGACGACATTTGGGGCACGCTTCAAGGCTCTTCGTTTTAAACAGGCACGTCCTTAACTGGAGGCAGGTATGCACTTTTATGTATTTTAGTGTCTCTCCAACCAGAATGCAAACCCGTGAGAGGAGGGACTTGTCTTTTTCACAGCTACCTCCTCAGAGCCCGGCACTTTGCAAAACTTTAATGTTTTACATAAACACAGTTTATAGAGAGAGAGACATAACAGTGTAAACGTTATTCTTTTAAAAAGTAAAGGATCGCAATATTTTTATATAACGCTTCTGATCACATTTGGCATTCTGCATCTGTTCCATAAAGTTAGAAGTGCCTACACTAAAATGAAATATAATGTGCTTTCAGGGGGAAACAAGGCCTCTGTCATCTGAAATGGAACTGTATTTAGGCAGTCTTCAGAAAGACATAGCCTAGGAGTCTAATACTGGTAAAGAAATGAAGGATCAACAGAAATGACACTCATGTTATAAAGACATTCAAGTTTAGATACATTTGTTTTTAAAAAGTCATATCTCATGGTGAATTGTTAAAAACACACTTTAGAGAAACTTCCGCTGTGGCCAAGATGGAGCAATTAGTACTGCACTTAAGCTCTCTCACCTAAAGCAACCCAAACAGGCCGGATATATGAAATTATAGTTTTTCAAAAATTGGGCATTAGAACACAAAGAACATTCTTTAATCCCTGAGAGACAGAACACAAGACCGGGGGTGGGCTGGTGGTCCTGAGGGGGGCGTTGAGCAAAAAACTCATGGACATGGACAACAGTGTGGTGATTGCTGGGGGAGGGGGTGGAGGGAGGCGACGGAGGGTATAGTGGGGATAAATGGTGATGGACAGAGAATTGACTTGGGATGATGAATGCACAATACAGTGGACAGATGATGTGTTGTGGAATTGGGCACCTGAAACCTGTATAATTTTGTTAATCAGTGTCACCCTAATAAATTCAATAAAAAAGGGCAAGAACTAATCATGTCAAAAAGCACATTAAATCTAAATGTTCTAAATGTCTCAAAGACAGAGATTACCAGATTGGAGTTTTTAAAAGCAAGATCTATAAGAATGCATGTCAAATATAAGACACAAACAGGTAGGAAGTCAAAGGATAAAAAAAAAGATACACCATGCTAACACTAACCAAAAGAAAGCTAGATGGCTATAGCAATATTAGACAAAGTAGACTTCAGAATAAAGGATATTACCAATACATCAAGAGGATGTAATAATCCTAAACATTTATATATCTAACAATGTGACGCTCAACACCTTTAATCATTAGGTAGATGCAAATGAGATATCACCACACACCTTTTAGAAAGGTTAGATTTAAAAGACTAACAACTCTGTGGAAAAACTGGAACCCTCATACACTGATAGTGGGGATGTAAAATGGTACAACCACTTGGGAAAACAGTTTGACAGTTTCCTAAAAAGTTAAGCATAAACCTGTCATATAATCAAATTATTCCACTCCTAAGTACTTATCAAGACAATTGAAAGCATATGTCCAAACAAAGACTTGTGTATGAATGTTCACAGAAAATCAATTTGTAATAGTCTTACGCTGAAAACAATCCAAAAGCCCATCAACAAGTGAATGGGTAAACATCTATGGTATCTATACTAATAAAAGAGAAACATGGTAATTGGCATATGACCGCTACCCTTTTCATTGGCTAATCAGCAAGATATGCAAATTAACTGTCAGCCAAGATGGCGGCCGGCAGCCAGGCAGCTTGAAACTAACATGAGGCTTGCTTGCTTCAGTGACGGAGGAAACCAACGTTCCCCGCATGCGGCTGCAGGCCTCTGAGCCTGCAGTTTAAGAAACTCTGTAACAAATATGACTGGACTTCAGCCAGCAGGATTGCAACATTGTAAGCAAAGGCCAGAAACCTACTTTCAGCAGCAGAGGCCTAAGAGCTGGAGCCAAGCCTCAAAGCTAAAGCTGGGCCAGAATAAAAAAGAAAAAAAGAAAAAAAGGAGCGGTTGGGAGCTTCAGTCACCCGCGAGCCTGAAAACAGCCATCATCCCCTCACCCAGGCTGGCCAGGCACCCCAGTGGGGACCCCCACCCTGATCCAGGACACCCTTCAGGGCAAACCAGCCGGCCCCCACCCATGCACCAGGCCTCTACCCTATATAGTAAAAGGGTAATATGCCTCCCAGCACCGGGATCAGCGGAGCCGTGAGGCCTCCCGGCACCGGGATCAGCGTGACAGGGGGCAGCGCCCAAACCCCCTGATTGCGCTGCGGCTCTGTGTGTGACAGGGTGCGGCACCCCAACCCTCCTCCCCCCACGGGCCCTGCTCTGTGTGTGACAGGGTAGAGCCATAACCTCCCCATCGGCCCTGCCCTGAGTGTGACAGTGGCGGCGTCCCAACCCCCTGATCGCCCTATGGCTCTGTGTGTGATAGAGGGTGGCGCCCCAATCTGCTGATCCTCCCTGCTCTGTGTTTGACAGGGGACGTTGCCCCAACTCCCCTATCAGCCCTACTCTGTGAGTGACAGGGGGGAGCTCCTCAACCCCCTGATGGGCCCTGCTCTGTGCATGACAGGATATGGAGCCCCAACCCCCCTGATGAGCCCTGCTGTGTGCGTGACAGGGGGCAGCGCCCCAACCCCTTGATTGGCCCTGCTCTGTGCATGACAGGGGGTGGCGCCGCAACCTCCCCATCGACCCTGCCTTGAGTGCAACAGGGTACGGAGCCCCAACCCCCCTGATCGGCCCTGCTGTGTGCGTGACAGGGGACAGCGCCCCAACCCCCTGATTGGCCCTGCTCTGTGCATGACAGGGGGTGGCGCTGCAATCTCCCCATCGACCCTGCCTTGAGTGTGACAGGGGGCGGTGCCCCAGCCCCCCAATCGGCCCTACCCTGAGCGTGACTGAGGATGGCATCGCAACCTCCCAATCCGCCCTGCTCTGTGCATGACAGGGGGCGGCGCCCCAACTCCCCAATCGGCCCTGCTCTGAGCCCGACCAGGGACTGCACCTAGGGATTGGGCCAGCCCTCTGCCACCCGGGAGCAGGCCTAAGCCAGCAGGTCGTTATCTCCCGAGGGGTCCCAGACTGAGAGAGGGCACAGGCCGGGCTGAGGGACCCCCACTCCCCCCCGAGTGCACAAATTTTTGTGCACCGGGCCTCTAGTATTTATATAATGAACTACTAGTTTGGAATAAAAAAAGAATGAACTATTTAAACACACAGTAATATGAATGAATCCCCAAATAATTAAGCTGATTTTAAAAAACCAGACCAAAAATAAGTATATATTGTATGAGTTACATAAAATTATAGAAAATGCAAACTGATAGAGAGTTGTAGAAAGATCAGTGGTGGACTGGGGGTGGAGGTGGGGGAGATTATAAAGGAAATTCCTTTTGAGAGTGATGAATATGTTTGTTACCTTGATTATAATGATTATTTAATAGGTTTTTAATATGTCAAAACATATTAAATTGAACAATTTAACTTGTGCATATTATTGAATGTCAATTACATCTCAATAAAGTTCTTACAAGTGAATAAGGAAAAACCAAACCTTAAAAGACATCACTCCCAGCCCAGCTGGTGTGGCTCAATGGCTGAGCATCTACCTATGAACCAAGAGGTCACTGGTTTGATTCCTGATCAGGGCACATGCCCAGGTTGCTGGCTCAATCACCGATACGCGGCATGCAGGAGGCAGCCTATCAATGATTCTCATCCATGTTTCTACCTCTCTATCCTCCCCTTTCTCTCTCTCAAATCAATTTAAAAAAAACACACCAACATTTTTATTTTAAAAGAAAAGTGTTTAAGTCTGAGTTTTCCATTATATTGACTATGGATGAATCTCTCTTCAAGCCTACAGGTCTTCCAGGTCATGTAAGTAGAAATCTTGTAGGCCCACAGTGAGCAGATGTTCACTGGCTAGAACCTCAAAAGGAAGTTTTAATTTTTTTTATGAGGTTTTTGGTTGTATCTACAAAACACACGGCTTCAAAGTAAGTTTTGCCCAAGCTGGGTATTAGATGTATAATAGAGTTTGTTTGTTTTTTAGATGTCCTATCATTTAATTGAAGACTACAAAATGTATAAATGGATGCCTGGCTGGTGTGGCTAAGTGGTTGAGTGTGGAACCATGAACCAGGAGGTCACGGTTCCATTCCTGGTCAAGGCATATGCTTTGGTTACAGCCTCAATCCCCAACAGGGGGCATTCAGAAGGCAGCCACCCGATCAATGATTCTCTCTCATAATTAATGTTTCTACCTATCTCTTCCTCTTCCTTCCTTTCTGAAATAAAAAAAAATATTTTTTTTAATTTTTAAAAGAAAATCCTTTTGATAAAGGCAAATGTTTTGAAAATACTATAGTTACTGGTGACTCTTGTACATTTACATTATGCATTATTCTCAAGGTGGGATATTCAAGCATACTTTTAAGAGTTTTGATAGCTTACATGTGCATCCTTCAATTATTTCAACAAAGGTGTATGGGTTGAGATAGATTTAAAAGTAAATTATTATTTCTTTACTCAGTTTTATCATAGTGCTGTAGAAATATTAATTTTTTATTATATTCAGATTGAGAATAGTAATTGCGTTTCTTGGTACTTCATAACTGATTTTACTAGAGTTGAGGTATGTTTCATTCTATAGAATTATTCTTTGAGCATATTCATATTCATTATGTGGGCCTCATTAAATTTTTAAAATGTATTAAGTTCTCAAAAATACATGAATGTACTCAATAAATGTTTGTGAAACTGAATTGAAGTAAATTGTTTCAAATCTTTTTGTGTGTGAAGACAGTTTTAATGTGTTGGCTATAGCTATTATCTATATATATAACACCCTAATATGCAAATAGACTGAACAGTGGAACAACTGAACAACCAGTCGCTATGATGTGCGCTGGCCACCAGGGGGTGTGTGCGTGGAACTTGGTGGGTGTCGGCAGCAGGCGGCAGAGCGCGGAACATGGCAGGCATCGGCCATGGCAGGATGATGGAGCAGGTGAGTGGGGACCCCAGACTGAGGCAGGGTGCTGGTTGCTGTCATTGGGGTGAGCCTCTGGTGGTTTCTGAAAATTCTTTGCTCCCATGCGCCACAGTCCCACCAGGTGCTCATACCTGCTGCCTGCACTGGTCCCGCTCGCACCTGCTGCTGGCCCTGGCCCCAATCACTCTGCAATGTCAGCGGATGCAAGTGGGGGCGGTGCTGTCAGTGTGTGGGAGTGGCGGCAGCGGGGGGGGGGGGAGGTTGGAGCGGGGCTGCTGGCAGACAAGGGACCAGGGGCCCACAGCAGGAGAGGCTGGGTGTGGAGGATGGGCCGAGACCCGCCCATGTGCCCACTTCAGCCTTAAGGCCTACAGTTCTTTTCAAGGTGCACAAATTTGTGCATTGGGCCCCTAGTAGCCATTATAAAGTTCCATATTGGAGGGTTTGACTTTTGGTACTCTTTTAACAAATTAGACTATCCTAGCAAGTAACCTTAGACATACAAGTGACTAACACTCAAACTATCAAATGATGTTTTTATAATTTTATTTTATTGTTGAGAGTACTACAGATGTTCCCAATTTTTCCCCCTTTGTTCCTCCTCACCCATCTCCTCTCCCACTCCACACCTTCACCTGTCTATTATCTGTGTCCATAAGCTATAACTAATTTGTACTTCTAAATCCCTTTTCCTTTTTCACCCATTCCCCCAAATCCCCTCCCATTTGGCAACCATCAAAATGTTCTCTGTATCTATGAGTCAGTTTCTGTTCTGCTTATTCATTTATTTTGATTTTTAGATTCAATTATTGATATATATATATATATGTATTTATTGCCATTTTATAGTTCATGTTTTTTTCCTCTTCTTCCTCCTCCTCCTCCTCCTCTTCCTCTTTCTCTTCCTTTTTTTTTCCCAAAAAGACCCTTTAACATTTTATGTAATACTAGTTTAGTAGTGATGAGCTCCTTTAGCTTTTTCTTGTCTGGAAAGCTCTTTACCTGACCTTCACACTTCTAAATAATAACTCTGCTGGGCAGAGTAACCTTGGTTATACTGGTAGGTCCTTGCTTTTCATCACTTTGAATATTTCTTGCCACTCCCTTCTGGCCTGCAAAGTTTCCATTGAGAAAGCAGCTGACACTTATATGGGTGCTCCCTTGAAGGTAACTAACTGCTTTTCTCTTGATGCTTTTAAGATTCTCTCTTTGTCTTTAACCTTGGCATTTAATGATGATGTGTCTTGGTGTGGGCCTCTTTGGGTTCCTCTTGTTTGGGACTCTCTGTGCTTCCTGGACTAGTATGTCTATATCTTTCACCAGGTAAGGGAAGTTTTCTATCATTTTTTCAAATAGGTTTTCAATTTCTTGCTCCTTCTCTACTCCTTCCAGCACCCTCATGAAGCAAATGTTGGTCTGCTTGAAGTTGTACAGAGGCTCCTTACACTATCTTCATATTTTTGTATTCCTTTTTCTTTCTGCTGTTCTGATTGGGTGTCTTTTACTTCCTTATATTCCAAATTCTTGATTGGATTCTTGGCATCCTCTAATGTTTATTCCATGTAAACCATTCTTTATTTCAGTTAGTGTATTTTTCATTTCTGACTGGTTCTTTTTTATGTTGTTAAAATTCTCACTAAGTTCCTTGAAGTACTCAGTAAGTTCCTTGAGCATCCTTATAACCATTTTTTTTTGAACACTATATTTGATAGTTTTCTTGCCTCTGTTTCATTTACTTCTTTTTCTGGAGATTTCTCCTGATTTTTCATTTGTGACATGTGTCTTTGTCTCCCCATTTTGGCTGCTTCCCTGTGTTTGTTTCTATGCATTAGGTAGATCTATTATGTCTCCCAGACTTAGTAGAGTGATCTTGTATAGTAGGTATCCTGTAGGGCCCAGTAGCTCAGCTTCCCCAATCACCTGAGCTGGTGCTCCAGGTGTTCCCCTGTGTGGGCCGTGTGCCTATTGTAGTTGAGCCTTGATTGATGTTGGCATCACTAGGAGGGATTGACTCCAAGACCAATCAATTGTGAGGATCAGCTGTGACTAAGTGGAAGCACTGCTGTGCAGAAGACACCCCTAAAGAGCAGGACTTGCTTCAGTGGGGTTTTGGTGCTCACTGTGTCCACCCCTTGAGTGTGTCACTCGTGGAGTTGGTAGGGTTGTAATCTGGTGTGCTCAAAGCTGACCACCAAGTGCACTGGCTCTGGAGCCTCCCAGGAGGTGCAAAATCAGCAGGCCAGCTGCTGCTTGTTTGAGAGATTTTAGGAATGTCTGAAGCATGAGGCAAGAGAGGCCTGTTGAATGGAAAAGCCACTGGAAATGGCTTGGTTTAACCTGCAAGTAGTGAGGGGCAGGTTGTCAGGAAATCACCAGGGAAGGGAGAAAAGTGTGAGCCAGGCTGATGAGGATTCAGATATGTCAACTGTTTGTTGGCTCTGTGGCAGGGAGGGCTCATCAAAGGAACAATGGCTTTTGCCAGCACTTCTGTCTGGGAGAAAGCTGCCTGTCCACATCTCGCCCTGATTCCAGACAAGTTAGTTCCTCCCTGATTGTCCCAGGTTCCTTTCAAGCTCCTTCCCCAGTGCTGGAGTTCAGGGGGAGTGAGTCCATGTGTGGGCCATTTAAGAGGAGCTGCCTGTGGCTCCAGCAGCCTCCTGTCACTCAGCCGCAATCCCTGCTAGTTTTTACAGCCAGAAGTTGTGGGGTGTGGGGTAGTATGGGACCTGGTTGGAAAGTTTGTAAGGAAGAAATTCTGAAAGAATTTTCTGTGGGAGTTGGCTGAAGGCAACCACCTCTGTTTATCGGAATCCCCTAGGGGTGTTGGCTGAAGGTGACTGTCCCTAATTGTTTCCTGATCTTTCTAAACAAGTCTGTGTATGTGCAGGCTCTCAGGTGTTTGCTGGAATTTAATGCTTAATCTTTATGCCTAAAGGACACTGCAGACACCTGTGCCCTCCCAAGAAAGCTTACCCTGGTGATTGCATGTAAAAGTTAAACTTTATCCCAAACTACTGTTACTGTAAAAGGCTGAAGAGGCAGGTGAATGAGGCTGTTTGGTTTCTCTAGCCAGGCAGTCCCTTAGCCCTCTCTTTCACAGAAATGTGTGTCAGAGTAATCATTCATCCATCGCTCAGGATATGCTGGTCAGTCTCGGCTGTGGGGGTTTCTCTTTCCAGCACTGGAACCCTAGGCTAGTGTGGGGCTGGGAGCCGTCACTCCTCAGGGAAACCTCCACAGCCAAGATATCCCTCCGATTTTAAACCACCACACATGGGTATGGGACCAGCTGTTTCCTTGATTCTGCCCCAGAGCTCCACCTTTCCTACCAGTCTCTATGTGCTTCTTCTTTAATTTCCCTATTTGTAGGACTTCCTTTCATCTAGATTTCAGGCGTGAATGATGGCTGTTCTGTATTTTAGTTGTAATTTTGATGTGGGGAGTGGTGATTGCCGCGTTTCCCTATGTTACCATCTTGACCAGAGCTTCAATGCTTTTTAAATAAAGGCACTTACCTTGTGTTTTGTAAATGAGATGGTCTTTACCCATGCTTAACTTGACTGGACAGTGGTCTAAACTTGTTTCACCTTTAGACAGTCTTAGCTTTTGGAAAGAACATACAAGGAAGATTATTTCCATATATCCTTAAATTATTATTGCTTTGCTCTTCTGCCCCCAGATTGCTGTTTTCTACCTCACTGTCTTTCTCCCTTCTCCCTTCTCCCTCAGATTTCTAGTTGGCTTTTCCCATGAAAAGTGCCTAAACTACAGTTTCTAAAACTGTGCTACTCAAGGGAACTTATCTGGGGGGCTCATTTCCAAATCCCAGAGTCTTATGTATTTTTTGAAAATGTTTTGTTTTCTGTTTCCTAACACATCCTCCCTAAATCTTTCAGTTAAACAAAAGCTTCAGAAAGATGTGCAGGGACCTTTCTCCTGCATAGCACTGCTGAGTCCCTGGGTGGGGGTGGGGTGGGGGGGTAGGAGGGGGAGGGGGGAAGTGTGTGTGTGTGTGGGAGTGGTGGGAGGGGGGCGTGGCCCTGAGTTTCAGAAGTACCCTGGGCCTGCCCCATCATAGAAAATGGCCACACTTTACATTATTCCCTCATGGCTCCCTGCCAACTTTTCTCCATCAGCATGTTTGTCCACATGCTGTACCATTATTCTCAGGTAAGGTTTTGTTTGCTTGTTTCTTTTCCAATGATTTAAAGCTTAGTGAATCCTAGCCCAGAACATTTCTAATCCTCTCTTTCTAATTTCTAATCCCAGTTACTTCAGGAAAATTCTCACCCCTTCATGCTCTCTCTTCAAATACAAAATAATGTAATACTAGAAGTACTTAGAAATCAAATTTTTTAAAAAAGGTTTAAGTTTGGAATTAGACTTAGACATTCCAAAGAAAGAGAGCCATCAATGCCAGCAGTCCAGTCATACTTCCCAGACACAACCCACTACAGTCATATCTTTCTTAAATTAAAATTGCTTTTCTTTTTTTTTTAAGGCTAAATATTTATGCAATTGGAAGAGAAACCAGAGTATTACTTTTCTTTTATTTTAATTAAAAAATTGATTTTTAGAGAGATTTGTTGTTCCACTTATTTATGCACTCATTGGTATGTGCCCTGACCAGGGATCAAACCCGAAACCTTGGTATATTGAGATAATGCTCTAACCAACTGAACTATTCTGCCAGGGCATTAAATTAAAATGGCTTTTCTTTTTTTTTTTTAAATATATTTTATTGATTTTCTACAGAGAGGAAGGGAGAGAGATAGAGAGTTAGAAACATCGATGAGAGAGACATCGATCAGCTGCCTCCTGCACATCTCCCACTGGGGATGTGCCCGCAACCCAGGTACATGCCCTTGACCGGAATCGAACCCGGGACCCTTCAGTCCGCAGGCTGACGCTCTATCCACTGAGCCAAACCGGTTCGGCATGGCTTTTCTTTTTTAAAAAAATATTTTTTTTATTGATTTCAAAGAAGAAGGGGGAGGGAGAGAGAGATAAAAAAAAAAAAAATCAATGATGAGAAAGAATCATTGATCAGCTGCCTCTTGCATGCCCCCTCCTGGGGATTGAGCCTGCAACTCAGGCATGTGCCCTGACCAGGAATCAAACAGTAAGCTTCTGGTTCATAGGTTGATGCTCAACCATTGAGCTACCCAGTTGGACAAAAATTGCTTTTCTTGAAGCTCTGAATTCAAGGTAAGTACCAATAGTTTCTTGTTCAATTACTTTACAGTTTTTAAATATGTTTTTATTTATTTCAGAGTGGAATGGAGAGGGAGAGAGAGATAGAAACATTAATGATGAGAGAATCACTGATAGGCTGCCTCCTGCACGCTCCCTATTGGGGATCAAGCCCACAACCCAGGCATGTGCCCTTAACCAGAATCAAACCTGGAACCTTTCAGTCCACAGGCCGACTCTCTATCCACTGAGCCAAACCTGCTAGGGCTACTTTTCAGTTTTATGTGGTTATAGGTATTACAATACTTTTTCTTACTATTGATGTGCAAAAGATCTGGAATTTTGGCTGCAATATAGGTAAAATTAACTGTTTTGGGCTAACATGGGAGCATACCCACCATCAAGCAACTGATATGCAATTAAATAATGATGCAAATTAGTTGTAAGTTGTGGCTTGCTTACACATGAACAAATATTAATTTCAAGTTCACAATAGTTGTGATTCTGGCTTGATGTAGTCAGGCATCATAATAATGCAATCAAGGAATTTATTAGATGAATAAATACATGAATTAATAAAGTCCTGTGTTAATTTGAGCTGCTCTACTTTTAGAATGTACATATGCATGTCTATGCATATGAATTACATAGTATAGAGAATAAATCCTGTTACTTACCTTAGAGAGAGGTTTCCAGGAGAGATCTAGATGCAAAAATGTAGATGGTACATCATTAGGAATTTCAATACTTTCTTCTTTCTTCTTCTCTGTTGATTGAATGGTTGTACCTTTCTGTTGTCTGATATCCCAAAAACATATTGTGCTTTTTAAAAAAAAGATTACATTTTTTTAAGTACAAATAAGATGTGTTATAACCTGAGGACTACTATTCTTACTCTTACACATTATCAATGTAATCATGATTATATTTTAATGTCTCTGAAAGTAAGATTTTTATGAAATTATTTTTTTATTTCTTATTTTAGAAAATTATAACAATTCATAGGGTTACTTAATAACCTTGCTGGTCTTGAAGCTAATATTATAAAATATGAGAATTGAGTTAGGAGAGTGGCACTTTTTTTTTCAACATAACTTCTTTGAAATATAACTCATATACCCCCAAATTCACCCATTTAAAATGCACACTTCAATAGTTTTAAATATATCCAGAGTTGTGCAACCATAATCACATCAGATTTAGAATATCTTATGATCTCCAAAAGAAATCCTGCATAGATTAGCAGCCACTCTCCATTTATATACTGATAGTGAAAACACCACATATACAGACGGAGTTGGATTTAATGTGCTTTTTACACAGTAGGTATCCAATAAATGTTATTTCTCTTCTTTCTCCTTCCTCACAGGTTGGTTATGAAAATGAGTTGAGATAATGTTTATGAAAATTATTTATAAGTTCCACACATTAATGGTGTTATTTTTAGTGCAATCAACTTGGTAAAAATTTATAATAAAACTTGTACAGTACTGTAGTATAAAGGGTCTTTGTATTAATTATGTAAAAACATGAAAACCACAAAAAGTCTGTCATATTAGCATCATAATTTCTATCACTGAGGTTATGAGTAACCTGATTTAATTAATTTAAGATATTCTTAAATATTTTGATGTATTCAGATAAATGGATGGTAACTAAAGAGTAACAAAACATGTATTCATTTATGTGAACTATTTAATTAATACTATTTATCTTAACAATTAATAAAATTAATTCATTTAATTTTGATAACAATGTTAAAATTAAAAATTATTAAAAATAGCAATCATTTTTGTGCTGTAAAAACATAAATCCTTGGGAGAGTAACACAAATGAAATAAGATTTATTTTATAATATATTTATAGTTAATTTAAAACTTTCAAAATTACATAGCTCTTCTTGAATCTTATTTATGCCATTAATTTGCATTATTTGTGAAATGGTTACGCTAAATACATAAAATTTCACTTGAGTGTTCTGTATAAATCAGTCACACATTCTTAATTATTGGAACCTTATTCTCTCTTATTCTAGTACATTATAAAACCTTCAGCATGGCTAAAGTATAAAGTTAGGACTGATGAGTTTTCCAGATAACTAAAAGTTAGCTTTTCTAAATCCATAAATTTTTTCCTTGTACTTTAACAACTTTCGAAGGAACTATTCTTAAACTATTTCTAAATTCAAGGGCCATCATTATAAACAACAACCAGGTATCTATGTCTTTAATATAGAACATGTAATACTTTTAGTCTGCTCAGTGTTTCTCAATGTTTTCCAAGGGTACTGAAGAGGAGTGTAGCTCTGCATTTGTGGCTTATAACCAACATTATATCATAAGCATTTCTCCATCCTATCTAATAAAAGAGAAACATGGTAATTGGCGTACGACCACTACCCTTCCCATTGGCTAATCAGCAAGATATGCAAATTAACTGCCAGCCAAGATGGCAGCCAGCAGCCAGGCAGCTTGAAACTAACATGAGGCTTGCTTGCTTCAGTGACGGAGGACTCCAACGTTCCCCGCCTGCCGCTGCAGGCCTCTGAGCTGCAACTCTAAGCAACTATGTAACAAATATAGAAGCTAAACAAAACCCCAGAAACCTGCTTAAGTCAGCCACCGGGCTTTAGCCAGCAGGATCGCAGCATTGTAAGCAAAGGCCAGAAACCTACTTTCAGCAGCTGAGGCCTAAGAGCTGGAGCCAAGCCTCAAAGCTAAAGCTGGCCCAGAATAAAAAAAGAAAAAAGAAAAAAAGGAGCGGTTGGGAGCTTCAGTCACCCCCAGCCTGAAAACAGCCCTCAGCCCCTCACCCAGGCTGGCGAGGCACCCCAGTGGGGACCCCCACCCTGAAGGGTGTGTGACCAGCTGCAAACAGCCATCATCCCCTCACCCAGGCTGGCCAGGCACCCCAGTGGGGACCCCCACCCTGATCCAGGACACCCTTCAGGGCAAACCAGCCAGCCCCACCCATGCACCAGGCCTCTATCCTATATAGTAAAAGGGTAATATGCCTCCCAGCACCGGGATCAGCGGAGCCACGAGGCCTCCCGGCACCGGGATCAGCATGACAGGGGGCAGCGCCCAAACCCCCTGATCACCCTGCAGCTCTGTGTGTGACAGGGGGTGGGGCCACAACCTCCCTATCCACCCTGCTCTGTTCATGACAGGGGAAGGCGCCCCAACACCCTTATCAGCCCTGCTCTGTGCCTGATAGGGAGGAGCTCCCCAACCCCCTGATCGCCCTGCGGCTCTGTGTGTGACAGGGTGTGGCGCCTCAACCCCCTTATCGGCCCTGCTCTGTGTGTGACAGGGGGCGGCACCCAACTCCCCAATCGGCCCTGCTCTGAGCCCGACCAGGGGCTGCACCTAGTGATTGGGCCTGCCCTCTGCCACCCGGGAGCAGGCCTAAGCCAGCAGGTCGTTATATCCTGAGGGGTCCCAGACTGCGAGAGGGCACAGGCCGGGCTGAGGGACCCCGCTCCCCCCCGAGTGCACAATTTTTTGTGCACCGGGCCTCTAGTTAAGTAATAATATAATTTTAATTGTGACGTGATGCTCCATATGGCCCTATGGATGCCATGTGTTGCTTTTGCCTGGGGAATAATTAGCCTCTGCCCAGTCATTTTTCAGCCAAAGCTTCCTAAATGTTCAGGGGGAGCTGCTTCTTTCCTATTGGATGCAGTGAGGTTGGAACTGTCACTCACAGTGCTCTGCCACGCCTCCCCAAAGGGCCGAGTTCATAATGTAAGAGAAGCCAATCAGACTCTCTAGTAACACAAGGGTTGGAACTGATTCATTCATAATGAAGGGGCTGGCCATTTATTCCTGTGACCTAATTCCACAGGTCTCTTTCTGCAGCCTGAGTTAGCTCTTCATTTCTTCATCATTACTTACTAGCTATAATCTATATATATAAAACCCTAATATGCAAATAGACCAAACGGCAGAACAACCGAACAACCAGTTGCTATGACGTGCGCTGACCACCAGAGGGTGCACGTGGAACATGGCAGGTGTTGACCGCTGCTGGATGGTGGAGCAGGTGAGCAGGGGCGCCAGACCAAGGTGGGGTGCCGGGTGCTGTCATTGGGGTGAGCCTCTGTTGGTTATTGAAAATTCTTTGCTCCCACGTGCCATGGTCTCACCCAGCGCTCGCACCTGCTGCTGGTGCCAGAGCCACCGCTCGCACCCACTGCTGTTGCTGGCCCCACTCCCACCTGCTGCCAGCACCTGGCGCCAGTCCCGATCACTCGGTGCTGTCAGTGAGTGCGAGCAGCGGCTGTCGGCCCCAATCATTCCTGAGGGCTTCTCCACCTCCCCCTGCTCCTGAGGGGTGATCTGGGTAGCAGCTGCCAATCACACCTGCTGATGGCGCTGGCCCCAATCCCTCCATATTGACAGCGGCTGTGAGTGGGGCTGGCGGGAGCGGGGCTCCCGGCAGACAGGGGACTGGGGGCCAGGCAGGAGGGGCCAGGCGGGGGCACGGAGGATGGGCTGAGACCCAGCCCTGTGCCCACTGCAGCCTCGCAGCCCACAGTTCCTTTCAAGGTGCACGAATTCATGCACTGGGTCCTAGTCTAGGATATAACTACATATATAACTCACTATACATAGTGAGCTTTGCCTTCAGAGCCTTATTTCCTTTATCCATAGCATTTTTCAAGGTTCTTACAAGTATAAAAAACTTAATTTGTTAAAGCACTTTAGTAGAGTTTTGGCATAAACATCGAATAAATGTATTTCCAATAAGTTTATTTTGTCTCCTTAAGTTAGCCATGGCCAATTTCTGTTGCTTGCAATCACAGAACCTTACCCAGGCATGCCCCCAGGATTAATCATGTCTCTCGCACCCCTTGCCTATGCTGATGTTACTGATGCCTTTGGCTGCCACTCCACAGCTGCTGCTTCTGCTGTCAGAGTCTATGGCTTGAAGGATCATTGTTTCTATTGGGATCAAAGCTGCTTGGAATGGTAACATTTTGCCAGAATTTAACTGCTAGATAATAGTATTACTCTTCGTATTTCCTATTTCATTATGAATTTTGAGTTCTATAAATTGGAGCTGAAATTTTTAAAATAAGCATTCTTCAACATGGTTACCAAATTGTTTATAAAAGCATTTTTATAAATTTGCAATAAAAACCTAAAACTCTCTTTGTAAAAGCTTTCCAAATTAAACATTGTACTCTTCATAACTGTGAGATAAAATTGAATGTAAACAATGCAAACTGCAAATTTACAGATATAAGAATGTGATGAAGCAGAATTACTTTGGATAATGTTATATAACAGTATTAACCATGAAACCTCATTAATTCTGTTTTACAACATATTTGTATCTATAAAAACAGTGCAGTGAAGGCCTGGGGAGGGGCTGCGGGTAAGAGAGAGGGAACTAATGGAGAAAAAGGGGGGGGGGGACTTTACTTTCAACAATAAAGATAAATAAAAATATATAAAAATTTAAAAAAATTTGAACCAGCAATAATCTATAAAATTCTTTCTTTTAGTTATATAAGGTTTAATCACTACAGTAAAGATTATTTAAGGAACAGAAAAAAACAATGATTTTAGAAACATCTAAGAAAAAAGAATATGTTGTATGACATAATGTAGGTAACATTTTAGATGAGACATACCAATCTGCCGAACAGGTGACCAGTTGGCAGCATATCCCACTTCGATTCTCAAAGACAGAACCCATTCTGTTAATCTAGGTTTAAAAAAAATATGCAGGACGTAAGATCTGTGTACTTAGAACAGCAAAGACTGTTTTCTCATAGCTTTTTACATATTTTTATTTTTCTTCTTCATTTTAATTTTTATTAAAAGAGCATAATACTATCACAGAAATTTGGGAAACAGGTTTTAAAATCAAATGCATTTCTGTCATATGCTTTCCAGTCTTTTTTCACAGAAACATTTTTATGCCATTTTAATTAGCATGCATGTAAATTTCTAGCCTGAGATTATAACTCGAATGCTTATGAATCATGCTAATAGTTTTATAAGATACAGATTCAAACTGCAAATGTACTCATGAATCATGCCGATAGTTTTATAGATACAGATGCAAACTGTATCTTATAAAAGTGTATTCATGAATCATGCTAATAGTTTTATAAGATACAGATTCAAACTGCAAATTTACATATCATAATTTCATTACCCACTATTATTAGACATGTAGGCTCTTTCTGTTTTCACTATTATTTGTGGCACCCAACACAGGCACTTTCATGAGGTTGGTAAGCAGGTAAAATCCATCGAGTGTTAAAGTACACACCATCCAGCATGCAGCCAATGTCGTAGCACCTATACTTTCTTTTTTTTTTTTTTACATATATATATATTTTATTGATTTTTTACAGAGAGGAAGGGACAGAGATAGAGAGTTAGAAACATCGATGAGAGAGAAACATCGACCAGTTGCCTCCTGCACACTTCCTACTGGAGATGTGCCCGCAACCAAGGTACATGCCCTTGACCGGAATTGAACCCGGGACCTTTCAGTCCGCAGGCCGACGCTCTATCCACTGAGCCAAACTGGTTACGGCAGGCACCTATACTTTCTGAGTAACCGTGGTCCAGCTCTGCTAGCACACAGAGGGTTACAAGAAGGGCTAATGCTCCCCAGGGCCCTGGAAGATCCAAATTCCAACCACTTAAGCTCTCAAATGAGGTGAAAAATTTTGGGGCAACCTGTGAAGGTGCCACTCTCAAATCAACAGGGAAACATGACATTCCCCAATTCTCTATGGTCCTGGTAGGATCGCTGAGCAAAACAGTGGAGATGGGGTTCCAGCAGCAAATAAACAGTGAGGGAGGGGGCGGGGATGGGGAGGGCTGCACGTGCTGCCCTGGGAAGGCCTGTTGGCATCACAGGAGCCAGACCCTGGAAACCTGGCTGATGCTGCTCTGGCTGCCCCAGGTCAGGTTCCATGACAGCTGCCACTCTCCACTCGCATCTGATAAACAATCCAGAACCCACGCTGCCGCTCCTGCTAATGAGCTTCTCCGGTGCAGAAAGTGTGAGACTCCAGAGATGTGCTGGCTCTGGGGGTTTTATGTTTTAACTAGGGGCCCGATGCATGAAATTCATGCACAGGGGGTGGGTCCCTCAGCCCAACCTGCACCCTCTCCAATCTGGGAGCCCTCAGGGAATGTTCTACTGATGGCTTAGGCCTGCTCCCCATGGTTCTCTACTCTCTGTGGACCTGCCTGCTTGATGCCACCACAGGCCCTGGTGTCTGCTCTCTGTGGGGGCCTACTTGCCCTTCGCTGCTGGGGCCAGGGGCAAACAGGCACCTGCTGTTTGCTCTCTGGCCCACTGCCACAGGGGAAAGCAGGGCCCTGCTGTCTGCTTGCTCGCTGTGGGGGACTGCCGTCTGCTCGCTTGCTGAGGGGGACGTTCCTGCCCTGCCCCCGGCTGCTTGCGCGCACACCGGCTCAGAGTGCCTGGGTCCCAGAGATGTTCCCGCCCTGCCCTCAGCTGCTCAGCGCCTGTGAGCGTAGGCCTGGAGTGGCCAGGGGTTGTTCTGGGACCCCGCCCGCTCCGGGCCTACGGCCTCAGAGTGGCCTGGGCCCAAGGATGCCTATCCCCAGGACCCAGGGCCTGCGTATGCAAAATAACCCACCATCTTTGGCAGGTTAATTTGCATAGACACTCCTGATTGGCTGGTGGGCGTCTCGAAGTGATGGTCAATTTGCATATTTCTCTTTTATTAGTGTAGATTATTAAAAAATATCATGGAGGTTTGGAAAATAGGTTATAAAATTAAATATAATTCACCTTGTATTTTTTTTCCAATCTCTTTTTATGAATACACTTCAGCATGATTTGTCAGGGTGTGCACTCAATTTTGTATCTTGAGACACCAATTGCATTATTTCTTTGTGTGAATTCCCAACATATGAATTACTGGTCAAAAGTTTGAAAACTTGGATGCTTCAAGAACCACATTGATTAATTATATTCTAAAAGTTTTATGTTGGAACCAACAATGTTGGAGTTTGTGGGTTGCACCATCTCCTTGTTTCCAACCTCAGGTATTATTTAAAATTTTCATTCAAAAATTAAAGAGGTCCCAAATTGTGTATTATTGTTGCTCTATTATTAACTTCTTTGATATTAGAAAGGCTAAATGACTTTCATCTTTATACTGAAACACTAATTGTGCTTCAGTCAGTATATGTTTTTTGCTTATTTCCAGGAAATTTTGTATGTACCATATTTGGGACACATTTTCCTTCATTTTGTTATTTGCTCTTTATGTTTTAACTAGGGGCCCGGTGCACGAAATTCGTGCACTGGGTGTGTGTGTGGGGGGGAGTGTCCCTCAGCCCAGCCTACCCCCTCTCACATACTGGGAGCCCTCAGGCGTTGACCCCCATCACCCTCCAATTGCAGGATCGGCCCCTGGCCCAGGCCTGACGCCTCTGGCCTAGGCGTCCGGCCTGGGCAGCGGGGACCCGCAGCTGCAGCGGCCCCATGATCGTGGGCTTCGCTTTAGGCCCAGGCAAGGGACCCCTAGCTCCTGGGACTGCCAGCTTCAACCGTGCCCAGCTCCCATCGCTGGCTCCACCCCTACTTCCTGCTATCACTGACCAGGGCGGCAAAGGCACCTGATTCTCCGATCATGGCTGGGGGGCAGGGCAAAGGCGGCCCCAGCTCTTAGCTCCCCCCTGGGTTTCCGATCACTGTCAGTGGCAGGGGGCTTCTTCCTGCTTTCCCTTTCGCCTCCCTGCATTGTGCCTACATATGCAAATTAACCGCCATCTTGTTGGCAGTTAACTGCCATCTCAGTTGGCAGTTAATTTGCATATAGCCCTGATTAGCCAATGAAAAGGGTAGCTTGTACGCCAATTACCATTTTTCTCTTTTATTAGTGTTGATTGAGAAATTTACATGTGTGCTTTAGATTTCTTTCAATGTAAATTAGTTTAGAAAATTATCTCCATTCCAAAAATATGATATTGTATTTTGACTTGTTGTAATTTTCCTGTGATCTTGTTGTTATTTAAATGTATAGTCACCTGAATTAATTTGTGTGCATGGTATGAGTTGAAATGGAGTTCCTTCTCTTGGGTTGTAACCTCCATTACCATATGTTAAACTTTTATATATAATAGAAACTATATCTGGGCTATTTATTTTGGTCCATTTTAACTTTTCGAAGTATTGCTGCTTTGAATGATCCATTTGAATACCTTAAAGGGCTAATCACCTTTCATAGCTCAAATTTTTCACATATCCTATATAATAAAAGCCTAATATGCTAAGTGTCCGGTAGTCTGGTGACCAGTTGACTGTTAACCAATCAAAGAGTAACATGCTAATGATATGCTAAGGCTGCTCAACTGCTCGCTATGAAGTGTACTGACCACCAGGGGGCAGGTGCTCCGATTGGCAGGTTAGCTTGCTGCTGGGGTCCAGCTGATTGGGACCGAGTGAGATGGGCTGGACACGCCCTGGAGCCCTCCCACGGTCCCTCCCTGGCCCCAATTGTGCACCAGTGGGGTCCCTTGGCCTGACCTGCACCCTCTCACAATCTGGGACCCCTCAGGGGATGTTGGAGAGCTGGTTTTGGCCCGATCCTGCAGGCCACTCCCCTTGGGAGAGCACCAGATGCAGGGCTCATGGCTGGCGAGCCTCTCCTGAACGGGACTGATTGGGCGTGAGCCCGCGGCAGGTGCAGTGGGGCCGGGATGAGTCGGAGCGGCAGGTAGGAGCTGCAGGCAGCATTGGACTGTGGATTTTGGCCTGATCCCCACAGGCCACCTCAAGGGACCCCACCCGTGCATGAATTCATGCACTGGGCTTCTAGTTCTTTATTATCTCACTTGTTAATCCTTCAAAGTACACAGTAGACCTTTAGCGTCCTTGAGTAAGACATTTGGGGATCTTACTAGTTTACAAATCCACAAAAATTTCTTTGTGAGTCAAGTATGGAACCGCAGAGCCAAACTGCAATGCCAATGCTGGGCTCCCTTGCTGCACAGCTAGTTCTTGCCTCCCAGCCTCAGGGCTCAATCACTTCAAGGCTGCCTTGGCAAAATTACATATTCCTAAATTAGTCTTAGATCTTCAGAGTTCCCTGCTCCAAATTTTAAATCCTCAGTCTAAGGTTATAAAATATTTACACTTTATATTTATGTATCAAATCCTCATCTTCTCTGCTATTATATTATGTCAACGTTGACAACATCTACATTTTTCAGTGCTTTTAAACCATGGAGGTTGAAACATTGGCCTTACTCTCAGATATGGGTCTGTTAACAGTGATGCAACTGTTGGGTGCCCACTTCCTGGTTATTTCACAGTGTACTAGTAAATGTAAATGGATTGTTGACTTGAAACTTCCTCTTTGGACAAAACCTTCCAAACATTTTCAATCCAGCACAAGGAAACCATGAAGCCATTGAGACTCACCTCAAAGGTGTCCGACAGCCAGTGTATATCTGTAATTACTTTCCTATGTCCATTTTCTATTGAGGAGACTGCACAGTGTCTGATATACATTGCTTCTTTATTATCGTCTGGTTCAAGGAGAAACATGGGCTGAAAAATTGTTAAAAGAAAGTTATGTGCTAACTTCAGAGCACTGATGAACGAACTCATACTTGACTCATCAGAACAATTAAAATTAATAACTTGGAGAAATACCAGTTCATGGAAAAACAGAAACTAGTGTTTCTATATATCATACTAGAGGCCTGGTGCATGAAATTCATGCAAGGGGTAGGGGTTCCCCTCAGCCCGGCCTGCACCCTCTCCAATCCGGGACCCCTTGGCAGATGTCCAATTGGGCCTAAACTGGTAGTCAGACATCCCTCTCACAATCCTAGACCACTAGCTCCTAATCGCTCACCTGCCTGCCAGCCTGATTGCCCTCAACTGCCCCCCTCTGCTGGCCTGGTCGCCCCTAGCTGCCCCCCCCCCCTGCTGACCTGGTTGCCCCCAAATGTCCTCCTGGCCAGCCTAGTCACTCCTCACTGCCCCTCCTGCCAGCCTAATTGTTCCCAACGGGCCTCCCTGCTGGCCTGGTCACCCCCAACTGCCTCCCTGCTTGCCTGGTTGCTCCCAAGTGCCCCTCTGCCGGCCTGGTCATCCTACACAGCCTGCTTGTTCAGTCGTTTGGTCGTCCCTCACTAACCCCCCTGCTGGCCTGGTCATAGGCAGCCATCTTGTGAGGCGTGAGAGTTAATTTGCATATTATCTCTTTTTTTAAAAAATATATTTTATTGATTTTTTACAGAGAGGAAGGGAGAGGGATAGAGAGTTAGAAACATCGATGAGAGAAAAACATCGATCAGCTGCCTCCTGCACACCCCCCACTGGGGATTTGCCCGCAACCAAGGTACATGCCCTTGACTGGAATCGAACCTGGGACCCTTGAGTACGCAGGCCGACACTCTATCCACTGAGCCAAACAGGTCAGGGCGCATATTACCTCTTTATTATATAGGATATTTAGGGACTAACATTATATACTTTTCCCTTCAGTTTAGTCTAAGATTTTATCGCTAAACTTAACAAAAATTGTTGACCTACTCCCTAAAGAATCAACAAAGTCCCATTTTTGAAAAAGTACTTCTTTGTGTGCATACAAGGCCACATCCCTTTGTTGGTGAGAGACCTGTTGATATCCAGGTTAGAGAACTGGGGCGGAGATGTGCAAACCGTGGGTAAGTACTAAGCTGGGAGCTCAGGAAGCATTCCCCTACCTTCTTGGCAGAATCCACAGCTTCACAAAATCATAGTATATTATTACCCCCTTCATGTTATGCGTGAGAAAATGGATGTTTGCCCAGGTGGGGAAATGTCCAAACGTACAGACCGTGGTCTTCAACTACATCACTTTAGGAAACTCACCTGCCACTTCATTTTATTTAATGACAATAACAACAAAAAAGAACTTAACAGCCTGGGATAGACGGTGCCACTGGTTTTGCGGTGTTTTAATCAAGGGCCTATGTGAAAGCGATTCAGAACAATGTTCAAAGCAGATGTGAAGGTTTGAGAAATAGACACCTGCCCCCCAACCCCCCACCACCACTCGCTGAGTCTTTATTTAACTTGGCAACTCTGCTATGAAGTATTTTTAAATAAACTTCCGAATGGGGGAAAAGTTGTAAAAAACTAACCTTGAGTGTGGCTTTTTTACTTCTGCTGCTGCCCGTCTTAACGTGCTCGATGCGACTAGCATGTGCAGTAATATCCCACAGGATAATCTGAAGCAGAAATAGATGTCATTACACATTTTCAGGATTAAAGAATTTTTTAAAACCTATTCACATTGGTTAGCACTTGGATAAATCAATCACCTTGGAGGATAATCAAATTTAGCCTACATCTTAGGTAAGGCTGCAACTTTTAAAGCTAATATAAAAAAGAATGTCTTCTTCCCTATGAAAGTATTTTCAACACTTTGATTTTTGTGCTTGTGTTAAAAAATGCCAGTACTTTCTAAAATCCAAGGTAAACATCATGCCACTCCCTCCACTTTGGGAAGAGTTCACCTTCTGTTTTCGGGAATGTGCTATGATTGTGGGACACTTGTTTTAGACTCAGCTGTTTTGTTCTCCAGAGTTAACTATACATACTCAATTGTCCAAAAAGTGTAAGAAATGATGAATTTTATTCTATTGGATATTATGACCAACTCCAAATTTGCATATACATGCATGGTTGTTTTTTGAAAAAATCAGAATGAAGTAGATATGCAATACTAAATTATATTAATTTTTAATGATTAAAAGTCATTTCAGTACACTAAAATGTTAACAAAATGTCAGAATTACAGAATTATGGGTGCTTTTATTTTCATCATTTGCTTTTATTAAAAAAACAACCCCTAAAACGAAAACAAAATTGTATAACCTTCCTAATGAGTAAAACAAGGCATGTCAGGATTTGTAGGGCTTGGAGGATGAGTCTGGGTCGTCATCAGAGACAAAACCCAGGGAGAAATGTTGAACAAAACCCAGGGAGAAGTGCTGTTTTCCTGGATGCTTTTGGTTTCGGTAAATGGGCACGGATACTTGCAGACATTTAAATTTCAACGACAAGGAAGTTTTCCTAGCCATACCAAAAAAGAATCACATACTCTCGTAATGCTCAAATTCACTGGACCACAGTGAATTCAAACTTTGACTAAAAAATACATTTAAGAGTTTTGTTTTTCTTTATTGGAGAAACTGGCAATTGGAGGATAGGACCTAAATTTTATATAAATTAGATAACAAAGGAAAAAACAAACAAACATGATATCAAACTTTGCACACATAAATTCAATAATATATGTGTATTTTCCAGTGAATTTCTGTTTAAACTCTGAATCACTTCCTAACTCCTACATCTAAGGAAATTTCAAGAGGCCTCTTGACCAGTGGGTATTAATGCTTGTGGGTTTTGTTCTTCTGTTAAATCTGGGATAATGCATGATTCTATCTCAGCGATACAAATAGATTTGACCGATTTTGTCCCAATTATCATGACTAGGTTACCCTGTGGGCACCTGCAGTGCCGACACCACATTTATTTATTTATTTGTTTACTTACTTACTTACAGAAGGCAGGCTTTTTCTTTTTTCTTCTTCTTCTCCTTTTTTTTTTTTTTTTTTTTTTTACATTCCCATCATCCAACCCCCTAACACATCTTTATTCCCCAGTTGCTGGCATGGTGATTGGCCAACAATGGCATGCCTTCCTTCTGCTCAATTGACTTCTTAAGTTAAAAAAAAAATCAACCAATCAAAATGTATTACAGGATGCTGTCTAAATTAATAAATAGCTTAAAAAAAAAAAAAGTCCATACTTACCTGCCCATTGATGCAGCCTCCAGCAATAATATTAGGGTTACTCGGACAGAACTTGAAGCAGAAAATGTCGTCTGGGCTCTCCAGCATTAACTAAAGTGAATCCCACAAATTCAAGAGAGTGAGAAAACCTACTAAGGGAATGGCTAGAAAATAATATTAAGACAGTCAAAAGTCCCATTTTATAGCCACCCATAGGAACATGCACAGAGTCCATTCCCAGAATTCTACCTCTGAATTAAAGCTGCTTTTGTTGAATTTTATTGCAGACATTAGACATATGTATGAGAGCAGGTATGTTTTCAAGGGGACCAGGTCCACCCTCCCCCATGCTCCATGGGTCATTGTTGGGACATCTTACAAGTTTTCTCAAGCAAAAGGAACGTGAAATCAATGTTTTCGAAAAGTGTGGAAAGTAAGTTCTGGGAAGGCAGGATATTTGCCTGTTTTGTTCCCTCCTGTATATCCAGCCTGGCACATAGTAAGCACGCAAAAATAAAATACGTTGCATAAGAGAAGACGAAGGTATTGCCAGTGATGATATCTCAAAATTTAAAATAATACAGGACCCAGGAAGTAAACGAATTCAAGGGCTTGTAGGGGAGGGAGGAAGCTCTGCAAGGAATACACTGGTGTGAAGGAATAGGTATGTCAACCATAGGTAGCACTGGTGCTGCTGGGTTACCACCAAGCAAAACACTGGCATGGTTACTGCTCTTCTACAAACATAACTACCGCAACTATAGACCCCATTGGTTTGCCATCATTGAGTTAAAGATTGCCAACTGGAATTGGGATGAATGATCTTGGTTAATTTGGTATTTTGTGGATTCTAGAGAAACCTCTATTTTTGAAAATAAAGTATTGTAATACTCTCTTATAGTTTTTACTAGAACAAAGACAAAATAAATCATTTGCATTATTTCTTTAAGAAATTATTTGCTTGTATCTTTAAAACTATTATTTAAAATAGAGGAAAGGAGAAGTCTTTTATCTTGCTATTTGCTTGATGTTTAGGCACATTCTATATCACACAGTGGAAAGTAGTTTGACACCACTGGACAATGACAGAAAACCCCACCAAGAGAATGGCACCATTTTTGTGGTAAGTAGGCTGATAAGAAATACCTAGAGAGCTGTCATTTTGATCTCTGAGTCTATAATAATCAAAGTATCTAGACTCTATTACAGAAAAAACTGCCTTAATTCAGATGAATTCAGGAAGAAGGAAGAAGGGGAGGCTAATATTTATTAGGGAAAGTCTTAATTATACAATACTTTATAGAAACAAGTTATTATTATACTTAAGTCCATTGAAAAAACTTCATTTAACCCTATAAAGTGCCTTCCCCCTAAGCAGAACTCTTCTTGAGCGGGTATTGGAAATAGTACCGTATGGGGCAAACTCAGCCTTCAGCCTTGTTTTACTTGGGTTGCTGTGTGTTTTGGTTTGGTTTGAGTGGGTACTTTTGGTTTGGTTTTAGAATAGCTATTCAACAAGTTGGAGATTTCACACAAAATTCCCAATTGCTGGATTCTCTTGACAAGTGAGACCACCAATATGAAAACTGAAGAGTAGCTGTCCCTAGAGATGGGCTGTGCACTCTCTTTAGGATCACTGCTCTCCCTCACACTACTATACACTCATCTTTACTCATCACCACCACCTACTGGTGATCCTTGGAATTGAGGAAATTTGTGTGAAACTAAAATCTATTTGCATTTGAACAATTAGTATTTAAATAAAGCTCATAAAAGAGTTTGCACTTTAAACCCTAGCCAGTTTGGCTCAGTGGCTAGAGCATCAGCCTGTGGAAAGGGTCCCGGGTTCTATTCCAGTCCCTGGTCATAAAGGGGGCAGCCAATCAATTATCTCTCTCACATCAATATTTCTCTTTGTCTCTCCTTCTCCCATTCTCTTTAAAAATCAGTGGAAAAATATCCTCGGGTAAGGATTAACAAAAAAAAAATAAATAAAATAAAATTGTTTGAATGCTCTTCTTACAATCTTTTCTTTTTATTATTTTAAGCTCTCACCCAAGGAGATGTTTTTATTGACTTTAGAGAGAGAGGAAGGAAGAGGGAGAGAGGGAGAGAGAAACATGGATGTGAGAGAGAAACATCAATTGGTTGCATCCCAACACCCCCAACTGGGGATTGAATTCACCACCTGGGTATGTGCCCTGACCGGGAATCAAACCCACGACCCTGTGGTGCATGGGATGATGTCCCAACCTAGCCACACTGGCCAGGGCTCTTATAGTCTTTTTTTTTTTTTTTCAATAACGTGTTGATTTATTCAAATGAACCTTCTCAATAAACTAAGTGTAAATTTTCATTTTCCTCAAATTGAATGATCATAAATTCCGAATTGAAGAAAAGCCTGACTTTATAAGGATTTACAACGTTGGTGATTATAAAGCACTTTGCAATTGAAACTGCTAAGAGAGACACGTGACAGTAATATGTGAAACTTGTAGACCATGCGACGTCCCTCCTTCATTACCTGAGGATGTATGGGGTCGGAGAAACTCCAGAACAGAATCAGTGATGGTTGCAGCAATAATTTACCAGAAAAGTAAACTCTTTCTTCAAAGGAGAGCCGCACGGCCACCGACACAGCTATCAGTCCTGATTGAAACACAGTTACAGTGAAGGTCTGCAGCAGCCGCACGTGGTGACGTCTTTGTAGGTTTTGCTTTTGTACAGAGTCACTGTTCATTTCCCTTTGGAGGAAACGTGAGTAAAAATGTTCTACGGGAGCCCAAGCGTTTTCTTAGAGTCCCGCTGTTTAACACGGTTACCGGCAACCGCATGTCGCTTCCTTCGCACTTGAAAATGTGCCCAGTCCAAACTGAGATGACCCGTAGTATAAAATAACCACTGGACTTTGAAGATTTAGTAAGAAAAAAAAATGTTTCTGTGTGTGTGAGGAAAGGGCCAGTGTGGGGGAGGAGCGGGGAGGAGGAAGAACGAAGCTCCACCTTCACTCGTTCCTATCTCCCTTGGCAGCTGGGAGCTTGGGGGTGGGGTGGGGGGAGCGCCATCCTGTCCCGTCATCAGAGGCAGAGTGTGCGGGGAATGAAGGTAACCTGGGGCATCCCACCCAACCTCCAGTCACCTCCAGATTCGGCGTTGCCCCCGCCGGGGACCTGAGGCCCCCACTCCCCCGAGTGGAGCTCTGTCCTCTCGGTGTAAAGTGGAGGTCACACTGGGTAACCCAGAGTAGGTGGGAGGACGCGCGGCCCAGGGGAGGTGCGGGAAGAGAGCGCTGAGCAGGTGCCTGGCACTCAGCAAACGGAAGTTCTCCGATTGAAGTGGAGCTAATTTTCAATTTCCACATAAAAGCACCCGACTATTTCTCTGTCACCACAAAGAGAACCCCCGTCTCTTCCGTCTCACCATAGATATTCGGGTGCCAGGAGACGCAGGTGACCATTTTCTCCATCAGGTTATGGAGGTCGGTAAAGGACTGGTACTCCTTCAGGTGGGTATCGGTCTTGTCCCCAAAGGTGCCTTCTTCTTCCGCCAGGGTTTTCCAGTCGTCAATAAATGTGTTTGTGATTTCATTTTGTTGCAGGGCTATTTCAACGCTATTTTATAAAAAAAAAAGAAAGAAAAGAAAAGCAATGAAGACGTTGGATTTTACCTAGTATTCAATGATATGCTTTCAGTAGCTCTTCCTGCTTCATCTCTACTGAAAGAAAAAAATATATTCTCAATTCTATTTGGTAACGAAAGAATGAACCCCATGTAAAAGGAATGATGTGAGGACTTGGAAAGAAAATTCACTGCTGCTCGGGTCTTAGAACTCGCTGACCAGCTTCCAGGACCTTCACCATCGGCCGGCAGCCCCCAGCACCTTCCCATCGGCCTTGGTTCCCAGGCCAATGGGCGTGGCAGCTGCGAGGACACCAGGGCCAGTTCTGCCTCCAGCACGATTCCTCCAACAGGCCACCTTCACTCTGCAGCTCCCTGCTGGGCTGGCTGAGGATGGCTGAAGCTCTTCCGACCCCCTCCTCTTTCCCCGTTCTTTATTTTTCACCGTGGACCCCTCAGTAAACCTCCACTTTGATCTCAGTCTTATTGGCTTCCTGAAAATCCCAAATTGACAGAAAAGGCAATTTTCTTAGCTATATTCAGTACCAAATAATCATGTGTACTAATTATTATACTACTAGAAGCCTGGTGCATGAAATTTGTGCACTGGGGGGTGTCCCTCAGCCCAGCCTGCACCCTCTCCAATCTGGGACATCCCTCTCACACTCAGGGACTGCTGGCTCCCAACCGCTCGCCTGCCTGATTGCCCCCTAACCACTCCCCTGCCAACCTGATCGACACCTAACTGCTCCCCTGCCGGCCTCATCACCCCAACTGCCCTCCCCTGCAGGCCTGGTTTCCCCCAACTGCCAGGCCCGATCACCCCTAACTGTCCTCCCCTGTGGGCCTGGCCCCCCCCCCCAGCTGCCCTCCCTCCCCTGCTGGCCTGATCACGCACAACTGCCCTCTCCTGCCAGCCATCTTGTGGTGGCCATCTTGTGATCACATGGGGGTGGCCATCTTGTGTGAGGGCATGGCAGTCAATTTGCATATTAGTTTATTATATAGGATTATATAATTAGGAGTGTGTGTGTGTGTGTGTGTGTGTGTGTGTGTGTGTGTGTGGTGATGGTGGTGGTGGTTTTAGTTGCCACGATGCCTGGGAGGGCCTAATGTATTTATTTCCGTTACTAAACCCCTTGCATGAGACAGTCCTTAAAGTGGAGAATTATCCTGCTAAAAATGCTACTATTGCTTCTTTTAAAAAAACAATCAAAGTGCTAGGCCAGCCGTGGGCAAACTACGGCCCGTTCGGCTGTTCTATCCGACCCGCGGAGCCGAAAGAGCGGAGGGTTCTCTTGCTCTCCCCTCCGCTCCTTCACCAGCAGCAGTGTTAACATGTATTAGTTCACACAAACACTCCATCCATGCTTTTGTTCCGGCCCTCCGGTCCAGTTTAAGAACCCATTGTGGCCCTCGAGTCAAAAAGTTTGCCCACCCCTGTGCTAGGCTCATCTCTTAATGGTCTAAGGCCCCTTGTTTGACAGGCTCCCACCTTAAAAGTTACCATAAGTTACTGTAATGCTTATTGTCCCTTCATATGCTAAGGTTGGGAAGCCTGGCTCATTCCCAAGGCCGCTAGGAGCTATCCCACATGTGGAATGCCAGCCAAGGTTTCACCCTGATGATTGAAAGTCTGATGAGCTTGGAGTTTTACTAGGTGAGGTAAGCTGAAAGAGTGGTTCTGAATTCAGAATTTCCTAAAATAAGACCCCCCTCCCCCCTCACACACACACACTTTATTTAGACAAGCATATAGAAACACTATCTATCATAACACATGTGCCTCAAAATGTAATTAAGCAAGGGTACCATCTAATACCTCTGTTCCTAAGCTTCTACGCTACCATTCACTGCTTCACTCAGGATTCCTTGGGCTAAATTCTTGTACTTCATCTTTCAAACTGGAAGCATTTCTTAGGGCCGGCAGGATCAGCGTGACCTGGAACTGTCGGAAACGCAGAGCCACGGGCTTCCCCCCAGACCTACTGAGTCAGAACCTGCTTTTTAACAAGCTGCAAAGGCGGCTTGACGCCTGTGAAAATGTGAATAACCCTGTGTGGGGTAGGCAAGCATCCTCACATACCGACTCATCTTCCAGGTTCGCATCTCCCTGGCGCTTCTGGGTTTGAACCCAGTTTCAAGTGGAAGCATTTGTGAACATGTTCAAAGCCTTATTTCTCTATGTTTCGGCCAGAATGAGAAAGGAATTCCAAAGGGAGAAGTTCAAGTCAGGGCCTTGGCCCTGGCTTCCTGCCTCTTCCCGCCGAATGGGGAAGTACCCACAAGGGGGAAGTGAGGACAGCAGGTCTCTGGTTTCCTGTGCCTGTGTTCCCTGCACTCCACCAGGTGGTCCCTGAGAGAGATGAACTGGAGGCTGGTGAACCTTTTGTCTGAGTAAAAGCCCACAGTATTGCTGGTTGTTAGTTGGTTTGTTTTAACCCGCAAATGGAAGTTTCTTAGTTGCTTTGAGAATCCCCAGGAAGTTTCTCTCCCTCTTCTAACATGATTTCCTTCTTTTGCAAATCATGCTTCCCTTAGGCTCATTCTAGGTAAAATTCTATGAAAAAGAACTCATTTCTGAAAGAGCTCTCTTCCAGAACAAAACTAAGATTATATTAATTTTTTAAAAATTTAAATAAGCCTTAAACAGTTTGTGTGGGAAGAATGGCAGTGATCAAACTTCAGTGGGAAGGCAGGGGAGGGGAGGGGGGTGGTAAAAGGGCTTGTATGCATGCATATAAGCATAACCATTGAGAATCTAGGCGGGTGAGGGCACGTGCCAGGTGGGTGGGGGAGGTGGGGGCGGGGGGGGGGGTCAACAGGGGAAAAAGGAGACATATGTTCTACTATTAGTAATACTTTAAACAAACAAACAAAAAGAATGGCAGTAATATGAACACAGGTTTCTCATTTGTTCTTGGCCAGTGATATTGTAATCCCTTTCCTCTTTCTTCCTATAGTTCTAGCTTCTCCCTCCCATGTCTCAGGGAAGGGTCAATACTCCTCTCTTTATGAGTGCGGCAATTGAAAGGGAAGAGCAAAACTCTAGGACTAAAGATACTACACAACGTGGATGATTGAGAATTGACTACAGGCCGTGTATGCCCTTGAAATGGATTATACAGAGACAGACCTCTCATTTTTAATGTTCTTATCAAGAAAAATTTAAATACTTAATTTTGATAAGGGGAAAAAGAAACCTTAGGTTTTCTTGTTTCTTTCTTTCTCTTTGCCCACATAGGAAAAAAAATGATAGCATGCTTCCTGTGAACAGCAAATAACTCATGCAGGCTCTGAATCACTGATGACTTTTTGAACCAGATTCTCCTGAGGCATAGGTCATTTTCTGGATATTTAATCTGGCCGGCCTGAAAAAAACTAATGTTGTTTTTTTTAAAAAAAAAAAAAAAAAAGCTTAACTTGGTTTAACTGTGAACTAGACCACCAATTTTTTAAATTTGGAAAGAAATGGAAACCAACCTAATGGGCAGACCTTTCCACCACTGGTTCTACTTCTCTGAACTCTGGTATCAACTGGAGAACTTACCAAGCTCTTTCTCTGGTTCAGAAGCCGGAAGGCTCTGCCCAGGGCCCTAGCACCACTGTAAGGGCATTTTGAAGACACCGCTCTTTCAGAGCCTGCAAATAAGACCGGCAGCAACCCAGGAACTGGGGATACGGATGACATATCCAAGTACAACCTCTGAATTGAATTCAGGTTCTTATTTACAAAGATATTTTTGTAAGTTCCTCTCTTCATCATTGCAACCATCATCCTCCACACCCACAGCATCCTCATCTTCGTAATCCTACACAAGCCAGTAAGGCTAAGGAGGGGAGTGAGAAATGGAGACAAAGGCTTAAAGGAACCCTGGTAAATAAATGTTAATTTGCTGTTAGGGAGACACCCTCACATCCTATCTAATAAAAGAGAAACATGGTAATTGGCATACGACCGCTACCCTTCCCATTGGCTAATCAGGGCAATATGCAAATTAACTGTCAGCCAAGATGGCGGCCGGCAGCCAGGCAGCTTGAAGCGAACATGAGGCTTGCTTGCTTCAGTGACGGAGGAAACCAACGTTCCCCGCCTGCCGCTGCAGGCCTCTGAGCTGCAAGCAACTATGTAACAAACATAGAAGCTAAATAAAACCCCAGAAACCTGCCAGCTTCAGCCAGCAGAATCGCAACATTGTAAGCAAAGGCCAGAAACCTACTTTCAGCAGCAGAGGCCTAAGAGCTGGAGCCAAGCCTCAAAGCTAAAGCTGGCCCAGAATAAAAAAAAAGAAAAAAGAAAAAAAGGAGTGGTTGGGAGTTTCAGTCACCCCAAGCCTGAAAATAGCCCTCAGCTCCTCACCCAGACTGGCCAGGCACCCCAGTGGGGACCCCCACCCTGAAGGGTGTGTGACCAGCTGCAAACAGCCATCATCCCCTCACCCAGGCTGGCCAGGCACCCCAGTGGGGACCCCCACCCTGATCCAGGACATCCTTCAGGACAAACCAGCCAGCACCCACCCATGCACCAGGCTTCTATTCTATATAGTAAAAGGGTAATATGCCTCCCGGCACCGGGATCAGTGTGACAGGGGGCAGCGCCCAAACCCCTGATCGCCCTGCGGCTCTGTGTGTGACAGGGTGCGGTGCCCCAACCCCCTGATCAGCCCTGCTCTGTGTGTGACAGGGTGCGGCGCCCCAACCCCCTGATCACCCTGCGGCTCTGTGTGTGACAGGGTGCGGCGCCCCAACCCCCTGATCAGCCCTGCTCTGTGTGTGACAGGGTGCGGCGCCCCAACCACCCCCCCCCCCCCCCCACGGGCCGTGCTCTGTGTGTGACGGGGTAGAGCCATAACCTCCCCATCGGCCCTGCCCTGAGTGTGAGAGTGGTGGCGCCCCAACCCCCTGATCGGCCCTGCTCTGTGGGTGATAGAGGGCGGCGCCCCAACCCCCTGATCTGTCCTGCTCTGTGCGTGACAGGGGGCTGTGCCCCAACCCCCTGATGGGCCCTGCTCTGTGCATGACAGGGGGTAGTGCTGCAACCTCCCCATGGACCCTGCCTTGAGTGTGACAGGGGATGGTGCCCCAACTCCCCAATCGGCCCTGCTCTGAGCCCGACCAGGGGCTGCACCTAGGGATTGGGCCTGCCCTCTGCCACCCGGGAACAGGCCTAAGCCAGCAGGTCGTTATCTCCCGAGGGGTCCCAGACTGCGAGAGGGCACAGGCCGGGCTAAGGGGCCCCTCTCCCCGCCGAGTGCACAAATTTTTGTGCACCGGGCCTCTAGTACTCAATATACATCTTCCAGGTTTACGCTGCTCGGCATGGTCCTGGCTTCTGAGGTCTAGGATGCTGGTTAGCAATAGAGGAGAAAGAATTACTGAGAATCTGTAGAAAGTGTCATATGTTCACGCATACCTGATAACTCTCTTCAGACTTTCTATCTGGATACCATGTATGGAGCTGATTTTTAAGACCTATTGTTATAACTAAACATACACATTTTATGTTTTATTATTAAAATTTAATATACTTTTTTTTTTTTTTTTTTACCTTGTGGACATGTTGTTAAGAAAATCAGCTAATGGCTTTGATTGTCCGAATGTTTCTTTTTCCTTTTCTAAAAATTCTCTTGGATAATATTGTGTAGTAGCGTTTCTGGGATATGTCCTAATATAATAAAAGAAAATAGAATAACAAAAATAAGATCAAAGAGAAGCAAATACAGTCATGACAGGTCAAAGGTTTATCTCTGTGACAGTATTAGGTTATAATTTTATATTTAAATCTTATCATTGAATTTCTTCTTTATCCTAGAAAATCAATGTTGACTGCCATTCAAAGTATTTGTGTTTATCTCTCAAACATAATCAATAAGCTCTTATTTTTTTAAAAAAATCATTTAGATATCATTTTAAACTTACAGGAAAGTTGTAAGAAGAGGATAAGAAACTCCCATACTACTTTCACCTCAATTCATCAATTATTAACATGTTGCCTCATTTGTTTGTCATTTTCTCTCTTGCCATTTCATCAAATCAGTGTTTCTTAACCAGTGCAATCTTGTTCCACCCCCACAGCCTGGGAACACTTGGCAACATCTGGAAACATTTTTGGTTTTCACAGCTGGGAAGTGTTATTGGCATCTCGTGCTTAGAGCCCAGGGATGCTGTTAAACACCCTACAATACACAAGACAGCCCCCTCCCTGCACCCTGTCCCCGACAGATAATTACCCAGCTCCAAACCTCAGCAGTGTTCAGGTTGATAAACTCTGCTCTGAATACACAAAACCAGGAACAATGGACATTTAGGCAGCAATGGCAGCAGATTCTCTGGAGGAAAGCTTCTCCAACCAGACTGGCTTCCCTCAGTGCCCACTTTCACCCTTGAACACATCACATTGCATTGTGCCTCTGGGCTTTGTCGGGCTCACCCCCCATTACGCTGGGTGAGCAACTTGGTTTTAGGCTGTGGGGCCACAGAGAGGTCACATGACACAGTCCTTAAGAGTGTGCACTCTGTGCAGGCTGCCTGGCTTTGAAGCCTGAGACTGTCACTTACCATGTGACCCTGAGCTCATTATTTGACCTTTCTGTGCCTGCTTTCTCATCTAAATAAAATTCTTAAAGTACCTAGCTCATAGGGTTATTGTAAGAATTGAATGTGTTAATACAGGCAAAGCTTTTAAAACAGCACTTGCATGTTTTAAGTGTTAAATAAACTATTAGATTGTACTTAATCTGTGTTTGTTGAGCAAATGTCAGTAAAATGTCTCTGTGAGAGTAATCAAAAAGAGAGGTAAAGAGGATTTTGCTAATACTGAATAGAATAATTCATGCCTCCCAAGCCCTGCCCCCGCCTAGACCAGTATCCATAGCAGAGGCAGAGTGATGGAAAGAAATGTTGGTATTGGAACCAAAGAGACGTGGGTTCAAATCTTAGCTTCACCTTTTAATTTCTATCCCACGGGTAGGATTACGAAATTATATGGCACCTGATGGTTTCCTCAAGGTAGCCACAGGACTAAGGGTCACTCTGATTTTTCTAAATGTGATTCGTTTTGTTGTTTTTCAGCAAATCTATTCATTATTGATTCAAATTTAAGGTATGTTCTAAATACTGAGCTTTCATTTTTAACCTCCCTGCCTCAGTTTCTTTATTTTTAAAATGGAAACAGTGCCTACCTCCAAGGGCAGTTGTGAAGGTTAATTGAGTTGATGTGTGCAACGTGCTTATTAGAAGAATGCCTGGCTTGTGGTAAGAGCACTGTAAACATCTGCTTTCCTTGCAGTTACTCGTTGAACCTCTTCATTGATTGTTTTCCTTTTTAGTTCTTTCATCACAGTCATATATCCCATCTTCTCCTCCTCAGACCAGCTAATTTCCTGATCTTAGTAAGTGGCACCAGCATTCTCTGTCACCTAGATTTGAACCACTGGAGTTCTTTTGATGCATTTTTTTTTTTTTCACTTTGTGGGTCAAGACCTGTCCTTATTTCTCATCTGTTCACTCTAGCTGCTAGATAGAAACAACTGTCCATTATTACCAGTCAACATCCATTGAGAACCTACGAAGGTCCCTTTTGCCAGAAGTTCACTGTCCCTTTCTGAGTCGACCTCCTGAGTCTACCCTGGCTGACTCATTTTTGCCACTTTTCTGTACCCTGGCAGGAACATAGAAGAAGCTTCTCTTGGCTTAACTAAGAATTTTCTCCCAAACTCTAAGTTGTTGGGGTTTTTTGTACTAATGTAGCATCTCTTTCCTTCGAGTCTCACCCTCACTTCCTGGTGTTTATTAATCTCTGATGTTCGAATTCTCTGCTGAGACCCAACCACTGATCCTTGTCTTTCTTTTCAATTATTTGGTTCCGGATTGTACATTCATCTGCCTCCCTGGTTTCTGACCCATTTCTTGTCCTGACCCCTGGATTCAATGTATATGTGCCTGGACGTTCACGTTGCTCTCTCATGGTTTCTGACTCGCTGCTTCACACAGAGCTGAAAAGCATGTTTTATACTACACTCCACACTGCTGACCCTGATTCTCCTGGTCACAGTCTCACTGCATATTTTATGGCTCTTCTCTTAACATTGAACTCAAGTTGGTCATCCCTTCTGACATTCTCCCTTAACTTGGTTCCTCTCCTCCTTTCCTTCCTCATCCCTTTATTCCCTTCATTTAGTAAATCTGTGCCAGTAACTGTCCTAGAAATTGGGGACATAGAAGTAAACAAAATAGAGCAAGTGCCTGTCTCAGGAGCTTAAATTCTAAGTGGTAGGTGGGAAGAAGGTGAGAAAGGAGAGACAATGATAAATACATTTCAAGGGACAATAGTGCCATGAAGAAAAAAAATAGAGTAAGAGGGTAGACAGAATGGAGTTGCTGTTTTTATAAAAGAGTGTTGAGGAATGCCTCATTCAAACTGAGATCTGAATGAAGGAGGAAATGAATCCTAAGGATGGGGGAAGAGCAGCCAATATAAAGGAACTGTGAGCATAAACACATCAGGTATGAGTATGCTTGGTGAATTCAGGGAACAAGGAAGCCACTGTGGCTGGAATGGATGAGCCAGGGAAGTATGGGAACTGAGGGAACAGGGGCAAATGGAATCCCAATCAGTCTGGCTCTTCTGTGGGAACAGAATGTAGGAGGGCAAGGATGGGTAGAGGAAGCCCAGTCAGGAGGCATTGCAATAATCCAGGAAAGAGATGAAGAAGGCGTGGTCCAAGATGACAACAATGAATATAGAGTGTCCCCCCAAAATGTACACACACTTTAACAGCTGATAATCACTTAATTTTGAAAATTAACTGTATGTTAATAAACACTGACTTTATAATCATTCAAAGCGTGTATACATTTTTTGGGACACTATATTTTGAAGGTAGACCCAACAGAATCCAAGGTTTGGGGTCTTAGTAATTACAAGAATATCATTGCCATTGGCTGAGATGAGGGAGATTTAGGGAGTTTCAGACTTAGAGGTAGGAAATTTAAAAAATTGTTTGTGGGTATGTTAAATTTGAGACTCTTATACATCCAAGTAAGATGAATATAAGCATGTGGAGTTCAGGGGGGAGATTCAGGTTGAAGACATAGATTTGGGAGTCATCAGCAAACAGATAATGGATAACACCAAAGGACTAGATAAATTCACCCCACCAAAGGGCTGTTGGGTTTTGATTGCTTGTTTGAATGATGGCAGTTATAGCATTTTGTACTTTCATGTCTACTTTCCACCTGTCCTCTCAGTTGACTGCCACCACCTGACTTTAGACACTGGTCACATTTTTACCTGATTTAGTGACAGCAGATTCCTACTTGGCCAATCTCTTCAACTCCAGACTTTCCCCCCTCTGCTTTCCAATACCTACTGTCCAGCTCATCTTATTTTAACACCTTATCATCCTGCTTCTCTCTTTTGCTTCAGAATTTGTCAAAGTTCCCCAGTGTCTGCCACAGAGAAACCACTTCTCTATCTACCTCTGCTCCTCCCTTCCGTGTACCCCAGCTGGTCTCCTTGTGGTCCCAGGCAAAGTCAGTTCTTCCTATCCCCTTGAATTATTCAGGTCATTTTAAAAAAAAATTGGACTGTTTTCCCTGTCTCCATTTCTCCAAATTACATGCAAATTATTTCAAAATAATTATTTTTTATTTCTAAAAAGATGCATAGCTTAGCTAAATATGTCTCCAAATTTATACAACATTCAAAGCCTAGCTCAAATCCCCAAAATATTCCTTTGACAACCCATTTCACATCAACTCATTCACTGAATACATTTTTAAAAAATATATTTTATTGATTTTTTACAGAGAGGAAGGGAGAGAGATAGAGAGTTAGAAACATCGATGAGAGAGAAACATCGATCAGCTGCCTCCTGCACATCTCCTACTGGGGATGTGCCCGCAACCCACGTACATGCCCTTGACCGGAATCGAACCTGGGACCTTTCAGTCTGCAGGCCGACGCTCTATCCACTGAGCCAAACCGGTTTCGGCCACTGAATACATTTTAATAAGAGCTGATGTGTGATACTGAAGGCAATTAATCAATGTTTCTCTCTCACATTGATGTTTCTCTCTCTCTTTTTCTGTCTAAGCATGTCTTCAGGTGAAGATTTAAAAAAGCATCCTTTAAAACATAATAATAATAAAATAAAGTTATTGAAAAAAACAAATAAAAACAAACATCAATGATGAGAATCACTGATCAGCTGCCTCCTGCATAGTCCCTATGTGGGATTGAGCCCACAACCCAGGCATGTGAAACTGTGATCTTCTTGTTCATAGGTCGACACTCAACCACTGAGCCATGCTGTCTGGGCAGGTAATTAATTGATAATTCTAATGAAAATAAAATTTTTATTTGCATACATGTAAAAATATCAGGAAAATACTAGTGAAACTCAAGGCCTTGCTTGATATTGTTATTTAAGGAAATTAAGTGGGGAAAAAAAACACTTTAAATTTCAGCTTCAATAAATTTAATAATAATAAAAAAGAGCTGCTGTGTGAGATGGTTTGGTTTGTAGCCTCCCAGTGCTCTGGATCTAAGGCAGACAGGTAAGCAGATGAGTACACTATGGGTCCTCAGTGCTTTGATAAAGACACTCAGCTCTAGTGGGGCCTCAGAGGAGGGAGTGGTCAACTCTACCTGGTGTTGCCAGGAAGGCACAGAGGAGGGGGCACTGAGCTTAAGGGATAAAGGCAGCCAAGGCAGTGAAGGGCATTTTGTGCAGAGGAACAGCATTGCCAAAGGCAGGAAGATATGGAAGAGCAGATATTCTGGGAGGTGAAAGCAGCTCATAGGACTAGAGCACAGAATGGGATGGGGGAGGGGGAGAGGCTGGAGAGGCCACGGATACCGTGCCATGGAAGAAGGAGAACCTCATAATGCCGTGCCAAGGAATCTGGATGTGCTGGGAGCCAGAGAAAAGATTGAGGCAGTGAAGTGACACAGTCTGATTTGATATGTAAGAATGGCGGCTTGGGTAGAATGGAGCAGTTAGGGATGGTAATGTTCCAGTTGAAAACAACACTGTGATTATTAACAGCAGCCATCATTTTCTAACTACATAGTCTCTACAGTCTCACGTGTATCTCATTTTCTATTAAGGTTTAAAAAGGCGTAGTTGAAAGCCATTAGAACTTCCTGAATTGAATTACTCTATGTAGACATATTTCATCATTGTCAATCCATTTCTATTTATTATAATATCTCAAAATAATCATGGACATTGCTAGATTTTACTGTCATTGCTTTTAAAAATACACATACCCATTGTATACTTACCATTTTGTCTGAGTACTTATCTCCTTAATTTCAGGGACTACTTGCATGCCAACATCTTTCTCCAGTTGCTTAATAACAAAATTTTTATCTGGGTAGGCTGTGCATTCAATATAGGCATCTTTTACACTGGAAGCATTATGGTCACTGAACTTAATCGGGGCACCAAAATCAGCTCGTTTTTGAGAAATCATATATGTAATCTGCAACACGGGTAAGCAGTAGAGGTAACACAATTAAGTCCCTGGAGAAAACTGGATGCGGGGCGGACGGGACGACGCAGGTGCTCTGCCTACATCTCTCAGATCCCTTTGGATACGCACTTTCTGTCCCTCCAGCTCCGTGTGCTGTTTGTTCCCATGGCCACCGCCTGCTGCTCTTGGGGAACACCACTTTGCCCGCAGGTACAAGAACAGGAAGTGGCTGGCTGTTTACATCTCAACCCGTGATGGCCTGATAGGAGACATAGGGAAGCTCATCTCTTCTGCTTCTCTTTGGCACAACTCCGGGGTGTGATTTAGCTGAAGCCTTCCCGCTGCTGAAATTTACAGGAGAGCATCGTCCCTCTCCTGCAGCTTTCCCTATACTCTCAAAACAAGTCACTCATTTAAATCCTCCTCGCAGCAGCTGCTCTGGCCACACCACTGTGTCAGTTTCCTAGGGCTGCCAGACCCAGGCACCATAGATTGGTGGCTTAAAACAACAGGAATTTATTCTCTCCCCGATGTGGAGATCAAGGTGTTGGAGTGTTTTCCCCCCCTGTGGCCTCTGAGGGAGAATCTATTGCTTGCCTCTCTCTAGCTTCTGGTGATGCCAGCAAACCTTGGTGTTCCTTGGCTTGTAGATACAGCACTCCCATCTCTGCCTCCTTCTTTCTCCTTGTGTCTCTATGTCTTCATATGGCCCTCTCTTTATAAGGACATGGCCGTATTGGAATAGCACCCTCCCATTTCCTAGCAGGTCACATACTCAGGTACTGGAGGTTAGGACTTCGTATCTTTTTTTTCTTTTGCGGGGGGGGGGGGGGGGGGGTGGATACAATTCAACCCATAATACACACCTGAGACAATGACCACTTTTCTATCCAAAGAAAAACCTCATGCCCATAGCAAACACAGAAGCCTTACAAACCCTTCAGGAATAAGCGTTATTCAGGTACAGGGAGGGAATGACTGGAGATAATAATTCAGGCCTCTGACCTGCTCTGTAGATGTCGTAACGGATTCTTCTTCAATTTCTTTTTCACTGCCCAAAGAAACCCATGGTTTAGAGATGGGTGGCTTATAATCGTACATCTCTTCAGGAATGTCTTCATCCTGTTCTTCCTGAGCTTGTGGGGGCTAGAGTAAAACAAATAACAGTCTAAAATACATGACCAAATTTAGGTTATAGCTACATCTGCACATTTTGCAATGAACTTTATTGTTATATAAATTTATTAATCACTTCCTTATTATTTTTCTTTTTTGTTGGTTCCTTCTTTCCAATTATGATAAGGAAACCAAGAAAAAAAAAGAACAACAACAAATCAAAACTACAGACAGAAGATGACAGAAGAACAAAATAGGAGAATGAAAAAAGAAAAGTCATGTGATAAGAAAAAAACATTTACTGCACATCCTTATGACTATAGAACAATAAACTTAATGTTAACTATAAAACTAGTTTCCTCTGACTTAATAAATTTTTTTGATAAGAGGATTATAAGTATGAATAAACATGATATATATGAAATAATGAGTGAATGTTTTTAAATCAAGATATCCACAAGGAGTATACAGAGACATATATTAATACCTAAATCTATATCTCTATAGCTATCTATCTATAAACTGAATAAGTATCAATAGGTGAGTAAACTGACACATTGTGTTATCATCATAAAATAAAATTCTGTAAAGCAGTTGCAATGAAAAAACTTGATCTACATATATATGATATCTAAATGTATCAATATGGGTGAGGCCTAGAATTTTATAATTCAGTGATAAACAAAAATTGCAGAATGATTTGTAGAATTTTATGTGACTTTTAAATAAAACAATAAAATACATTATTTGTGGAGCATACATATATGGTAAAAATATAAAACCATGGACAGAGGGGTATCTAATGAAAGGGCGAGGGCTATGCTCTCCATCTTGACCCATACCCTCCATGTTGGGGCAGCTGCCATGTGATCAGGAGAGTACCTTCTTCCCGGAAGCCCAGGCCCCTGCTGGCCATGCCCGGAGTCTTCTTAAACTAACCAATGACAATCAAGGGACATGCGCGCCATAGAGATGACCACATCCTGTGTAACAAAACCCGACTTGCGCCTGGCCAATCAGCAGGGCCCACAGTCAGCTCCCCTCCCCTCACTCCACCCCCTATTAAAACCCTGTTTTTCCCACGGTGGGGACACTCTGCTTCCGGTCGCTGCGTCGACTAGGAGGGGGAGGAGAGCTAGCTCAAATAAAGGACCCTCTGCTTTTGCATCGGACTGGCTGGTTCCCTGGTGTGGTTTTCTTGGGGATCTTGAAATCTGGGCACAACATCTAACAACTCATATAGAGAGAAGTAGAATTACAGAGGATATAAGAGTGAATGAAGCATTATTATATTTTATTACTTTAAAATTAAGTAACTATGATAAGATATAATATTTGTTAATTCTGGGTAGTGATTGTGTGGATATTTGTTAAATTATTATCTAAACTTTTCTATACAGTTGAAAATATTTCACTACACAGTTATGTGCTGTATAATGATGTTTTGGTTAACAGATAGTCCCATAAGATTAAAATGGAACTAAAAAATTCCTATTACCTAGTGATGTTGTAGCCATGGTAATGTCGTAACACAATGCATTTCTTTAAAAAAAATGTTTGATGTTTGTATTGATTTTGAGAGAGAGAGGAAGGGAGAAGAATAAAGAGATAGAAACATCGATGAGAGAAAAACTTCGTCGGTCGGCTGCCTCCTGCACACCCCCTACTGGGTTTAAGTCTGCAACTCCAGGCATGCGCCCTGACTGGGAATTGAACCAGTGATCTTTTAGTTCACAGGTCAATGCTTAACCACTGAGCACACCAGCCAGGCTGTATTTCTTATATGTTGGTGGTGATACTAGTGCAGACAAACCTGTTGTGATGCCAGAAATATAAAGTATAGCACATATAATTATGCATAGTACATAATACTTGTTAATGATTATAAACAACTGTGTATTTACTATACTACACTTTTTACATTATTGTATACTCTTTTTAATTATTAAAAAAAGTACTTTGCTGCTGGAAGCCAATCCACCCTGGCTGCTTGAGGCAGTCCCTGCAGGGATGTTTCAAGGGACCTTGAAATGGAGATGAGAAACACCCTAGCCTTTGGAATGGAATGGATGGGATTAAGATCAAATAGGATAAATGCAGATGTAAGAGGACAATAGGGGAAGGAACCTGGCTAGGAGAAGAAAGGTTGTTTCCCCAGGTGAGGATTTTTATCAGTAAACCCTTTAACTGAGTGTCAGAGGGGTGGTTGGTCGCTTTGATCTTTGCTTGGAGTGACCTCCTTCAGTTACTTACTTGTAGCTTAGTGGAACAAGAGTAACCTTTGAATGGAGATGGAAAGCCCCCTGGCCTTTTGTATAGAATGGATAGGATTGGGACCAAATAGTATAAATACAGATGTTAGATGACAATAAAAAAAAAGAACCTGGCTATGATGATCACCTGAACACTGCCTCGGTGTCATTCATTCTTCGCCGATTCCGTCCACACCTTTGGGAACCCCTGGACCCGCTGGGGCTGGACCCCAGCACTTTGCTATAAAACACATTATACTGCAACTGATTGATATTTCTCTCTCTCTCCTTTTCCCTTCCTCTCTCAAAAATCAATAAAAAAAGAGGCTCTTAGATTTAAAACAAAAAACACAATATGCCATGTTACACCAACAGCAGCCTCAAACATCTCATGTTTGATTGCATCGTTTTGTCTTGTGCTTGATTTAATCTTGTATTGTTTGTACAGTAATGGTAGCCTAGGATCAATAGGCTAGGACCATCTAGGATTAGGTAAGTACACTCTACAATGTTCCCACAGCAAGAAAATCACCTAGTGGCACATTTCTCAGGTGTATCCCCATTGTTAGATAGCACAAGACTGTAATAAAAATAAATTAAAAGCACAAAGAAAAGCAACCATAAAAATAAAATTGAAAATATTAAGGCTAAGTAAACTATCATTTTTAGTTTAAAAAGTGTAGATATTTTAAAATTCTATGCTTTACTTTTTCTTGTTTGTTCAACAACCACTCAAAACCCCCTGTCTACCTCAGTTTGACCAAACCTCCCCAAAGGATGCCCAGGTCAGAAGGCAAGTCTCAGAAACTCATTACCTGCCATGGCCACTTGGAACAAAACACCTTGAAGGTTAACTAATTTTTTTTTCTTTGAAAGCTACAATTTTTAAAATTTCTGCTTCCCTCCCCGCCAACGGCCCACTGACCAAGTCATTCTTTTAAAATCTTACTGTTCAATAATCATAGCAAACACTATAATGAGGGCTTTACCTTGTGTTAGCCTATTTAATTTTTATAACAGGCCTGGAATGGGCACTGTTGGTGCCACCGTTTTGCAGACGAGAGGTTTAGTAACTTACCCAAGCGATGGAGATGGCAAGAGGAGAACCAGGACTATGGGCCGGGGAGTGGCTGAGGGCAGTGGTACTCCAGATTTGCTGTTTCTGCTCTCATTGAGCCAATAAAGGCAAATAAGTAAGAGTATCTGCTACCCTGAGATGTTTGCCTTAGTTCATCCCACATTTACTGCTTACTTACTCTCGGTGCCAGAACTCGATCCAGGCCCTGGGGTAAGGGGGCTGAACAAGAAGAATCATAACCATGCATAGTTCTCCCCCAGAGGTACCGCTCCCTTCTGATAATCCACAAAACGCAAGGGCTTGGGTGTGCTTACATTTAAATAGTTTTCCTTGCCCTCTTCGGTTCCAATAACATAAAAGTTAAGTCCAAATTCGAAGTCTTTGTCATAAACAATCAGAATCTCATCTCCAGGATATTCCTACAGGAATATAATCAAAGGAGAAGGTTATAGAATATTCCATCCAAAAGCAACAGAATATACAGGGTAAGCAAAAGTAGGCTTACAGTTGTTTATATGGGAAATAATACAATAACTGTACAATAATAATACAAGAATAAACTTTCTGTTTTGCACACTCATAACTGTAAACCAAGCCCTGTACATTCTCTTCAAGTGCACATGAAACATTTAAAATGATAGATCATAGGTTAGGCCACAAACAAGTCTTAATAAATGTAAGAGGATTCAAATCATATCAAGCATATTTTTTGACCACCATGTATAAGACTAGAAATTAATTACACAAAGAAAACTGGAAAATTCACAAATATGTGGAGATTAAACAACTGAAAAGGAATGAAGGCTAATGAAGGTTAATGAAGTCCAGTGGTCATTCAATTTATTCAGACATCGACACAAAATTGATATTTTTCTAATCAATCAATCATAAAAGATCACCATACTACTTATCTATGGCCAATAAACCCAAGTTGCAAAATTACTTTATTAAGTCTAAAAAGCTTTTAAAATGCAGTAGGTCCAGGGAAATTTACCATGCAATTTTATTTCTAACAGGAAAAAAGAAGCATTTCTTTAGTTTGGTGTTGTGCTCTGTTCCATGCTTGGAGACAAATCAGGAAAAAAAAATTATGAATTAAACAATTAAGATAGTATGGGAAAATAAGGGTAGATTCCTGTTCTAGTTACAACTGGGCAAGGATCAGTGTTTCTGGGTGTGGAATAAGACAGTCACTAAGTGTCAATGAGTGTTTGCTTTTCACCAAGGATCATCCAGCAGGATTCCCAAGGTGTGGGCAAGCTAGTATGTGTCCAAGCTCATGGAAAATGCCAGATTTGAATGCAGCAATCGCTCCAACTGTCATTATTATGTACAAGGAACCCCTTGAAGCAAAACTGAAAAATGAAGAGGGATGTTGCACTTAACCTGGATAATTTTTTTGACTGGGTAGAAATCAGATACTGCAGCTCTGTTTTGAAAGTCTGCCAAAATATCTTGTTTTTTGATAAGTTTATAAGGTTGCTCATCGGTCAGATCTTCATCTATTCGGCAACTGAATATTTCTTGAGTCTTGGTAGTTAACACTAAAGGATAAATTTCTGGATGACCTGGGGAAGACAAAGTGGAATTTTGATATTAAATGTAACTACGTAAAACATTAGCAATGGGAAACATGCAATTGTTTGCTTTAAATACCTGTCTTGGTTAAAATTTTTAAAAGTCTTTAAAATCATTGCTCTTGTTTTTTAAAATATATTTTATTGATTTCAGAGAGGAAGGGGGAGAGAGGGAGAAAGAGAGAGAGAGAGAAACAACAATGATGAGAGATAACAATTGATCAGCTGCCTCCGGCACTCCCACTACTGGGGATGGAGCCTGGAACCTGGGCATGTGCCCTGACTGGGAATCAAACTGTGACCTCCTGGTTAGGTCGAAGCTCAACCACTGAACCACACCAGCTAGGCTCATTATTCTTATTTTTAAAGTAAGTCTATCCATTATAAAAACAAATGTCAAAAAAAGAAAAAAAGAAGAAAATAACAATTACCCATATTACTATGTCTCAAGAGAGAGCCTCTATTAATAGCTTGCTCTACTTCCTTCTAGCCGCTCCATATGCAGTATCTTATATGAAACTTTAAATACTGCCTTTAATACTTAATGTCACAATATTTTATTATGACATTATATAATCTTTCTAACATATTTTAAATTCATGCAACTCTGTAGCATAATTTTTCACAGTTCTGTTGTTGATAAACATTACAGTTTTTTCTCATTTGTTTCCAATGGTTGTAAATAACTACAAACAGATATGTAGTGCTTAATTTTTTTATATCGCATTTTAAATATTTTTTAGGATAGTTTTTAAAAGTGAAATCATTGGCCCAAAGGTATGATCACCTTTTCAGGCTCTCTGAAACCTGCATTGGCTTTCTAAAGCATCTTCCTGCTCATCCCTCACCTGCTGCTCTCTCTCACTAGATGACCTCACTGCCTGTTTCACAGAAAAATTCTGCGTCTGTAGAGCACAGAATCCCATAGCCTGGTCTACCCGCTGATTGGCACAGGGACCACCTTCCCACCCTTCCCGCCACTCGGAAGACCTGCTAGTCCCTCTCTACCCTTTTCAGCCATTAAGGCTCATTCACGTTTCCTCCTTTCCTACCTCTGTGCTGTTTTCTCTCAGCATTTGCCCACTGGTCGGTCTCCTATTTTAAAAAGACCTTCTCTTGACCTTACTAGGTACCTCTACTCCCTAAGGCTCCTCCTTTTCACAGTCAGACTTGTAACTCCATTCTTCACATTTTAAAGCTATTGACTTCCCCATTAAGTTGCATTTCCAGACTCTTGGAAGTGGAGAGAAAGGTGGGGTAGGGATCCTTCTTACCTCCTCAGTCCTAGGTTTGCCCTCAGAAGAGGAGGGAGGCTAGGTTCAAGAGGCTTCCATTCCTGTTCTTCCTGTCTCTGTTCCCCCCACCCCAGGCCAGTCCTCCCCAGCAGCAGGCCCTAGGACAGGGGATGGAAGGGGATAGGTACCAGCTTGCATGTTGCCATTCCCTCTAACAAGCCTTCTTCTCATTTTTGTATCACCATCAGCTTCCAGCACCTCAGTCTCAGCTCTGCATCTTCCCCCAGAACTCCCTCCCAACCCCATGCTCCCAGGAGCCCACAGCCCCTCCCATCTTCTCCAGGCCCTACACACCTGGGTGTCCTGACATTCTTCCTCCCACTGCTCAACAGGTGCATCGTCAAGGGGACAAGTGCATGTGGCCTCTGACATTGGAATTTTGAATGTATTTTCCCGCAGAAACATTTACCCCTCGTCCGAGCAGCTCTATGGCACAATTATTCAGGTAATTTTGGAGTTTTAATGACTGTATGCATAACACTGATTCCCAATAGCAATCAGTTGGTATAACAAACATTTGGACTACAAGTTGTTCATAAGGTACGGACAAACTAGGAGACGTTCAATAAACAACTGTTGAGTCACATACAGATTATCCTTTGAGAACATTCTGCCAAGGATAATTCGTAGTGTCTAATGCATAATAAAAGCTCTGCAGTTTTGCCTTCGAAAGCCACCAGGTGGGACTGAGAGACCCACGCTGAGCTGGAGCCAAGAAAGAGGTGGCGTCCTTCATAAACAGAGGCCAGAAAGCCTCTACCATCCAAGAAACAGGAAAGACAGTGACAAAGACTGTGCTCCATGTCACCTGCCCCCACTAACATACTTCACATTCTGCTAGCGGGACAGTCTTCACTAAAATGACCCTGTCACACTGATTGGACTTCACCAAGGCAACTTTAATGTAGACTCTAACTTTCCTTTATCTGGAAGTTAGTAAAACGAGTAGACTGTTTCTAGTTGCAATTGGCAGTCACTCATAACTTCATGCATAATCCCCACAGTCTACTACTTTCAAGCTCTACCCGAACAATGGCCAAACTTAACAGAGCAAGGCCTGGTGCTTCTGGCCTCCCCCAAGGGTCTCTGGCAAAATTCAATAAAAAGATACTGCTATTTAGGCATTGAGGCCTACACTGAAGACAGCACCCCAGGCATACAACAATGAGGCGATGGTGGTTAGCAACGAGGTGGGCTGTGGGCTATGGCTACAGGCTCAGTCATGCCTCCAGCAGAGTGGGATGTTGGTTGCTCCAGGAGGGTGAGAAAGTTGTTGGAGCAGAGGAAAAGGCCTGCAAGGCTTCTTGAAGCTTACAGAGTCAGGAGCAAGACCTGCTGGGTAGGGTGCCAAGCTAGGGTGGTGAGTGAATAACAATGTGGGTGCATAATAGCCAGGTTAATGATAATAACTTCTGTAGAGCACCTACTGCATGCAAGTGCTGCTCTAAGTACTTTACGTGTATCATTAATTAACTTAATCTTTACAACAACATTCTAGGTGGTTACTAAAAGTGCATTCTTTTTTTCTTTTTTTAAGCTGAAGAAAGGGAGTCCTACAGAATTCAAATACCGTATCCAAGGTCAGGATCTAGGAGTTGGAAATAGAGGATCTGGGATTCAAACCAAGGTCCCTACACTCTAACTACCCTCCTATACTTTCTCTCCAATGTGTGAACCTGCAGAGCCCAGGAGAGGGGCCTGCCCCTTCTCCACACACAGTCAGAGAGGTGACAGGGGTGGCATCCCACAGGATGCGGTGAATGGCAGTTATTTACCTAGTCGACCAATAGAGCAGGAGCCAAAAACGGACCCAAACTCTATACAACTCACTCCTGGAAATCTTATCTTACTGTGTCAACAAGGAAGAGGCCTATGAAGTATAAATCATGTCCTGCATGTTGAAACAGAATTAAAGAGCTCCCATGCATTTCATCTGTATCTTCTTTTTTAAACGTTTTGTGTGCTGTTTATTTTTTAAAAAACAGTTATTATCGAGGTTTAATTGACAAATAATAAACAGTGTGTATTTAACGTGTACCATTTGCTCAATATATGCACATATCCATGAAATAGTCAGTGGCTATTATTCACCCACATTGTTATTCACATTGGGTATGGTATCTAGGAAATCTTTGGCTAATCCAAGTTCACAAGATTTTCTCCTATGTTGTCTTCTAGAAGTTTTATAATATTTGGTTTTACCTTTGATCTCCCTGTATGCATTGCTAAAGGGCAAATGTGTATTCAAGTAAATAAAAGCAGACCAGGCAAGAAGTTGATGTGTCTCTTCAAGAAAGAGGCTCCACCTGGCCCCCAATGCCTTCTAAATTCATATTTCTTGTATATCATTTTCATGTGTGTGTCAGCCCCTCCTTCAGATCCTGAACCCTGCTGTGAAGGTCGCGGCAACAACCTAGGTAAGAAGCTGTGCGGGTACTACCTGATCTAACTTCTGCAGAGTTTCAGGAGGTAGGTGTCACTACCTCATTCTTGGGATGAAGTAGAGACTCCAAGAGGGAAAGTCATTTGTGGCCACATAGTCATAAGTGGCAGAATTATGATTTGAACCAGGTCTCTCTAATTTCAAAACCTGTGATATTATTAATCACCTCTGATGAACAGAATGATGTTCCCCAAAAGATGTCCAGGGCCTCATTTCTGACACCAGTGAATTAATTGATTACATCAATGACCCTGAGATGGGCAGGTTATTGGGCTCAAAGAGAGAGAACGTTTAGAAGATGCTATGCTGCAGCCTTTGAAGATAGAGGAAGGGGCCCAGAATCAATGAACACAGGGCGTCTTTAGCTAAAAAAGGGAAGGAAACATTTCCCTTTCAAAGACTCTGGAAGGAATCAGCCCTGCTAACACCTAGACTTTATTCCAGTAAAAGTAATTTCAGCCCCAACCGGTTTGGCTCAGTGGATAGAGCGTCAGCCTGCGGACTGAGGGGTCCCGGGTTCAATTCCGTCCAAGGGCATGTGCCTTGGTTGCAGGCACATCCCCGGTGGGGGGTGTGCAGGAGGCAGCTGATCGATGTTTCTCTCTCATCGATGTTTCTGACTCTCTATCCCTCTCCCTTCCTCCCCTGATCTGCGAACTTGAAGGGAGAGGCGGGGCCGCAGGCACGGCAGCATCCTGGGTACCAGGTGCAGGCCCAGGGTGCAGCCTGCCTGCAGCCCTCTGATCTGCCATGCGAAGGGAGGGGCGGGGCCACAGGCATGGCGGCACCCAGGGCATCCAGTGTAGCCCCTGCAGCCTCCGGATCTGCAATGGAGAAGGGAGGGGTGGGGCAGCAGGCATGGCAGCATCCCGGGCACCGGGTGCAGGCCCAGGGTGCAGCCTGCCTGTGGTCATCTGATCTGCAATCGAGAAGGGAGGGGCTGGGCCGCAGGCATGGCGGCACCCAGGGCACCGGGTGCTGAGGTGCCTGTGGTCCCCTGATCTGAGATCGGGAAGTGAGGGGCGGGGCCACAGGCATGGGAGATCGGGGCTGGTGGGGCTACCGACCGCAGCGGTCAGCCAGCACTCAGCCCCCAACCGGCTCTCCCTGGGAGTCTGGATCGGAGGGCGCTCTCCCTGGGAACCCGGAAATCCACCTCCCAGGGCAACTGCGCAGAAACCAAGCCTGGTGAGCCATGGAGAGGGCGACCTACCTGGAGGCCACGCAGCTTTTATAGTTGAAGTCGCCCTGGATGGAGGACTGGGGGTAGCAGGGGTCAGAGCCGGTCAAGTCAGCCATGGAACCCCGTCCCGCCGAATGACTAGAGCAAATGGACTTCAATGGTCCTCAGTCACTTGCTGAGCAGCAGTCAGCCTGGACCAGGAATCAAACCCAAAACCTGACAGAATGGAACCCAAACCTTTGCTGTGGCAGAGGAGCTCCGACCCACAGCAGGGGCCAGGGCACACCAGAGGGATTTTGTTGAGGGGCCCTGACACGCAGCACCCTGAGCAGTAGGTTAGAACCTCCTCCTGATACAGCAAGGTTGCAGGTTGGATCCCTGGTCAGGGCACAGACAAGAAGCAACCAAAGAGGGCATAGTAAGTAGAACAACACACTGATGTTTCTCTCGCTCCCTTCCTCTCTCTAAAATAATCAATCAATAAAAATGAAAATAAAAAATAAACCCTCTGGCCCTAACCAGTTTGGCTCAGTGGATAGAGCATCGGCCTGTGGACTGAGGGGTCCCGGGTTCAATTCTGGTCAAGGGCATATACCTTTGTTGTGGGCACATCCCCTGTAGGGGGTGTGCAGGAGGCAGCTGATAGATGTTTCTCTCTTATCGATGTTTCTCACTCTCTATCCCTCTACCTTCCTCTCTGTAAAAATCAATTCTACACTAATAAAAGAGAAACATGGTAATTGGCGTACGACCGTTACCCTTCCCATTGGCTAATCAGGGCAATATGCAAATTAACTGTCAGCCAAGATGGCCGCTGGCAGCCAGGCAGCTTGAAACTAACATGAGGCTTGCTTGCTTCAGTGACGTCTGCCTTGCCGGCCTCTGAGCCTGCAGTTTCAAACATTGTAACAAATACAGATGCTAAACAAAACTCCAGAAACCAGCTTTCAGCTGGCTGGGATCTCAGAGCTGGAGTTGATACAGAGTTTCGAGAACCGAAACAAACCAGATACCTGCTTTCAGGAGCGGAGGCCTAAGAGCTGGAGCCTCAGAGCTAAAGGTGGTCCAGAATAAAAAAAAAAAAAAAAAAAGAAAGAAAAAAAGGAGCAGTTGGGAGCTTCAGTCCCAGCCTGAAAACAGCCCTCAGCCCCTCACCCAGACTGGCCAGGCACCCCAGTGGGGACCCCCACCCTGAAGGGTGTGTGACCAGCTGCAAACAGCCATCATCCCCTCACCCAGGCTGGCCAGGCACCCCAGTGGGGACCCCCACCCTGATCCAGGACACCCTTCAGGGCAAACCAGCCGGCCCCCACCCGTGCACCAGGCCTCTATTTTATATAGTAAAAGGGTAATATGCCTCCCAGCACTGGGATCAGTGGAGCCGCGAGGCCTCCCAGCACTGGGATCAGCGTGACGGGGGGCAGCGCCCAAACCCCCTGATCGCCCTGCGGCTCTGTGTGTGACAGGGGGTGGGGCCACAACCTCCCTATCCGCCCTGCTCTGTTCGTGACAGGGGAAGGCGCCCCAACCCCCTGATCGGCCCTGCTCTGTGGGTGATAGAGGGCGGTGCCCCAACCCCCCACCCCCCACATGGGCCCTGCTCTGTGTGTGACGGGGTAGAGCCATAACCTCCCCATGGGCCCTGCCCTGAGTGTGACAGTGGCGGCGCCCCAACCCCCTGATCCGCCCTACTCTGTGTGTGACAGGGGGCAGTGTGCCAACTACCCTATCGGCCCTACTCTGTGAGTGACAGGGGGGAGCTCCCCAACCCCCTGATGGGCCCTGCTCTGTGCATGACAGGGGGGAGCTCCCCAACCCCCTGATCGGCCCTGCTCTGTGCGTGACAGGGAGCAGCGCCCAATCCCCTGATTGGCCTTGCTCTGTGCGTGACAGGGGGTGGTGCCCCAACCTCCCCATTGACTCTGCCTTGAGTGTGACAGGGGGCGGTGCCTAACCCCCCAATCGGCCCTACCCTGAGCGTGACTGAGGGTGGCATCGCAACCTCCCAATCCGCCCTGCTCTGTGCATGACAGGGGGCGGCGCCCCAACTCCCCAATCGGCCCTGCCATGAGCCTGACCAGGGGCTGCACCTAGGGATTGGTCCTGCCCTCTGCCACCCGGGAGCAGGCCTAAGTCAGCAGGTCGTTATCTCCCAAGGGGTCCCAGACTGCGAGAAGGCACAGGCCTGGCTGAGGGACACCCCCCCCCCCCCACACACACCGCCCTGAGTGCACTAATTTTTGTGCACCGGACCTCTAGTAAAATATATTTAAAAAAATAAAAATAAACCCTCTGGCTTGCAGAGTTGCTAAAACAGTTAGAAAGCAAAGTCTCATCCCTTCCCATTCATTCAACAAATACTTCATATGCTCCTTCAATAATCACACTGGGAATGGGTGTGTGTTTGTTTGTTTGTTTTGGTTAATCCTCACCTGAGGACATTTTTGCATTGATTTTTTTTTTTTGTTTATTTATTTTTTTTACAGAGAGTGGAAGGGAGGGAGAAAGACAGAAACTAATATGAGAGACATCAAATGGTTGTCTCTTGCTGAATCCCCAACCAGGGCCCTGGATTAAGCCGGCAACCCAGGTATATGCCTTCGATTGGAATCCAACCTGGTACCCTTCAGTCTGCCTGCAGAAGCACTATCCGCTGAACCAAACCAGCATTTTTTTTCCTTTTTAAGTCCCCCTCCTAGGATATGTTCTTTTAATTGATTCTAGAGAGAGAGGAAGGGAGAGGGAAAGAGAAAGAGAACCACTGATCAGTTGCCCAAGCAACCCACAACCTGTGTATGTGCCCTCACCTGGAATCGAACTCATGACCCTTTGGTGCGTGGGAGGACACTCTAAATACTGATCCACACCAACCAGGGCCTGGTGGTACAATGAGTTCCCTCAGGGGGAGTGCTGCTCATCCAGAAGCCGGGCTCATGGCTGGTGAGTGCAGCGGAGGTGGAAGGAACCTCCGCAGCAGCACTGAGGAGCAGTGAGCCGAGTGGTAGGGAGCAGGAAGCAGGCGGGCGGTAAGGAGCAAGGGGTCCCAGACTGTGAGAGGGCACAGGCCGGGCTGAGGGATTCCCCCCACCCCCAGTGCATGAATTTCGTGCACCGGGCCTCTAGTCTATACTAATAAAAGAGTAATATGCTAATTAGACCGGAGATCTTCTGGACATCCTTCCAGACAAAGCCATGGTGGTGGAGGCCAAGGCAGAGGTGGAAAGGGGTGATCAGGCTGACAGGGTGGCAGTTAGGGGGCGACTAGCTTGTCAAGAAGAGGTGGTTAGGGGCAATGAGGCAGGCAGGCAGGCAAGCGGTTAGGAGCCAGCGGTACCAGATTGCAAGAGGGATGTCCAACTGCTGGTTTAGGCCTGATCCTGGCAGTCGGACATCCCCCAATGGGTCCCAGATGAGAGAGGGTGCAGGCCAGGCTGACTGCCCCCCGATGCACGAATTTTGTGCACCAGGCCTTTAGTCCTATATAATGAAAGCCTAATATGCAAATCGTCCCCTCGGGCGGTCATTCGACTGGGAGCTCGACTGCTCACTATGACGTGTGCTGACTACTAGGGGGTGGTGTGGAACATAGTGGGCATCGGCAATGCAGCGCTGGCAGCAGATGGCAGTGGAGGCACTGCCAGCCCTGATGGGCCCTGACGAGAGCGGGACCGTGGTGGGATGGTGGAGCAGGTGAGCAGGTGACAACAGGCCAAGGCAGGTGCAAGTGGGGGCCCTATCACCCTGCCAATCGCCCCGCAGATGGTGACCAGCAGTGGTGGTGGCAGGGCAGGGCTGCTGCCTGGCTCCCAGGTGATGAGGGAGCCAGGTGGGGGTCCCAGCCCCAATTGATAGCCCTGCAGGTGGGATGGTGGAGCAGGTGAGGGGACAGCACCAGGCCAAAGTGGGGTGCCAGGCAGGGCTGCGGGGCTATGAGGCTGGAGGTGTGAGATGGGGCCCAATCCCCACAGGGCACCCTGAGGGACCCCACCTGGCATGAATTCATGCACCCCCTGGGCCTCTAGTGCTTATTATATTACTAGAGGCCTATTGCACGAAAAGATTCGTGCAATAGGCCTTCTCTTCCCCTGGCTGCCAGCACTGGTTTTCCGCCGGCACCTGTTTTCCTCCAGCACCTGGGACCCAGGCCTTCGCTCTGGCTGGAGCTGCCTTCAGCCTTCGCTGCTCCGCCGGAGCCGCCTTCACTGCTCCGCTTCACGCCTACGTATGCAAATTAACCGCCATCTTTGTTGGCGGTTAATTTGCATACCTCACTGATTAGCCAATGGGAGGTGTAGCAAAGGTACAGTCAATTACCCTGTCTGTCTATTACTAGATTAGATAGAGCTAAAGGGATACTATTCTCTAGAAACCTCTAGGCGTTGCCCTTAGGTCCTCAGGAGCCAGTTGGTTAGCTGGTCTGCGGGTCCCTTGGTCCCTTGGTAGGAAAGGGAGTCCTTGCCCCCTGGAGCATGACAGCCATGAGGCCCGAGTGATGTTAATAATGTCAGGATCCCAAAGCAAGGAAGTCAAAGGGATCCTGATGTTATCCTGAGAGAAGTCCTGGAGTAGAGGAGGGAGGTTCTAGTATAGTGGGATGCTAAATCAAAATGTACTTTCAAGTCTCACTGCAAAGTTCTGAGGTTTGTTTGCTTGTTTTATTCTCCAATAAACAAACAAACTCACTTCTCTCAGTCCTTTCCCTTCCAGCTGAAACATCTCTACTGTGTCCCTTCTCAGGTTCATGGAGACTTTTATTTGTTTGTTTTGTTTTTGTTACCAATTATTTAGTTAAGAAATAGTTGTTGAGCACCTATTATATGAAAAGCATAATGCTAGTGCCTAGGTGTATACAGTCTAGAGGGGGCACAAAAAACAGACAAATACACTCAAGTATATGTAAGGACAAGTTGTGAAAAGTGCTACTAGGAGAGAACAGGGTGAGAGATAGAACTAAGGAAGGTAGGAGTGGTGGTGGGTTTACTTAGACAGGAAGAACAGAGAAAGCAATTCATTCATTCCTTCACTCATGCATGCAATCAATCAATCAACAAATATTTATTTAGTATGTATTATGTGTCAAGATCTGTTCTAAGCATTGGAGTACAAAAGCATTTCTGTTCCCGGGAGTGTGTGTGTGTGTGTGTGTGTGTGTGTATGTGTGTGAGAGAGAAAGTGTGTGTGTAAATAGATTATAAATGCATTAACAAATAAATAGTTGATTCTCATTATTTACTAATTTTGTATTTGCAAATTCACTTGCTAAACTTTATTTGTAATCCTAAAATCAATAGTTGTGGCACTTTCGTGGTCATTAGTGGACGTGCTCAGAGTGGCAAAATAATTTGAGTTGTCCAATGAGCACATCGCAAGCGGAGGTCCACAAGCCCATGCTCTGCCACTTGCTTCAGCTCAGACAGGAAACAAGTGTCCTTCCACTGTCTATTTAGTGCCACATTTTCCACATTTTTGTGCTTTTCATTGGTGATTTTGTTATTTAAAATGATCCTCAAGTGTGGTGCTGAAGTGCTGTATAGTGTTCCTAAACTCAAGAAGGCTGTGACGCCCTTCATGGAGGAAATCCACATATTAGATAAATATGGTTAAGGCATGAGTTACAGTGCTGTCTTCTGTGAGTGCAGTGTTAATGAATCTATAATAATAGAAGCGTAATATGCTAATTTCTGGACAAAATCACGGTGTTGAAGGCTGAGGCAGAGGTGGCAGACACGCCCCCCTCATGCCTCTCCTGCCCCCCCCCCCCCGGCTGCCACAGCAGGGGGGCCAAGCCCCTTGCATGAATTTCATGCATCAGGCCTCTAGTGTGTGTGTATGTATATATATATATATATATATATATATATATATATATATATATATGAATATATATTAATGAATATATATTGACAATATATATTAAATAAAGTATCTTTAAAAGGAAACACACATAAAAAGGTTATATATTGATTGGTTAATGGAAATGTTTTGACCAGAGGCTCATAGGAATCTAACCCTGTATTTCCCCTAAGAGCAATGGCTCAGTTTTGCTACGTCAGTGTTCACAGCAACTGTATAGAACATCCATAAAACAGGAGAATTGACTGTATTTTAACTTCAGAATTATGGTAGGTACTGTGAAGGCAAGGGTACTAGATGAAAGAGGCCTTCAGGAAATGCCTCTTCCAGATGTGGGACTGGAGTCTAGACCTGAACGATGAGGAGATAGTTGCATGGAGATCTGGGGAAAGAGCTATCCAGGCACAGGGAGCCAGAGCAAAGGCCCTGAGGCAGGAACACATAGGGCAGGTTCTGAGCTAGGCAAGACTGGTGAGCCATGGATCGGGCAGAGAGTGAAGAGAAAAGACCAGAGAGGAAGGCAGAGCCAGGGCCACTATATGGACAAAGAAAAGCCTTGGGGGAGTTTAAGCAAGAAGTAGACATGGCAGGTTGCCGGGTGCAGAAGGGACTGAAGGAGGCTGAGTGGAAACAGTGGTACCAGGTAGGAGCTAAGGAACTCATCTAAGTGAGGAAAGTGGAGGCTTGGACTAAGGTAGTGGATGTGGAGATAATGTGAAATGAACGAGTTTGAGATATATTTTAGAGGTGAAATTGACAGGAGTGGGGATGATTTAAAGGGGAGTAGGGGTGTGGGAAGGGAAAAGGGTCAAAAATGGCTCCAGCATTTAAGGGTGATACATTCATTAATTCAATACATACTTGTTGGGCAATGGGCATAGTCTGCTCCAATGACCTTTACTGTTAGCTGACATCCCCCTACCATTTCCACCCGCTCTGCCACCCTGGCCCAAGCCACTGCCTTCTCCTTCCTGGATTGTTGCAATAGTTCCTTAAGCACTCTCTACTTCTGTCTTCACCCCTGCAGTTCTCAACAGAGTAGCCAGGTTAACCCAGTCGAGACATAAGTCAGATCATGTCACTGCTCTGCTTAAATACCACCAACAGTTGCTTATCCTGTATGATTAACAGCCAAAATCTTCACAACGGCCTACAGGCTCTTAGATCTTTCTCTTTCCACCCTTGCTGTCTCCTCTGTTTCCAAACATGAAGTGCATCATCTAAGTCAACTCTAAGAGAAAGTTTCAGCAACAACAAAAACAAAGGCTTGCTAGTAACTTAGCCTCTAAAAGTACAAACATTAGTTTGGCTGTCTAAGTTCTAGCTTCTTTGCTTAACAGTCAGCCCTTCTCCTTGAAATAGTGGAATCTTACTGGGAAGTACAGATAAATATTGTTTATGAGCCAGAGTTTTAAAAATATCATTCTAATAAAAGTAATAACTTGCAGACTTACCACACTTTATAATTATTACAAAAGGTCTCTCAATCATCATTCAATTTGGATTTTGAAGGGATGGGTTGGCCTGAGTCTATTTCTCAGATTAAAATTCTCTCTTTCACTCTTACTTTTCATTTTCTTTAACATCTTTCATTTTATATTTGAAATGACCCGATGTGATTTTAGTCCATGTACATGTTGATCAGTTGCTTCAATTTGTACGGTTTTCACTTGCTTACTGCGTATTAAAATATTGCACCTGCGGATGGTTTCTAATTTGTTTCCACTTACCCAGGCTCTCCATATTTACAGGTTCAGCTTCTTCACTACCTGGAATATAACAAAATAATGTCAAATTTACATTTTTGAATCAAATATATATCCTAGTTTATTACATATTTTTAACCAGGTCTCAAAACACAAAACATAAATGCAAATATACGATGAAGTCTTAAACTATTTTATGAATAATTAAATAAACAGAATCTGAATAACTGTCTTTCTCACAGAATTATCTCTTCATGATATGTTTCCTATGGTGTCGAATGGTAATAAAATACATACAAAACGAGAATAAATGCCCATGTTTTGAATTCCACTTGTGTTTAGCTTTATGACAGCCAAAACCACGATAATTTTGGCTGCTAACTGTACAAATACTGAAGCCATAAAAACCCCATTAATGAAAAGACAATCCTACCAAGTGCTAAGTCCTTATTTTCACCATGTTTTCCTTTTTTCTTTTTGCCACGTGGATTCTTTCCTCCTCGAGGTTTTGGAGCCATGGCTCTGACTCAGGCTGCACAAAGAGAGAATGCCATTAGGTGTCTGGCTCACAGGTTCAAATAGCAAGCATTAGCATTTGGTAAACATGAGTATGTTTTCTAAGTTGAGCCTTTGGCTAACTCATCTTTATTTATTTTTAAAATATATTTTTATTGATTTCAGAGAGGAAGAGAGAGGGAGTGAGAGATGGAAACATCAATGGTGAGAGAGAATCGTTGATTGGCTGCCTCCTGCACGCCCCCTACTAGGGATCGAGCCCACAAGCTGGTCATGTGCCCTTGATGGGAATCGAACCCGGGACCCTTCAGTCCACAGGCCTACACTCTATCCACTGAGCCAAACCGGCTAGGGCAATATGTATCTTTATAGAGTGGGTGTTTTGGGGGCAGAGGTTTATTGCAACAACAATCTTAGTCTACCAGCGGTTCTCCACCTGTGGGTGGCGACCCCTGAAAATACATCCTGCATATCAGATATTTACATTACGGTTCATAACAGTAGCAAAATTACAGTTATGAAGTAGCAACGAAAATAATTTTATGGTTGGGGGTCACCACAACATGAGGAACTGTATTAATGGGTCGCGGCATTAGGAAGGTTGGGAACCACTGGTAGACCTTGCCATTCTGGCGGAGCTATTCAGCTGAAACACAGGATGGTGACCTGCCAACTCCTCCAGGTTTCAGCCTCAGACCCTGCCATGGAAGCACCAGAGAGGACAGACACCGCTGCCCCGCCTCTGGCTGTGGTTCTGCACCCAGGGAGCTGCTCTGTGCTGCCCTGCGCCTGGCTCCCTGGCAGGTGCCCCAGCTACAAAGACAGGTTTAAAGTCCAGGGGCAGACACAGGCCCACAGTGTGCACATATGCACATCATTTTAAAATTATCATAGTGTAGATAGTACTTTTGTCCTAGCATACGTGCATGTAACCACTGTGTCCTTATTTGTGCTGTCAGAAAAGGCCTCCAAAAGTTTCTGGGGGGTTGCTCATCAATTTTGGCAGGACATAGCTCTGGCCAAGGGTCTTGCCATGACACCAAACCCTTCTCATCTCCTCAATGCTCACCTTCGCCCCATCTTGTTCAGTGGCTGGGAGTGTGATTTCCAGAGTCTAACCAGCGGAGTCTAAAAACAGGCTCTACCTTTCATCAGCTGAGTGACCCTGGGCTAATTGTTGACCTTCTGAGTTTCAGCTGATTCATCAGTTTAACGGAGATAATAAAACCTAACGCACAAGGTGGTTGTGAAGATGAAATAAAGTCGCATCATCATCAACTCAGTCATCTTACACTGTTTACTGTTTGTCTCATTTTAATAAACCAAACACAGATTGAATATTATTTCATAGTGTTCCTCTACCCTCGGTTGACCTAATAATCAAATAGATTTGAGACAGATTAACCAGAGAAAATAACCCAAATTTAACACGTATATATGGATGGGAACCCTGCATATATGAGGGTCAGAGACTCCACATGCACTGAGGTTCAGAGACAGAAAGGGGAACTCAGGTATGACTTTGTGAGCTTGGGAGGAGGTAATGCACCGTGAGCCTTCCAAGGGGCATTTCAGGAGAGCACGTGTTCAGTAATTATTAGTGTGCCTGCCATACACACAGGTAAGGTAAAATGTCATTTCTGGTATTAATTCTTATCGTGGGCCAGCCTCCTAATTTAATTCTCCTAGATAAGGCAGGGAGCATGAGTTTCTCTCGAGCCTGCAGGGTTCTAGTTGCCTTTAGCTCAAAACAATCCGCATACCACTAAGACTGACATAGGGGTACCTTGTCTGCACCCCAGCAATTGCCCATAGTCAAAACATCATGAGTTTTATTTTATGCTCAATATCTTGATGACTAAATCTTGACTAAAGTGTGGGTATGTGTCTAAGTGTTTGAGCATACACACTTTTTCCTTCAAAATGTTCACATATATTTTTTCAAATGATAATAATGTAGCAAAGAACACATATTCTTCCACATTAACAGCAAAGGATATTAGAGAGCAATGAGAGAGGTGAGTACTGGGTAAGTCCTCTTACCCAGTAACAGTTCAAAACCTGTGAGGGCACTCCAGTGGTTATGAGGAACATTGCATTCAGAGCTGGCCACAACCTTGTTTCAAACTAACTTTCGACTTCTCTGTGATTATCATTTTATGAAGCTTTTGTTATTTAGGAGGGTAACTGCTCCATATGAAGGAATAGGTGACAAATTATGATTGATATAATACAGTGATTTCAACAGTGATTGGTGCCCTCTCTTCACTTGATTTGGCTACAATGCACACACCGGCTTACATGTTCCCATTTGTTACCTGTATGCACGACTGTCTTACTCCCAGTCATGAGACCTTTAATTCTGAGAAGACCTGTAGCTCTGGCACCTTCTCCCTAGGGCAGTGGTTCTCAACCTTCCTAATGCCGGGACCCTTTAATACAGTTCCTCATGTTGTGGTGACCCCCAATTTCATTGTTACAAATTGAACATAATTAAAGCATAGTGATTAATCACAAAACAACATGTAATTATATATGTGTTTTCCGATGGTCTTAGGCGACTCCTGTGAAAGGGTCGTTTGACCCCCAAAGGGGTGGCGACCCACAGGTTGAGAACCGCTGCTAACAGCTTCCTTAGAAAGTGTTATGTCTCGAGTCTCCTTCAATTAGTTGACCTTGTCTAGATGGTCACCATCTTCTTTTCTCTCCCCAGAGTATTTGTAAGCTCATCATGCTTGCCTCCCATCTTTTCTTCTTTTAAACAAAGATTTAGAATCTGAGGTAAGACTAACATTGTGGTAGTCTGGTGATGTGTCTCCAAGAACTGCTGCTGCTCCATCGGTCTCCACCAAGACCCTGATTAAGCCTCAAGGCTCTCCTGGGCTCTTCAGCAGTCTTCTGACAAGTACACCACATCCACCCTCCAGAAATGACTGTTCCTACAATGTTTCCAATTAGTCTGTTACACTCGTTTCTCCCCTTCCAAACTACCTCCACCTCTTTCCAAGACAGAATACTCATTTAAGTAGATGCTCTTCCATCACTACACCCTTTGAAATAACTCCTGAATTCAAAGCCCTCCTTCCCATAGCCTCCATGTGTTCAGGCCTTTAACAAGCCCTCCTGTACCAGAAGTTCCTATTTTGTGCCATGAACCCTTTGGCAGCCTGATGAAGCCCCATACATCAAATAAGAACATGTGATTACAAGGGAGATTTTTTGAAACACAGTTATAAAAATATTTTTTAAATTATGATATAATAATTTATGTGCTTTTTAATTAATGCATTAAATATCAAGACCTAGCAGTGATTCTAATTACCACTTAATTTTGAAGATGTGATGAACATAAATCAGATATTTATAACATCCATAATGTAATAAGAACTGTCATTTCTCTTAGTGACAAAGTCACAGGTCTTGCTAATATTACTGTGGTTTATTACCAAATGCATACATTTCAATTAGTCGTCAGTAAAAATAAACATGTGATTTATTTCTCTATCCACACCCCACCCTCCAATCAGATCATGGACATTTAACTGGCCTCCCTGACTCTGTTCCAACCAGCATAGCCACGCACAGGACAGCCTTCAGAGCCCTTTGTGAAATGCAGATCTTAACAAGTCACTTCCTTAATCCGGATCCCTGTAGTCCACAGTGGCATTCTCCTCCACTAGGGGAGAAATGTAGCTCATCTGAAATGCAAACTTCCGGGGGCCACTGTGATTCTGCAGGTCTGGGAGAGTCTGCGTTTGAAAAATCACTAGGAGGCGGTCTTGCACAGGTCTGCAGACCAGAGTCCAACTGTGTAAGCACCACCTTTCACACTCTCAGAGCCTGCCCATCCTATCCACTCCTCGAGTTCTACTCCAGCCTCACAGGGTTACTGTCCAATCTCGAAACAGTCCCAGCATCTCCAAACAGTCTTCCTACCTCCCTCTCTAGGGAACCCCCTCCTCTCCAACCTCTCCTGCTCCATACCATGCACACATTTCTCTGCTTGCTTAAATCTTACTCATCCCTCATCCTGCAAGGCTCAACTCCAGCAGGACTTTCTCCCTGAAGCCTCCCCAACTCTCTCACTCAAGCCTAAACAGTTTCGTTCTCCTTGACGCTTTCTAATCACACTGTAGTGAGTTAATTATGCCAGGCTTCCACAAATGCCGAGGGCCTCAAACCCAGAGGTGCCTGGAAGTGGCTGTGAATCCCAGCAGCATCCAGTATACACTGGGCAGAAGGAGAGAGAACTTTTTGAGCAACCATTAGGTGCTGGAGGTCACTAAATGAGGAAGACAAAGTCCTTACTGCCAAAGTGTTAAAGTCTCCCCCTTTGTTTCTGCACTCCTTATCTACTCCAGCCCTTTCTCAAGTCCTGAAGTCACCTCTAACTACTTTAGTCCACATTTATCTTTTCCTCTTTGATCTCCAATACCGATGAATAACCAGAACCATGCTATTTTCCTTTCCATCCATCCATCATCCATCCAGTATTTATTGGTCTCCCACTACGCGCCAGGCAATGTGATAGACACTGGGGATATATGATCTATGAATAAGACACTGTACCTGCCCTCCAAGTCCTTAAGAATGTCCTTAACTGCTCTCTCGTTGCTATTTTCGTCTCCTGGCTGGGCTGGAAGTTCCTTTCTTTGCAAGCAGGGAAAGTTTTGTACTTTTCTGTAGTCTCCAGTGTGCCCAGTACATAGTGTTCCAACGCCTTTGAAAGACTAAAGTATTTGTTTCCAAACCTCCTTTCCCATTCCGAGCTTCCCTTACCTGAAACTGCTAAACAGAAGAGAAAAGAAGCCTCTGGGCAGCACCCTAGCGAAAAACTCCTGCTGGGGCTGAAGACGGAAGTTTTACTCTCCTCTCCGAAAAACAAGTCCTAAGAGCACAAAACGCAGCTCCTTTGCAAGCGGTTGCTCTGACGCATCCGTTGCTAAGAGAAAAGAGGCGGTGACTCAGCAGAGATTGACAAAACACCAAAACCAATACAGTCTCCGTTCTCTAAGTTTCTTTCAACTGTGATTGGTTGCTCTGATGATAACGTCACGTAACAGGAAACAGGGCGAGGTCCGGCAGTTATCCACTTGCAAGGAAGGAGGTGTACATGATGATAATTTCATTGAGAACAGCGTCCCAACCTGGCCCCAGGTCTGACTGCTGGGTCCAGCCCAACCGAACGTGAAGAAGAAGCCTGCGAGGGTGTGGCCTCTAGCAGCAGGGAGGGGAGGGTGATGTGAAGATTGGGGGAGCATGCTTAGGGCAGCTGCCTCGCCTTCCAAGGGTGAGCTGGGCCCTCCCAGAAACCTGCCCTAGATTCCGTGTGAAGGAGAGATAATCCGGTTCGATTATCTTCTAAAGTGTTACCGTTTCCTCTTGCCAAAGTAACTTTTGTATAAATTTTAACTCAAATCTTAGCTATGAGTCTCATACTTAAACCCCTAAGGAACTCCAAGGTTCATTTTCTCTGTGGTTATGGGGTTAGGTTCAGTGGATAGAGCGCCGGCCTGTGGACTGAAGGCTCCCGGTTCAAAGGGCATATGCCCGGGTTGCTGGCTCAATCCCCAGTATGGGGCGTGCAAGAGGCAGCTGATCAATGATTCTCATCATTGATGTTTCTTTCTCTCCCTTTCTCTTTGAAATCAATAAAAATATATATTTTTAAAAATCCGTGTTGAGTAATTTTGCTGAGAGTACAAACCACAAGATTCAACCAAAAAATAATGCTCCCATCTCTGAGTTCAGCCAGTTTTAATATCTAAATTTTAAACATTTCAATGTGTTCCAGATAGATTGTTTAGTTTGAAAAAACTATGCTCAATAAATTATTTCAAATGTAAAGGAAGAGAATACATGTTTGTTAACAGAAATCAGTTTTTTTCCTATTTCTGCTAGATATATAGCGAATACGTTTTTAAAGAATATTAGTATGAGGGGATGACAAATTCGTAGCCTATTCAGATTGCCCACAGACCTTAATCTGTCCCTTCTCCATAGCACTGTCCTAAAAAGGCCAGCATAGTGTCTCAAATGCGGTACATATTTTAATGAATGCTTGTTGAATCAGATTTAATCTTAAATTATGTTCAAAGTAAATTTATAGACATTGCCTCTGCCCTTTGGTGACAATTAAAAGTAGATTTGAATATTCAACTATCTAGTAGACATTTCCACTTGGATGTCAGAGCCAGCCAGGAAATATACATTACTAGTCCACTAGTCCATAAAATATTTGTTACCTATCTGCAACAAAAGAAGTACAGAAATTGAAATACTTTAAAACTTCATAGCAGGCCTTAGCCAGGTAGCTCAGTTGGTTAGAGCACCATTCCAATAGCCAAGGTTGCAGGTTTGATCCCAGTCAGGGCACATGCAAGAATCAACCAATGAATGCATAAATAAGTGCAACAACAAATTGGCTTCTCTCTCTCTCTCTCTCTCCATTCCTCTCTCTCAAATCAATAAATAAAAATTAAATTATCTTCTAGACTGCAACTATATTTTTTATTCATATTTCTATCAATAGTACCTAATACCTTTACTGGAATATAGGAGGCCCTCAATCAATACTTGTTGAATATGTATATGTTGAATAAATAAGCATTTTAATTAAAAAAAGAGGTGGAATTAAGGGAAAAGAAAATGCATTGGTACAAATGTAAAAAGACAAGGGGAAAATATTAGGGTTTCACATGTACATGATTAATACCCGTGCTACCTGAGACTTTCAGCTGAGTTATGTGGCTCTGAAGCACACAGGATTTTTGAGATGGCAAGAAGATAAAAATGTGAAAAAAGCTATCCATCAGATATCAAGAATGCTGTAGGAAGTCACTGGTTATGTAGTACTGTTTCCAATTCCCAAGAGATTAACCTTTGGAACTCAGGAAAAAAATGGAATTCCTGAGAGGATAATATATACTTTTCTTTTTCATAGCACTTTATTTTACACTAGAGGCCCGGTGCATGGATTTGTGCATGGGTGAGGTTCCTTGGCCTGGCCAGCGATTGGGGCCAATCTGGGCTGCCTTGCCCAGTCCTGATCAGGGCCGATTGGGCCCACCTGGCCCAAGGGAGGGACCACAGGAGATTGGCTGGCCAGGGGAAGGGACTGTGGGAGGTTGGCTGTGGGAACACACTGACCACCAAAGGGTAGCTACTGCACTGAGCGTCTGCTCCCTGGTGGTTAGTGCATGTCATAGCAACTGGTCAACTGGTTGTTCAGTCGACCAGTCCTAATGGTCACTTAGGCTTTTATATATATAGATGCTTTAGAAATATAATGAGTAACCATAATAAACAATGAATTATTTTTCTGTGATAAGGTTATACCAAAAGTTTCAGAAGTTTCTTTTGGTTTAAAAAAGGTAATAATGAAAGCTTGGTTTACTATTATTATAAACCAATATATTAAACAAGATTACATATTTAATTTACATGTAAAAATTATTGCTACCTGTTATAGACATTTCATAATAAAAAACATTAAAAGAAGGAAGAGTTAATGAAAAATATAAAATTATTAAAAAGAAAAATTTTAATATTTCAAAAGTTATTCTTCAAATGACAACTCAAAATATGAGACATTAATTGCCTTATCCAATAGATTTGATCTTTGTTTTATGACAAATAGTCCAGATGAGGAAAAATGTTTTTCATTCTGTATTTGATGTTGGTTCAATTATTAAAATTTATTACAAAAGCATTATGAGATTGGATATTAGGGCATATGTTGCTTTATAATTATTTTTTATTCCTCATCTGAGGATATATTTTCCCCATTGATTTTTTTTTTTTATTGCTTAAAGTATTACAAAGGGTATTACATATGTATCCATTTTATCCCCCCGCCCTAGACAGTCCCCTAGCCTCCCCTATCACCCAGTGTCTTATGTCCATTGGTTATGCTTATATGCATGCATACAAGTCCTTTAGTTGATCTCTTACCCCCCTACCTCCTGCCCCCACAACCCTCCCCGGCCTTCCCGCTGCAGCTCGACAATCTGTTTGAGGCAGCTCTGCCTCTGTATCTATTATTGTTCAAAAGTTTATAATGGTCTCTATTGTCCACGAATGAGTGAGATCATGTGGTATTTTTCCTTTATTGACTGGCTTATTTCACTTAGCATAATGCTCTCCAGTTCCATCCATGCCGTTGCAAATGGTAAGAGTTCCTTCCTTTTTACAGCAGCATAGTATTCCATCGTGTAGATGTACCACAGTTTTCTAATCCATTCATCTACTGATGGGCACTTAGGCTGTTTCCAGATCTTAGCTATGGTGAATTGTGCTGCTATGAACATAGGGGTGCATATATCCTTTCTGATTGGTGTTTCTGGTTTCTTGGGATATATTCCTAGAAGTGGGATCATAGGGTCAAATGGGAGTTCCATTTTCAGTTTTTTGAGGAAACTCCATACTGTCTTCCATAGTGGCTGCACCAGTCTGCATTCCCACTAGCAGTGCACAAGTGTTCCTTTTTCTCCACATCCTCTCCAGCACTTGTCGTTTGTTGATTTGTTGATGATAGCCAGTCTGACAGGTGTGAGATGGTACCTCATTGCTGTTTTGATTTGCATCTCTCGGATGATTAGTGACTTTGAGCATGTTTTCATATGTCTCTTGGCTTTCTGGATGTCCTCTTTTGAAAGGTGTCTATTTAGGTCCTTTGCCAATTTTTTGATTGGATTGTTTATCTTTCTTTTGTTAAGTTGTATGAGTTCCCTATAAATTTTGGAGATTAGGCCCTTATCAGATATGTCATTGGCAAATATGTTTTCCCACACAGTGGGTTTTCTCGTTGTTTTGTTGATGGTTTCTTTTGCTGTGCAGAAGCTTTTTATTTTGATGTAGTCCCATTTGTTCATTTTTTCTTTAGTTTCAAGTGCCCTGGGAGCTGTATCAGTGAAGAAGTTGCTTCGGCATATGTCTGAGATTTTCTTGCCTTTGGATTCTTCTAGAATTTTTATGGTATCCTGTCGTACATTTAAGTCCTTTATCCATTTTGAGTTTATTTTTGTGTATGGTGTAAGTTGGTGGTCTAGTTTCATTTTCTTGCATATATCTGTCCAATTTTCCCAACACCATTTATTGAAGAGACTATCTTGGCTCCATTGTATGTTCTTGCCTCCTTTGTCAAATATTAATTGAGCATATTGGTTCGGGCCGATTTCTGGGCTCTCTATTCTATTCCATTGATCTATATGCCTATTCTTGTGCCAGTACCAGGCAGTTTTGAGAACAGTGGCTTTGTAATACAACTTGATATCTGGTATTGAGATCCCACCTACTTTGTTCTTTTTCAGGATTGCTGCAGCTATTCGGGGTCTTTTTTTATTCCAGATGAATTTTTGGAAAGTTCGTTCTAGATCTCTGAAGTATGCTGTTGGTACTTTAATGGGAAGTGCGTTGAATTTATAGATTGCTTTGGGTAGTATGGACATTTTAATGATGTTGATTCTACCAATCCATGAACACGGTATGTTCTTCCATCTGTTTATGTCTTCCTCTATGTCTTTTTTCAACGTCCTGTAGTTTTCTGAGTAGAGGTCTTTTACCTCTTTAGTTAAGTTTATTCCTAGGTAGCTTAGTTTTTTCGGTGCAATGGTAAACGGGATTGTTTTTATAATCTCTCTTTCTGAAAGTTCACTATTGGTGTATAGAAATGCCTCAGATTTCTTGGGGTTAATTTTGTATCCTGCTACATTGCCAAATTCATGTATTAAGTCTAGTAGCTTTTTGATGGAATCTCTAGGGTTTTGTATGTATAATATCATGTCGTCTGCAAATAAGGACAGTTTTACTTCCTCTTTTCCAATTTGGATGCCTTTTATTTCTTCTTCTTGCCGAATTGCAATGGCTAACACTTCCAGTACTATGTTGAACAGGAGTGGTGAGAGGGGGCATCCCTGTCTTGTTCCTGTTCTTAGGGGAAATGGTGTTAGTTTTTGTCCGTTGAGTATGATGTTGGCTGTGGGCCTGTCATATATGGCTTTTATTATGTTGAGGTATGATCCTTCTACTCCCACCTTGCTGAGAGTTTTTATCAAAAATGGGTGTTGAATTTTGTCAAATGCTTTTTCTGCATCAATTGATATGACCATGTGGTTTTTTTCTTTCAATTTGTTTATGTGATGTATCACGTTTATTGATTTGCGGATATTGTACCATCCTTGCATCCCTGGGATAAATCCTACTTGGTCATGGTGTATGATCTTTCTGATGTACTGCTGGATCCGATTTGCTAAGATTTTGTTGAGGATTTTGGCATCTATGTTCATGAGGGATATTGGCCTGTAATTCTCTTTCATTGTGTTGTCTTTACCTGGTTTTGGTATTAGGGTGATGCTGGCTTCATAGAATGAGCTTGGAAGTGTTCCTTCCTCTTGAATTTTTTGTAGTAGTCTGAGGAGGATAGGTTTTAGTTCTTCCTTGAATGTTTGGTAAAACTCCCCTGTGAAGCCGTCTGGTCCTGGGCTTTTGTTTGATGGAAGCTTTTTGATGACTGCTTCAATTTCTTCCATAGTTATTGGCCCATTGATTTTTTTAGAGAGAATGGAAGAGAGGAAGAAGAGGGGGAGAGAGAGAAAAACTTTGATTGGTTGCTTCCTGCTTCTGGGACTGGGATCAAACTTTTAATGGGGGAACATCCCTTCGGCCAGGAGTTGAACCCACAACCCTTCAGTCCAAGGGCTGATGCTATAACTACTGAGCAAAACCGGCCAGATTATACATTGCTTTATATAAGCTTACTTTCTTTTTAAATGTTTTCATTTTTTTCTCTGATAAGGTTTCTTATTCTATGAGTAACCAGCTCATAGCCTTTGCCCAATTTTTAAAAATATTTTTTAAATTTATTTCAGAGAGGAAGGGAGAGGGAGAGATAGAAACATCAACGATGAGAGAGAATCATTGATCTTGGCTGCCTCCTGCCCTCCCCATATTGGGGATCGAGTGGGGGAAGGGCATGTGCCTTGACAGGGAATTGAAACATGCATGACCTCCTGGTTCACAGGTCGATGCTCAACTACTGAGCCACACCAGCTAGGCCTTTCCCAAATTTTTAAAAATTTATTTTTCAATTGCAGGTGACTTAAAATATTATATTAGTTTCAACATAGTGCAACATAGTGATTAGATGTTTATGTAACTTACAAAGTGATTGCCCTGATGATTCTAGTACCCATCTAACAAAATACATAGCTATTAAACTATGATTGGAAGACTTACCCTCCCTGATTTCAAGACTTATTCTAAAGCAAGACAGTTTGGTATGTGTATAGAGACATATAGAATATATGTAGACAATGGAACAGACTAGAGAGTCCAGAAATCTCTCTCTCTCTCTCTCTCTCTCTCTCTCTCTCTCTCTCTCTATATATATATATATATATATATATATATATATATATATCGATTCTTGACAAAGGTGCTGAAAATAATGTAAAAGGGAAAATTAAGCCTTAACATTCAACCATTGGCTTAAATGAATGTATTGACACCAAGTCAAAAGGAAGACAGGAAACTCTGCCATGCAGAGTCAAATATTAAGGTCAATATTATGGCAGCATGACAGAAGCACATTAAAGAAGCAGTGAAAAGCTAAGTTGTCAGTCTTACTTGTCATTGTTGTCATGTTAGTTCATGCAAATAAACATTAAGAAGTTTATTCAAGAAATAACAAGTTTTGCAAACAAAATAACTCCCTAAATTGGTGATTTCAACATATTTCTTTATAACACTATTGATCTTGCTAGGACATCCTAATGTTACATTATCTGAATACTACCCAATCATGTTTGCTGCATTTTCCAGTGTTTGAAATATTCGCTAAATGATACAGTGTTTTGAAAACACAAAATAATTTCATTGTTATAAAAGTAAATGAACCATAGCCAGATGGCTCAGTTGGTTGAAGTGTTATCCCAAGCACCAAAAGGTTGTCTTTATGTTAAAGAATTGTTCGGTTATTCTAGTTTCTTTGCATTTCCGTATGAATTTTAGAATCAGCTTGTCAATTTCTACAAAAAGTCTTCCTGGAATTTTCATTGATATTGAGTTGACTTTATAAATAAACTTGCTGATAATTAATATCCTAATAATATTGTCTTGAAATTCATGAACATAGTTGATTCATTCATTAATTTAGATCCCCCCCCCCGCCCCGCCCCATGAACATTTACAAGAACATAAAATATGCCAGGCATAGTAAGGAGTGTTTGCATGCATCCTATTATTAGACGGATTACAGTAGAAGGGACTGGGGAGGTGAAGATGTTAAGTAATTCCCCAAGGTCACTCAATAAGTGGCACAGAAGGGAATTTGGGCCCGCATTCACCTGACTTCAAAGCCTGGATTTTTCTATTCACTCATTTACTTAAGTCAACTCTAGGGTTATCATTTATATCTGCAAACCCCTCCAAAGTTTAGATTGTTCTAGAAAAATAAAGCACTTTGAACTCCCATTGTAAAGATGACTTCACTATTATTGTAAGGAAACAGTGTTAAAGCATGTGGAGGCATATGGGCATTAGAGATTAAATTAGATTTCCCAAATTGCACTTGAGAATTGAGTGTGCCAGTTACAGCCTTTTGAGTATCTCCTTGTTCCCAGCACCTGGGATTCAGATTAATGAACAGCATACAATTCTTGTATTCCATTTCAAGAAAAGGTATTTCATTTATAAATTATCCATACAATCTGGTTTAGGATTTGTAAAAGGTTTTGAAAAAGGATCTGACAGCTCTTTATATAATTTTGGGGAATTACCTGTTATGAAAATTCAGTGAATTTTTTAAACAAATTTACCTGGGGGCAAATAAAAAAAAAACAAACAATCAAAATATATCCAGGAGAAACCAAGATGGCGGCATAGGTTAACGCCGGAGATTACTGCCTCGAACAACCACTTCAGAGATATAACTAAAGGACAGAACAGACATCATCCAGAAACACAGGAAGGCTGGCTGAGTGGGAATTCTACAACTAGGAGGAAAGAGAATATCATACCCAGACTCAGAGGAGGCGCAGTGCTGAAGTGAAATACTAAGGTGTGGAGTGCGCACGCCCGGAGCGGGCTGGCGGTGGAGGGCGCAGTTGTTGTTTTCAATCGGGAGGGAGTTTCAGACTCTGAGCTCCAGATCCGGGCGAGTCTCTGGGGACCCAGACTCAAACGGGAGAAGCGGGACTATCTGGCTTCAGTCGGAACTCAGCTTTCTCTCTGAGGTTTGCAGCGGTTGCTGGGACTCTGAGAGGCAGAGCCCCTAGGGACGGAACTGAGAGCAGCCATAACTGCTTGCTCCGCCCGACCTGTAGATCCCCGGGGACCCGCCCCGCCCAAGCCCTGCTCAGAGCCATTTGCCGGATAGCCTCAGGCAAACTATAGATTAGCACTGCCCTAGAGATCCAGCACAGAAGCTCTCCCACTGCAGACACAGCTGACTCTCATAGCCAGTTAGCCTGGAGGTCAAATCACCCCTGGTATTACTGACAACAATCAAGGCTTAACTACAAGACTGCACACAAAGACCACTAGGGGGTGCACCAAGAAAACATAAAAAAATGCAGAGACGGAAAAACCAAGATGGCGGCGTAGGTTAACGCAGGAGGTCGCTGCCTCGAACAACCACTTCAGAGATATAACTAAAGGACAGAACGGACATCATCCAAAACCACAGGAAGGCTGGCTGAGTGGAAATTCTACAACAAGGAGGAAAGAGAATATCATACCCAGACTCAGAGGAGGCGCAGTGCTGAAGTGAAATACTCAGGTGCGGAGTGCGCGCACGGAGTGGGCTGGCGGTGGAGGGCGCGGTTGTTGTTTTCAATCGGGAGGGAGTTTCAGACTCTGAGCTCCAGATCCAGGCGAGTCTCTGGGGAGCAAGACTCAAACGGGAGAAGCAGGACTGTCTGGCTTCGGTCGGAACTCAAAGGCAGCTTTCTCTCCGAGGTTTGCAGCCATTGCTGGGACTCTGAGAGGCAGAGCCCCTAGGGAAGGAACTGAGAGCAGCCATAACTGCTCGCTCCGGCCCGCCCTCTGGATCCCCTGGGACCCGCCCCGCCCAAGCCCTGAGCAGAACCATTTGCCGGATAGCCTCAGGCAAAGGCTAGATTAGCACCGCCTTAGAGATCCAGCACAGAAGCCCTCCCACTGCAGACCCAGGGGACTCTCATAGCCAGTTAGCCTGGAGGTCAACTCACCCCCGGTATTGCCGACATCAATCAAGGCTTAAAGGCAACAAGACTGCACACAAAGACCACTAGGGGGTGTGCCAAGAAAGCATAAAAAATGCGGAGACAAAGAAACAGGACAAAACTGTCAATGGAGGATATTGAGTTCAGAACCACACTTTTAAGGTCTCTTAAGAACTGTCTAGAAGCTGCCGATAAACTTAGTAAGGCCCTCGAAAAGACTGGTGAGACCGCCGATAAATGTTGTGAGATCCTCAAGAAATCTAATGAGACCCTCGATGTTATATTGGGGAACCAACTAGAAATTAAGCATACACGGACTGAAATAACGAATATTATACAGACTCCCGACAGCAGACCAGAGGAGCGCAAGAATCAAGTCAATGATTTGAAATGCGAGGAAGCAAAAAACACCCAGTGGGAAAAGCAAAATGAAAAAAGAATCCAAAAATGCGAGGATAGTGTAAGGAGCCTCTGGGACAACTTCAAGCGTACCAACATCAGAATTATAGGGGTGCCAGAAGATGAGAGAGACCAAGATATTGAAAACCTATTTGAAGAAATAATGACAGAAAACTTCCCCCACCTGGTGAAAGAAATGGACTTACAGGTCCAAGAAGCGCGGAGAACCCCAAACAAAAGGAATCCAAAGAGGACCACACCAAGACACATCATAATTAAAATGCCAAGAGCAAAAGACAAAGAGAGAATCTTAAAAGCAGCAAGAGAAAGAAATCCAGTTACCTACAAGGGAATACCCATACGACTGTCAGCTGATTTCTCAACAGAAACTTTGCAGGCCAGAAGGGAATGGCAAGAAATATTCAAAGTGATGAATACCAAGAACCTACAACCACGATTACTTTATCCAGCAAAGCTATCATTCAGAATTGAAGGTCAGATAAAGAGCTTCACAGATAAGGAAAAGCTAAAGGAGTTCATCACCACCAAACCAGGATTATATGAAATGCTGAAAGGTATCCTTTAAGAAGAGGAAGAGGAAGAAAAAGGTAAAGATACAAATTATGAACAACAAATATGCATCTATCCACAAGTGAATCTAAGAATCAAGTGAATACATAATCTGATGAACAGAATGAACTGGTGATTATAATAGAATCAGGGACATAGAAAGGGAATGGACTGACTATTCTTGGGGGGGAAAGGGGTGTGGGAGATTCGGGAAGAGACTGGACAAAAATCATGCACCTATGGATGAGGACAGTGGGTGGGGAGTGAGGGAGGAGGGTGGGGCGGGAACTGGGAGGAGGGGAGTTATGGGGGGGGAAAAAAGAGGAACAAATGTAATAATCTGAACAATAAAGATTTAATTAAAAAAATGCAGAGACAAAGAAACAGGACGCAAATGTCAGAAATGGAAGATATAGAGCTCAAACCCACACTTTTAAGGTCTCTCAAGAACTGTCTAGAAGCTGCCGATAAACTTAGTAAGGCCCTCGAAAAGACTGGTGAGACCGCCGATAAATGTAGTGAGATCCTCAAGAAATCTAATGAGACCCTCGATGCTGTGATAAAAAACCAACTAGAAATTAAGCATACACTGACTGAAATAAAGAATATTATACAGACACCCAACAGCAGACCAGAGCAGCGCAAGAATCAAGTCAAAGATTCAAAACGTGAAGAAGCAAGAAACACACAACTGGAAAAGCAAAATGAAAAAAGAATCCGAAATACGAAGATAGTGTAAGGAGCCTCTGGGACAACTTCAAGCGTACCAACATCAGAATTATAGGGGTGCCAGAAGATGAGAGAGACCAAGATATTAAAAACCTATTTGAAGAAATAATGACAGAAAACTTCCCCCACCTGGTGAAAGAAATAGACTTACAGGTCCAGGAAGCGCAGAGAACCCCAAACAAAAGGAATCCAAAGATGACCACACCAAGACACATCATAATTAAAATGCCAAGAGCAAAAGACAAAGAGAGAATCTTAAAAGCAGCAAGAGAAAGAAATCCAGTTACCTACAAGGGAATACCCATACGACTGTCAGCTGATTTCTCAACAGAAACTTTGCAGGCCAGAGGGAATGGCAAGAAATATTCAAAGTGATGAATACCAAGAACCTACAACCAAGATTGCTTTATCCAGCAAAGCTATCATTCAGAATTGAAGGTCAGATAAAGAGCTTCACAGATAAGGAAAAGCTAAAGGAGTTCATCACCACCAAACCAGTATTATATGAAATGCTGAAAGGTATCCTTTAAGAAGAGGAAGAAGAAGAAAAAGGTAAAGATACAAATTATGAACAACAAATATGCATCTATCAACAAGTGAATCTAAGAATCAAGTGAATAAAAAATCTGGTGATCATAATAGAATCAGGGACATAGAAAGGGAATGGACTGACTATTCTTGGGGGGGAAAGGGGTGTGGGAGATGTGGAAAGAGACTGGACAAAAATCGTGCACCTATGGATGAGGACAGTGGGTGGGGAGTGAGGGCGGAGGGTGGGGCGGGAACTGGGAGGAGGAGAGTTATGGGGGGAAAAAAGAGGAACAAATGTAATAATCTGAACAATAAAGATTTAATTAAAAAAAAGAATTAAAATGATCCTTAAGGATGATGACTAAAGCAGAATTTTTATGCAATCACCATCATATTTTAAAATTCCTGTAACATAAGATAATTACATTACTCTATTTCATACTTTTTACCTAATGTTCCCAGGTTATATTTTTAGGTGCTCCCACCCAGATCATGAGGTATATGTATTTGGGGATAAATATAAACCAAAGATATCTTAGTGAGGGGAGTTTGGGTTCTTTGGCCCAGTTAGAGCTCAACACTAAGAAATATTGTCACCTTCTAAAAAAATTTCAAGAAAAAGAAAACTTGTATCAGCCAGTTAATTGCAAATATATTCTGAGAACACAGTTGCCTTGTGTGTCCACGATGAGTAGTTAAGGTTCAGGCTGAAAAATAAGATTTAAAGTTACCTAAGAACAAAGCCAATCAATGTTAGCCATTCATGAAGACAAGCAACACCTGAGGGCAGTGGGGGGACCACCTGATTCCGATTAGATGGGATATACTCTCCAAATCTGTGCTTCCCACCAAATGGCGTCATTTGGTGGTAAGTGCATCTACTGAAGACGAGCACTGCAGGTATGAAAGGTAATGTGGGAGGTCTGATGAAAGATGCTCCTGTAATCTTCAGGAAAACTGGCCGTTGATGTTACTGAAGTGAAAATGTGTAACAGTAAAGTTGCAGATCTTGAGCTTTATTATTAGGATGTCCTTTCAGAGAACTGATTCTCTAAAGTGGTTTAATAGGGCACGAAACTCAATTCTCAAGGTATGCCTACTCATCGGTCAAAATGCATTTGGAAAGGAAAACACAGAGAGGATGTGGAACAGGCACAGAAGATGACAAAGGAGCCCAATGAGAATTCCTCAGGACAGATCCACACGAGATCTGGAAAGCACTTTAATACTCTACCCTTCTTCAAAAGATCAAGTTCCGAGAAATGGCAAGTCCTGTATTTACAAAACGGATGAAAATCACTGTAATAATCAGTGAGTGCAGAGCCGGGGTCTGCGTTTCCCACTTTTTCCACCATGATTCCACATCAAGGTAAAAAAGGACCCTTTTGTACAAAATCCAAGAGGGATGTAGAGGTGGCAGCCCGACTGCCAAAGATGGTACCACGACTTTCTACTGAGGCTGGTGATGGGACACATGGGAGGGAGGGGCAGGGTCCTCTAGAAAAGAACCCTATTTAAGGCGGGGGGGTTCTAGTCTGTGGTTGACTTCCGGTACCAGAACCTGGCCCTGAAGTCATCGCTGCAGGTCATGAAGCCGGGGTTGGTGGGCGAGTGCACGATGCAGCGCACGATGTTGTTGTGGCCCAGGGACAGCAGGTTTCGGCGCTCAGCTGTGCGTGAGTCCCAGCAGCACAGGCTGATGGTCCTCTCGTCTGGCAGCAGCACGTAGTCCTCTGTATGGTTGAAGACAGCCTGTGTCCGGTGCACCTGCCGCCCGCTCAAGTCAGCACCTGTGAATCTGACCAGCGTTCGTCCTGTTGATATTTCCCAAAGTTTAGCTATCGAGTCTTTTCCACTTGAAAGAATGTATTTAGAATTTTTGGAAAAGATGGCAGAACAAACTTCAGCACCATCGTGTGCCTTCTCGAAAGTTGTGATGCACCGATTCGAGACGCCATCCCACAACTTGATGCAGCCGTCCTTGCTACCAGTTACGTACATGTGGGCACTAGGGTTGTAATTAACAGAACATATGGCATCGGTGTGTTGATCTTGAGGATTGCAAGAGACAAAACATTGAAATGTGTTGATATCATAGAGCCGAAGAGTAGGATGCTGAGTCCCCACAAGTATAAAGTCTCCGGAAGGGTGGAAAGAGATGGAGCGTAACATTTCAGCTTCCTGAATGTACTTGAAGGCTCTTTTTACTGAGGGTTTGGAATAATCAAATAACTTAAGGGTGTAATCCCTTGAACCAGAGGCAAGGATCTGTTCCGTTGGGTGGAAAGCAAGACATGTGACTTCGTCCACGTGGTCATAAAGAGTCCGGATCACGGGGTGGTTTTCCATATTCTGTTGTGCAGTCTCATTCATCATAACCTCTATTGGCATGGCATTTTTGGCCAACATTCTTTCTGTGTCGAGGATCTTTATGGAGGCGTCAGCAGACCCAGTAGCTATTAGCTGCCCATCTCTACTATAGGTAGCTACTAGGCATGGTCCTTTATGGGATGTGACATAGCAGGTTTCATACTCTGAAGCCTCTGGGGACATGGTCTGGACATCTGCGTCAAACTCCAGGTCAATGCCCGTGCCTGGGGCAACTGTATCTGAACGACCAATTGCATACTGAACTGCAGTATCATCGTTTTCCATTCCTAGTTTGATGAGATGCAGGAGCTGCTCTGAGGGTGCACAAACAGACTGAGGCTTGATTTCATTGATGAGGCCATTAGCAATGCTGAGGAAGCCATCATAGAGCAGCTGGCTAATGATCAACTTGTAAAGCTGCTGGAGGTCCTTCAGGCCCACTTTGGTTCTGTACATCGTGGAGAAGAGGAAAACAATTTCTCTGCCAGCCGCGAATCCAGCTCCCGGTCTCCTGCTCTTCTGCAAAAATCCAAGTTCAGTGTTTTATTGTCTTGTTACATCTGTATTTATACCAGTTGATTTTAATCCTGTCAATTTCTATTCCAAAGGTTAGGGCATTTCTTATCTCCATTCTAGGGAGTAAAGATTATGTAGCTTAAGGGTGATTGTTCGTAGTTAAAGTGATTAACTACCTGCCTGGCATTTAGTTAAGGGGTTTTATTCCTTCCCTAACTTCAGGGAAAAATCCCTACCTGGGGAAACAACCTTTCTCAGAGAGGTGACCTTGGTTAAAACACATAGCAACAAGAAGGTGAGCAAACATATTAAGAACAGTATGCCATATATGCCAGGTCCCTTGAAACATATGCTGTGCAGATGTTTCTTCCCTGCAGCGACTGTGTCAAGCAGCAAGGATGGACCGGCTTCTAGCACAGGACCCTTCGGGGGATGTCAGAGGGCCAGTTTCAGCTCAATCCTGCAGGCTTCTAGTAATCACATGTGTTAGAGTTATCCTAGACTTCTTTACCTATTGGCCTCTGAGCTACTTATAAGTCTTACTTACCTAGGTATTCCCCAGAGCACCTTGCATAATGCCTAACACAAAGGTGAATGAGTTCATGCATATTCAGGAAAGTACACATGAAGGCTGCAACCCCTAACTAACCATAGACACTGGTTCCTCCTACCCAAGGGTCTGAGCACCTAAAAACGTGAGCACCTTAGAGACAGGCAAACCGACTCTGCCCAGGGAGAAATTAAAATCAGAACTAAACTTGAGGTACAGTGGTAGTGTGTGGGTGAGAGGAGTGGAGGGAACAGCATGCTAATGGGAGCGTATATAGGTAGAAGCTTTCTGGTGCCAACTGGAAATTTGTATCAGATCTAAAAAAGTTCATGTCCTGCCTTGACCGGTTTGGCTCAGTGGATAGAGCATCAGCCTGCGGACTCAAGGGTCCCAGGTTCGATTCTGGTCAAGGGCATGTACCTTGGTTGTGGGCACATCGCCAGTGGGAGGTGTGCAGGAGGCAGCTGATAGATGTTTCTCTCTCATTGATGTTTCTGGCTCTCTATCCCTCTCCCTTCCTCTCTATAAAAAAATCAAGAAAATATATTAAAAAAAATATATATCCAAAGTGGTTGTGATTCAAATTAATCAAGTTCCCAATGTAGTCCTGATAAGGAGTAAACTCAGGTTTAGTTTAAAAAATTCATAAAGAAAAAAAATCATGGCTCGAGAACTACTCTTTTAAAAAATATATATATATGGTTTTTTTTTTTTTATTGATTTCAGAGAGGAAGGGACAGGGAGAGAGAGAGAGATAGAAACATCAATGATGAGAGAGAATCATTGATCAGCTGCCTCCTGCATGCCCCCTACTGGGGATCAAGCAGGCAACCCCAGCATGGAATCCAACCGTGACCTCCTGGTTCATAGGTCCACGCTCAACCACTGAGCCACTGCAGCGGGGCTAGGGGTCCACTCCTAAAGAAGAAAAATATTCAACAGCACTTGTTAAAAATAGAAGGCAGACTTTATTCTAGCCCATGGAGACAGTTATAGGGACCACTGCAATGGGATTTCACAGTGGGGGAGAGAGTTGGGGCTCAATTCCAAATTCAGTATGGTCAAGTGGGTGAAAAATTACTAAGAGACCACAGGGGTGAGGGAAGTTCCGGCTAAACCTACCTAACTGAAAACAGGCCAGGGTGATCAGACATCACCTGAGGGATGATGGAAGATGAGGAACGCCATCAGAAATGAAGGATAATCAAATACTGCGCGGGGGGGGGGGGGGGGGGGGGGGGCTTTGGGGGGAGGGGAGCGGATTCTGGTAAACTGACTTGGCAGCGTTCTTGCTAAAATCGGATTTTACAAGAAAGTGCACAGAGGCACCTAGGAGAAAGTGTAGGGGCCTGACTAAAGTTTGACCAAGCAAAGAATCGTTGTCACTACCTCAAATATTTCTAGACCCATTTCTTCCAGGAGCTGTCCAGGGCGCTTTGGGTCCCAGCAGCCAGTCTAGAGGATCTAACAGTTCATTAACGTCACAGCAATTTTGCACAACTGGAAGGCCTAGAGAGGGTGCACGTCTCAGCTTGAGAAGCCCTGCACTTTTTGATTCTCCTGTATGCAAACACCAGAACTGACAGCTGTTGGAGAGGTCTGCGCACCCAAGGCCCGCAGGCTGTTCGCCCCTCTTCGCGCCCCTTCCCCTCTCCCCTACCCCCACCAAGTGAGAGGAAGCGCCCGGAGCCCGAGTACTTTCACCTCCCACAGCTCTCGCTCCATCGCAGAGCACGTGCAGGGGTGTGCGAGTGGTTTACTGGGGCCCAGACGGCAGGGAAGGGGTAGGGGTGGGGTGCCTGCCGGAGAATGCTGGGCTCATTCGGACAGCCTCCTCGCCCCGCCTGCCCCCCTGAAAGACGGCTCCAGAAAGGGCGTGGAAGGGAACCGGAGCTGCGGGGCGGAGGGGCACGAGTTCAGGCGGCGGAGGAGGGAGGATGCCACCGGCAGCGGCTCCTGGCGGCCGGACGCCCGCTCTGCCCGCCGAGCCGAGCCTCAGAGGTTTCCAGAGTGACGCCCGGGCACAGCGCGTCCCCCGGCGGCTCGGAAGACCCTACGCCTCCCCGCTGGCCTGCTAACGGCGCACCCCGGGGTCGCCCCGCTGCTCTCGCCCCCCCGCCCCCCAGGTGCGCCGACGGCCTCAGGTGAGTCTAGCCCCGCGCCGCCCAGAGGCATCAGGTGTCGTGGGAACGGCGCCCGCCACGCAGGGAGGAACCGCGATGTCGGAGCCGTCGGGGACTTAAAGCCGGAGGGTCGGCGCCCTGACGTCGGGTCTATGGAGGAGACACAGGTGGCAGGCGGCTACCAGCTGCAGGTGTTGGGCGCAGCGCCCGCCCGGCCACCCCGCCGAGGTCAGTGGGGGCGCGCGCGGGCCGGGGTCGGGCGGGGGTCCCGCGGGTCGGGTCGGCGCGCCCCCCGCCTGGGGACTCGGACCCGGCTGCAGTGGCGGAGGCTCTGCCCCGCGCCCCGCAGCCGGAGGCGGAGATGTCGAGAGCCGGGAGCCCCCAGAGGACGTCTCCCCGAAGGCCTAGGGTGGGGAGGGGGCGGTCTGCGTGCGGCGGCTCAGAGATGGCCTGGAGTCTCTGGACGGTGCACAGCCAGCCTCTTTTCGCTAAGATATCCCTTTATTAGAGGCGCGGGGGCGGACGGAAATGGGGGGGCACAAAGCCAGGGTCCGGGCGCTGGGCGAAAGCAGCGTCCAGCCGGGCTCGGTGGTCTAAGGGGCTCAGGGCGCAGTGGCCCGGCAGGAAGGCGCGGCGGCTGCGGGCTCGGCTCTCGGATGAGCGCGGTGGCCTTCACGCCCTTCCGGGAACCAAGTACCAGCCCAACAAAGTTAGCCTGAGCGCTCGTCGAGAAAAGATAAAAAGGTGAAGGAAGGAAGAGAGAACGGAAAAGAGACCCGAGGTTTGTGTCTGATGAAGTGACAATGCGCTTCCGGAGAAATGAGGTTGCGTTACTTGGTCACCAGGTGTGAGGCTTTTGCTATTGACACATAGTCCCTAGTTCTCTGTAATTTTCCGCAGCTCAATCCAGTTAAGTCTTTCATCGCCCTCAATAAACAACCCCTGTGTGTTAGTTTGTAGATTCCAATAATTCCTCGAGATAACCACCCTCGGGACCCGCAGCTCCGCCCATCCCGCCTCCCGCTGGGCGCTCTGGGGTGGGTAGGGGTGTGCCCTGCCCCCCTTCTGCGGCTAGTGGTCTGGACTGGTTGCAGTTTTCACAGTGCACCCTGCTCCGAAGGGCATCTGTGAGGCGGCAAAGCTAACGTTTGCAGCAAGTTTAGCGGTCAGTCCTGGTACATGTAATATCTGGTTCCCCGGACAACGAGGTGCGATGTGCTGAATAAATTAATTTGGGTTGGCTCATTTTCTCTTTTGTTCCTATGGGTTACTGTTACATGGCCTGTGGCTGGTTTGTTTAAAGTTTAATTTTCCCTGTATCAAAATAGAAAGGGCTTAATTGACCTCAAATCTGTAATTCACCAACATGTTTTATTATTAAGAGCTTCATTATGTTGATGTTCATATGAGTTTTGAGCAACATAAATCATCTTCATTTTAAGTCCCGTAATAAGTAAAGTCTTTTAAAATGCTGATTAAAAACATCATACCTTTTTGAAGAAAAGAATAACGTGTTCTTGAGTGAAAATCCTAAGGTATTGGTAAACTTTTTCTCTCTTTTATGTCTTTACCTAAGAGCTATTGTACTCATACTTTGATAGGCATTTTAACATACACACAAGCCACACTTTAATGAGTCCTATTATAATTATTTCATTTTGAAGGGGTTTGTATGCTATTGTAAGTATATTTTATGTTATTGATTCAGCAATATATTAAGAGTTTAAAAACATATCCCATGCCTAGTTTTTATAGTGAATATCTGTTGTTTGGAGATTCTGTGTTTACTATGAATGTCTCAACCAGAACCAAAAATGGGATTCTAGGCTTGAATGTGGTGCCTAAACAGTGACTTGTCACATATTGTATTAATCTGTATAGTTTGAATTCCCCTTTGATTTCTGAGTACAAGTCATTAGAGAAATATCAAACAGAGCCATCCTTTTATATGGAAGGACTTTCCCTGGTGGTTTGGGGTATTTTATTTTGAACAGGTTTCCAGAATATCCATATTAGTCTGAGAAAAAAGTCCAAGATAGGTCCCAGCTTCTGGAGTGACTTCTTGGTCACTTTGGAAAAGCTGACTATAAAGACAATAAAAAAAACCCCCAGCCTTATCCTTTTCAAAGGGACAAATGAAATAATAGCTGTGAAGTACCCTGAAAAGTAAAATGTGCTACAGAAATATCAAGTCTCCAACAAAAAGCAAATACAAGACATGGCTGCCTGGGATTTGGACTTAAATTAAGCTTCTGTGCTCCCTGTTGTAGGACAGTTAAATCCCCGGAGGCTCACAGGGCCACTAAGAACTTGTGGGCAGTTTTAGGAAACTGATGGGGCTGTGGGGAGAGTGAGGCTGCTTGCTTAGTGTGAGGCCCTATGCAGGGGCTTTGGCTGCATTTTCACTTGTAATGCTCAATACAATCATATGACAGCACCTCCTGTTTTCATTTTGCAGAAGGGAAAACTGAGGGTCAGAGAGGCTCATGTCACAAAAGTGTCAGTTGTAGAGCCAGGATTAAAAAACAATCAGAACTTGGTGGTTTAAAACTATTTTGATAATCTGATAAATCTTTAAGTCTCTCCAGAAGAAAAGCAGCCATATCCACATATAAAAAAAAATGTCCCCATATAATTTCAAGGTGCGTCTACCCTCTGAAGCCCTGACCTGGGCTTTCAGCTCACAATCCATGCTCTATACCTGCCACTGAATGAGACAGAAGCCTACACGTACCATGTATGTGTAAGTACATATAACGTTTTTCTAAATGCAGTCCCTGAATTTTGTAAATTTAACTGAGTAAAAAAATCATTTAATAACGGAAACAAAAAGAAAAATGATATGTTAACATTCTAATTGAGTCTGTAAAGTGCAGTTTACAACAATGGTGCTTATCTGAAACCAGATCTTCTGTTGTGACTCCTTCAACTATCCTGCAATAGCAAAGAACATAAACTTGTGTCTTTACTTACAGAATGGAAACAGTTTTGTTTGTTTGTTTTTTCCCTCTAGAGATGGCAAATCCTGAGGTCGTTACAAATAGCTGTAGCTCTCAGCAGGAGGAAAATGGCTGCACGTTTAACCAGAATACATCTCCCTCTGAGGAGCTCCTATTAGAAGACCAGATGAGGCGAAAACTCAAATTTTTTTTCATGAATCCTTGTGAGAAATTCTGGGCTCGAGGCAGAAAACCATGGAAACTTGTTATACAAATTATAAAACTTGCAATGGTGACTATTCAGGTGAGCACCTCAGGTCAGAGGTTTGTTAAAAGCCTCTTTTAATAACAAAGAGGCCCATGGCTAGTGGTTTTTTGTTATTTTTAAATATATTTTTATTGATTTCAGAGAGGAATGGAGAGAGAGAGAGAGAGAGAGAGAGAGAAACATCAATGATGAGAATCATTGATTGGCTGTCTCATTCATGCCCCCCACTGGGGATCAAGCCCGAAACCCAGGCATGTGCTTTTGACTGGAATCGAACCCGGGACCCATCAGTCTGCAGGCCAACGCTCTATCCACTGAGCCAAACTAGCCAGTGATTTTTATAACTTTGAACTGCATGCATAATGGGGAGCAATAAATAAGGAAACATGAAATCTTAAACCCTTCTCTCTTAAATATTTGTGAAAGAAGACTTTTGGGGTTTTTTTCTTACCTTTTTCCTTTTCATCTTTCCTTGAGTTATCATTTCAGCCACATAATCCAATTGGTTTTCAGGAAAAGAAAATTTTAATATTTGGCTTCCAGTAGAGAGGTTTCTGAATACACCTTGGAAACTAGCTGTTGTCCAATCAGAAGAGCCTTTTCCTTCCTAGTTAGTTTTCTGGGAATTTCTCTTCAGACACTTCAAGGGTTTCTGTAAGCAAGTATTTGGATTCTCTGTGATCATGGGAGTCCTGCAGTGGAAGAATCAGAATTAACTAAAAAGGAGTAGCATAGGTGGTGAGTGAAATATGACACTTCATTTTAGGAGATGTTAAGAATTTCATTTTCTTGGTCTTTCTTAACATTTTTTGGGGGAAACAAAATTTTGTGGTTCTTTATTTATACTTGTGATTTACTCTTGTGTAGAAATGTTTTTTTTTTGCTGCTGAGAGCAATTATCTTTCATTAAAAGCAAATAGGCAAAAATAAAAGTAGATTTTAATAGGGGAAAGAGATGTTTTATTAGCACTTTCTCTTTTTGGTGAAAAAACAACAACAAAAAACAACCCAACAACCCGTAACTAAATAAACAACTCATATTCAAGGATAAAAATATTTTAAACCCTGAAGTCACTAATCTTAACTGGTTATTAAGAACAAATGCTTGCCCTAACCGGTTTGGCTCAGTGGATAGAGCATTGGCCTGCGGACTCAAAGGTCCCGGGTTCGATTCCGGTCAAGGGCATGTACCTTGGTTGCTGGCACATCCCCAGTGGGGAGTGTGCAGGAGGCAGCTGATCTATGTTTCTCTCTCATCGATGTTTCTGGCTCTCTATCCCTCTCCCTTCCTCTCTGTAAAAAATCAATAAAATATATTTTAGGAAAAAGAACAAATGCTTAAGATTGTTAGAAGCTAAGGGGATTTCTATAATCATTTGAAGTTGGTAGAATTCTTGCATATGTTTTTCTGTTGGTGAGTGTAACGATTTCTCTTTAAAAGTAAATGGTTGATTATGCTAAGTGAAATAAGCCAGTCAATGAAGGAAAAATACCACATGATCTCACTCATTTATGGATAATAAAGACCATTATAAACTTATGAACTAAAATAGATACAGAGGCAGAGCTGCCTCGAACAGACTGTCAAACTACAGCAGGAAGGCCGGGGAGGGTGGAGGTGGGGGGGCGCAGGGAGGGAGTAAGAGATCAACTGAAGGACTTGTATGCATGCATATAAGCATAACCAATGGACACAAGACACTGGGGTGTAGGGGAGGCCAGGGGATTGTCAAGGGCGGGGGGAAAAAAAGGAGACATATGTAATACTCTTTGTAATACTTTAAGCAATAAAAAAAATATTTTAAAAAATATATTAAAAAAATAAATAAAAGTAAATGGTTGAACATAAATACTTTCTACTTAGAATGAGTGCTGTGTTTTAGGATAAACATTGTATAGCCATCATCATGTTCAGTTCTTAAAACAAATCAGAGAGAGTGGTATTCCCATTTCACAGACTAGAATACTGAGGCTTAGTGCGTTAAAATAGCCTATCATAGACAGGAAATGAAGAGCAGAACTGAAATTCAAACTCAGATTTATTCCCTCTAAGATTTATTATCTTAATTATTCCTTAATCTTTTAGGACGCTTATCTAACCTTCCTGTGTTTCCTAGAGTGGTCAAGAGAAAAATTGACCAATGGTTTAAAATGTTAAGCTCGTTAGTTAGTAATAAACATATGAAAGGTGTTTAGGTAAGTTTTTGAAAGGAACTGAGGTTTCTCAATTGAGATGTTTCCGTAATTTATATCTGAGCAATCAAGCAAATATTACATAAAGACAACTTTGTAATTGATCAATAAGGGTGACTTGGTAACAGATTTCTTCTTTAGGGAAAAGAAGGTGGTATTTCTGTTAAGTTGGAGCTGTTGTGTCTCGGTAACAAAAGAAAGATGTGCACAATGATAGGGACCTTACTAAAGGTTTTCTCTTCCCCACTTCCTGGCTCAGTCTCTGAATTATAGCAGTTCTGTCCCAGCCTCCTGTCTCCTAGGCCCTTAAGGACAAGGACTGTTGCCTCCCATTGTATCTTCAGTCTCTAGCTCAGTACTGGCACATGGGAGGTCCTCATGTATTTGAATAAATTGGTAAGAATGTGTTTGCAAATTCTCTGGAGGCTTTTTGGTCATCAGCTTCAATAGATGTGAAATCCCTGGAATATCAAACTGTCGTCTTATTGGGATTTAAGTAGGACTTTGAGCTGAAAGAGGCTCTTCAGTGATGGGGTTGAGTTAGGTGGAGAGAGATGACATGTGTAGAGTATAAGCATACATCTACAAAGGGAGAATGAAGGGGAAAAGACTTGGCTACTCTATTTTTCCTGATCAGAACCTGGGTTGTGCAGCTTGGATTTAGTCTGTTAGATGGCTCCAATTTTAACTATACACTTTTGGGTAATTTGACTTGGAAAAATTATTGAGCTTCTCTGATCCTGTATGTACTCATCTTGTAAAATAGGTACATTAGGAACTATACCAGTGATGGCGAACCTATGACACGCATGTCAGAGGTGACACAGGAACTCATTTTTTTGATTGATTTTTCTTTGTTAAATGGCATTTAAATATATAAAATAAATATCAAAAATATAAATCTTTGTTTTACTATGGTTGCAAATATCAAAAAATTTCTATATGTGACATGGCACCAGAGTTAAGTTAGGGTTTTTCAAAATGCTGACATGCCGAGCTCAAAAGGTTCGCCATCACTAAACTACACTATAGGATTAGAGTGAGGAAAGTTGCTGGAATAGAGTAATGGCCCATGGGTGCTCAGTGTTCTTCCCTTTTCCATATACAATACACCCTGCCTCATTCTGGGATCGAAGTCAGAATGTATGTTCTAAACTACGTGCACATACTTTAGAAAATTCACTTGAAAGATAAGTTAGGCCTTTATGTCATGCGTGTGTGTGTGTGTGTGTGTGTGTGTGTGTGTGTGTGTATGAAATAGAGATAGATTAAGGTGGTTTGGGAGGAAAGAGAAGGTGAAAGAGGCTTGGAGTAAAGTAAGGTTTGGCATATGATTGACAGACTTTATGTTACCATGACAGCAGTTCAGGTAAACAGCCTTTTTTTGCATGTGAACAACTGGTTTCATGTGGGTCAATCCTGCATGAACATTAAGGATATGTTATATTAATATACTTTAATTTAGAGATAAGTTGAAAGAGTACTTTTATATTGGGTCTTATTGTCACAGTTCTGGTAATTAGACCTAGGAATATAGTTTGATTGTAAGACTAACTTATTTAAGGTATTTCTTACATTACATTATATACCTTCTTCAAGACCTTTTTGATGTCTTACAGAATTCAGTATTACACTCTTCTACTTGCTGTTCAGGCCCCTACACCATTTCTTCTGCTAATGTTTCTTCTCAATGTTCCTCTACTTGAATTATGTCCTTTCAAAGCGCTAAATTCTGGGCTACCTTCTTAGCTCCTCAAATGTCCTTTGCCCAAGTTCTGCACATACTTCAGGGTTTCGATCATGCTTTCTTTAAGTGAGCCTCCCTATGTTGTAGCCAAAAAGTAACCTTGCTCCTCTGAACACCTGAAGAACTCCTGAAGGACTCACCTGAACTCCTGAGGCTTTTGATGGGAGCAATGCCATAAATGAGATCAGACGTTAAAAAAAAATGTTGAAAAGATGCAAAACCACTTCCTTTTACCTTAGAACTAGAAACCTACCTTATCTTTAAGGACAAATTAATTCATAGCTACCAAAGATTAATTTCTATGGGACATATTCAGGATTAATTAGACACTGAATCTTGAATAGATAAATTGATTATTATATGGAGACCTTTATTTTGATGCTTTTTCACCCTCTAACTTTTTCCTTTTTTCCCCCTGAAGCTGGTCTTTTTCGGGCTAAGTAACCAGATGGTGGTAGCTTTCAAGGAAGATAACACTATAGCATTCAAACACCTCTTCCTAAAAGGATATGTGGACCAAGCAGATGACACCTATGCAGTTTACACACAGAGTGATGTATACAGTCAGATCATCTTTGCAGTGAACCAGGTAAATAAGCATGGCTTTTTTTTTTTAATGATAGATACTTTAATGGAATTGGCTTAATTTTCCCCTCTCAGGGGTGCATGTGCATTCTTTACTTGGGAGAAAGAACAGACTGAAAAAACAGTTAGCAATGTACGTAATAGAGACTGACATTCAGATGGAGAAGGGTGAACATTTCTGTAATGTATAAATGGCATGTATAAAATAATTTTTAAAATGTTTTTAAAATATTGCCAACAAACTTTTACAAAACTATAAATTGAGAAGAGTTTTTGGTCAGTAACACAGAGACAGGAACTTGAAAGACTTAATTAAAAGAATCAAACTAGGGCTTGTATGAGAGCCTCAAAGGTTTAAAATTATTAACCACGACGCTGGTAGTAAGTAGTCATTAAGTCCTCAGAGTTTATAGTTTCAGAGGCCCTTAATACTTAATGAGAATGTTCACTTTGCAAAGTATATATAGCAACCAAGACCTGAAAGTTCACTTAAAAAATAAGTAAGGCCTTTATGTCATGCATGACAATGATCTTATTGTGACACGGATTAACTGCCAAAAAAGTAAGCTTGTTTTTCATCCAGATGAGTCAAATTCCTATTCTGCGTTTGTAATCAATTTGTTTTTGCTATAAATAGTACTTTCTCAAGATCCTAAATCTCTTATTTGGTAGGTATCATTGAAAGTGTTCTTTAAAAAAAAAAAAAATCCTCATCTGAGGACATTTTTCCATTGATTTTTTAGAGAGAGGGAAAGGCGGAGAGAAATATCAATGTGAGAGAAACACATGGATTGGTTGCCTCCTGTATGAGCCCCCACCAGGATCCGGTCAGGTACTTGTCCTTGACCAGATTTGAACCCAGGACCCTTCAGTCCGTAGCCTGATGCTCTACCCACTGAGCAAAACGGGCTAGGGCTGGAGTGTTCTTGAAGTCAGTATTTCCAAGCTGGCTTAGTTTCAAAATTATTACAACTCTCCTCCAAACAATTGTTATAATGCAACCATGTCTCTTCATTATCTAGAGATAATCTCTGCACACTGAAATGATAAATTGCTAAGATGGGATATGTAATTACGACACCAAAGCTTTCTGTTAGCATTCTGATTGCAAGAATTGCTCCCAAATCTACAGTAATAGAAGTAAGCTGTATACGTTGTTAAACAGAATTATGTCCTACAATTTGTAAGGAAAAAATATATAATGCTGGAAATATTCAGTTTTGAGATTTTTGTTTTAAGCTTATTAAGTTTCTTTAAAGCTGTTTTGAACCAAATTGGTAGTTTCTTTGTTTTGTGTCTTTTTTTGGGCAGGGGGGATAGAGGCCAGAAGTAAATAGTTCATTAAAATTCCTCCTAAAATGTATTTACCTTAATTAGTAGACTTAAACTTAGTTTTGAAAATATAGTACTACTTGGCCTGGGGCCAGCATGGCTCAGTGGTTGAGCATTGACCAGGAGGTCATAGTTCAATTTCCAGTCAGGGCACATGCCTGGATTGTGGGCTCTATCCTCAGTGTGGGGCATGTAGGACACAGCCGATCAATGATTCCCTCTCATGATTGATGTTTCTATCTCTCCCTCGTCCTCCCTCTCTTAAACCAATAAAAATATATTTATAAAAATACAGTACTATTTGGCATTCAGGCCATTCTATTTATCAGATTTCTACATTCTTTATAGAATTGCATGTAGATTCCTTACTCTAATATGTAAGTAGAAAATAATAATTAGGGTGGTTTACCTTAGGCAAATGATTGCTTTTCATCTTCCAAGCAACTATCAGGCATTTTTACTAGTAGCTGAAGATAAAAATACCTTGATCATAATTTTCATGAATAACTAGAGTTTTTGTGGTTAATGAGAACAGTCATTCTACCTGGCTCCAGATAACTGAAAAGGGACAGTATGGACTGGTGTTAAAGAAGGAGCTTTGTTTGTTGTAAGGAGATATCCTGATAGTTGAGATAATAGTCCCTGAGGGGAACTGACAGATGGGACGGTGGCTTCTCGGCTCTTAAAGGTATTTCCATGACTAATTACTTATCTGGAAGGGATTAGCCCCCAGATGTCCTCTAAGTAGACCATCTCTAGGCTCATTCTGATCCAATGCTGGTTATAACATCACCTTTGTTTATTATATATGCTCATATATTTGAATGTCAGAACACTAGTTGTTTTGTTTTAAATGATACCTTGGCTTTCCTCAACCAATTGTGGGTCATCTTTACTGGGTTCCTTTCTTTCATCTGCCCCTTACATTTGGGCAGTCCCCAATGTAATGAGTGACGTCCACAATGTCCTGTCCTCAACAGCCCTGCTCAGCTTCTGTAGACTCAAGCCTATGGCTTCTTTTATGGAGTTAGTCCTTCTCCTATTTGTTCTTCCTCTCTTCCTGCTGCCTCTGTTTTCCTAGCATTATTGTCTTTTCCAAAGAACCTTGCCTTCTCTTGATGTGCCTGAAATAGATTACCGCCCTCGATATCTTTTACCTTCTTTTTCATGGAAAGGACTTTTTAATCTCTTATGCCCTCCCTGCTCTCCTATCCCCCTTATAAAATTACCATTTGGCTCAGAGTGGCTTTAGAAAGACTTAATGAATACACCATTTCCTTGAATAGAAAACAAAAATCTCAAAATGGAATATCTCCAGCATTACACTATTTCCCCCTATATGTAAGACATCATACTATTTAATAATTTATGCCACTTCCATTATCATAGACTTTTGGCTCATTTTCCCAATCTCAATACCCTAATCACACATATTATCTAACTAGAAGCCCAGTGCATGACATTCGTGCACTGGTGGTGGTGGTGGGAGGGGGGGTCCCTCAGCTCGGATACACCCTTTAGCAGTCCAGGAGCCCTCGGGGGATGTCTGACTGACGTCCCTAGTGCTGCTGCGGAGGCAGGAGAGGCTTCCCCCCACTTCTGCTGCGCTCGCCAGCTGTCAGCCCGGCTTGTGGCTGAGCGGCACTCCCCCTGTGGGAGCACACTGACCACCAGGGGCAGCTCCTGCATTGAGTGTCTGCCCCCTAGTGGTCAGTGTGTGTCATAGTGATCGGTCGTTCCACCATTCAGTCAATTTGCATATTGCCCTTTTATTATATAGGATGGTTTACTGTGCATAGATTAGCTCTAGGAAATGAAGAGCCACTGCAGCATTATAGTAATATTTTACCTCACTATTTGTTTGACACCTATTCCAGGCCTAATACTGTTCTAAGTACTGGGGTTAGAGCGGAGGACTTGATAAATGCCTAGCCCTGTGGAATTTACATTCTAATGGAAAAGATAGCTTTTAAACAAGTTTAACCAAAATTATTTGATTTTATATAGTGATGAGTGCTGTGAAGTAAAATAAAGTAGCAAAAGGCATTAATAGTACAGGGTGGTCAGAAAAGGCCTCTCTGAGGACTCACAGTGTGAGAAAGAATATTTCAGGCTGAATGGGTAGCAACAGCCAAGGCCCTGCCGGCCAGGAAGCACTGAGTAAGTTTCAGGAAAATGCAAAGGAGGCAAGTGTGACTGGGCCAGGAAAGGAGCTATGAAGTTTACTCTGAGAGAGCCAGGAAGCCATGGAAGGAGGGAGAGACTCTTAACATACACTAGCAAAGGCTAAGATTTATTCCCTCAAAATTCTAGCATCTGTTATGTATCAGATATTGTTTTTGCTACATAAATACAGTAGTGAACACACAGACAGAGTCAAGAAGGTCATATTCTAATAGGAAGAGAACAGCAATCTACACCAATTAAAGAGAAATATGTAAATTAACCATCACTTCAGAATGCCCACCAGCCAATCAGGAGTGAGTATGCAAATAAGTGGGATAAAGATGGCAGTGGCCACGGAGCCAGCCAGAGCAGGCGAGAGGCTTGGGTCACCCCCAGCGACGGAGGAAGCCAAGCTTCCTGCCCGCCCTGGCTGGCTTCTGAAGGAGGGACCTGTGGGCGGCGGCCACGGAGCTGGCCTGAGTGTGTGAGAGCCTTGGGTCGCCAGGGGCGACCTAACCTTCCTGCCCGCTCTGGACAGCTGCTGCAGGAGGGGCCTGCAAATTGCCCTCAGCCCCTTACCCAGGCTGGCCACGCCCCTCCAGCGGGGACCCTCACCCCATGGTGGTGTGGCTGGCCTGCAAACTGCCTCAGCCCCTCACCCAGGGCACCCTGCAATCTGAGGGGTCCCAGATTGGAGAGGGTGCAGGCTGGGCTGAGGGACACCCCCCCCTACACGAAATTGTGCACCAGGCCTCTCTAATACTATATAATAAAAGACTAATATGCAAATTGACCAAATGGCAGAATGACCGGTCGCTATGATGTGCAATGACCACCAGGGGGCAGACGCTCAATGCAGGAGTTTTTTTCGGTGGTCAATGTGCTCCCATAGGGGGAGCGCCACTCAGCCAGAAGCCGGGCTCACGGCTGGCAAGTGCAGCAGCGGTGGGAGCCTCTCCTACCTCAGTGGCAGTCGGGCATCCCCCAGGGATTCCTGGATTGCAAGAGGGCACAGGCTTGGCTGAGGGACCCCCACCCCCCTGCTGTGCATGAATTTTGTGCACTGGGCCTCTAGTAAATAAATAAATATCAACTGTCAGTTGGTTATTTGTTTAAGGTAAAACAAACAAAAAAGCAGGCAGAGTGAAAGGGTGGAGATGGTCAGGGAAGGCTTCTCTGAGAAGGTGATACAGGTGAGCAGAGAGCAGACTAAAGAGCAATGAGACAGCCCATGATGATCTCAAGAAAGAAGCTTCCAGGGAGAAGCAACAGAGTCTCAAACAGGTTCATGTCTTAGGTGTCACTATTCTAAGGGTTTTACATGCCTTAATTCACTTACTCTTTGTGACTGTGGTAAGGAAATATTTGTAACAGCCCTATGATTTCTTTACAAAGACCAGACTGTGGTGAGAGTCTAGATTGGAAGCAGGAAAGTCGGGTTAACCAGGTGAGACATGATGGAGGAGGGTGATAGCAGAGAAGGTAATGAGAAATGGTTTGGGATATAATCGGAAAGTAATGCATGATTTTCTGATGGATTGGAAATGGAGTATGAGAGAAGAAGACTAAAGGATCATTTCCAAGTCTTGCCTGGAAAGTAATTGACTTATGGAGTTGTTTGTGAAGAAGAAAATTATTGTAGAAAGAGACAAAATTTTACCTGTTTGTCCACCCATGTTTAAGATTTCTCTTAGACACCACAGGTAGATTGCTACCCACTTGTATATGGAATCTATTGGAGAGGGCAGGGCTGGAGAGAAATTTGGAAGTCATCAGCATATAGATGGTATATAAAGCATGGGACTGGCCGAGATCACCCATGGAGAGGATGTGGTGAAAGAGGTTGTCGGTCCTTACCTAACGTAACTTCTCCATGGTGCTTAGTGCAGGCGAGTGCGTTTCTCTTCATGCGATACTTTCTCCACTTGTCTTCTGGGACCCAGGCTGCTCCTCTCAGTCTCCTTAGCTGAATCTACTCTTCCCAACCTCTACATCGCAGGGTGCCTTGCATTCAAATACGGACTTCTGCGCATGGGCCACGAAGTTTCAATCACACTGTACGTGCGCACCCGCACATGGTATTTTGTGGAAGAGCCACACTCAAGGGGCCAAAGAGCTGCATGTGGCTCACTGTTTTAGAGGATTTGCCAGGACAAGGGATTGCTATGAAAATGACTATATTCTTACAAAAATAAATATTAAAAAGGTATTTTTTTAAATAAAAAGTTTTGCAGGTTAGCCTGGAACAATTATATCCCCCTTCCTGTATTGCAGTAGTGAAGCAACACTCTGACCATACAGGATGTAGGTCTAAGATAAAATAAATTTGTATTCACACTCAATGTAAAAGCCAGTTCCTGAACATAGTTCTTTAAAGGAGGAAAGAAGACTATGCAGTTTAAGCCTTTAATTTTGCGGATAAGGAACCAGAAGCTCCGAAAAGTTTGTGATTTACCTGAGGTCATGGATTTGACACCTGAACTCAGAACTCAGGTTCTCAAGTGCTCTTCTCCCCTCTGCTGCCCGAGGGCACAGTCCAGGTTACTCTGCGTGTCTGTGGGAGGGTCTCCACCCAGAACAGAGGTGGGGGCCTGCCAGTTTCAAAGCCACGGAGGGAGCGGGATCATGGCTTCACTTCTGCCGGGGCTGGCATTCCCACATTCTGTTTCTCTTTTTGGTTGAAGTACTTGCAGCTACGCAACATCTCAGTTGGGAACCACGCTTATGAGGATCAGGGCGCGGAGCAGACCGGTATGGCAATCTGCCAGTACTTCTACAAGCAAGGAAACATCTGTCCTGGAAACGATACCTTTGACATTGATCCCCAAATTGAAACTGGTAATGCTCTTCTATATGCTGGAACTTCCACTTTCCATTCCTTGATTTATCTTTTAAATCAGTAATTTCATCTCTGAAGACGTTGATTTGGTCTGTGCTAATGAATAGGTCATCTGACCAACCATATAAAAGTTGCATGTCAGGCAGGTACTGTCCCACGGTTTATTATTATTATTGTTATTATTATTATTATTATTATTATTATTACCGTTTTATGGTAGACTACAGTATGGTGCAGAGAGGTAAGGGATCTGCTCAAGGTGGAGCTAGTAAGCAGCAGAGCTGAAATCTGACCCAGGCTGTCTGGGCTCTTAAGCACTATATTCCACGGCCTCTCATGCTGGATTAGCTCATTAAATAGGCAGATATTTTCCTTACAAAAAATTATGCTTGATGTGTGTCCAGCTCCCTCTCTTTACTAGCATCTCACTATTCAGTATCTAGGGGGATGGAAGGTGGGGGGCGGGGCGGAGGGAGTAGACTGGGGTAGGAATGAGAGCCGGAATTTAGAAGAGCACAGCTTATTCTTATTAGCAAAGTGTTATCTGCAAATTGTACCTGAAACATTAGCTCAGGACTAAATGTTAAAAAATAGGTATTAATCTTATTCATCAATGTCACCTCTGTCATTTAATAAAAAGAATAAAACATATTTGAATGCTTTCATCAATAGTGACTGGGACATTTTTTGGGAGAGAAATAGTAAAATATTATAGTACTGATTAGTGAAAACCTTCTAAGATGCTATTTTCCTTTAAAAATGCTGACTGAGGAAAAATAGTCAACACATAATATTAAAAAAGTAGATCCTTTATGCTTAGAAATTTTTTTTCTTTGACACTGCAAGAGCTTCAAACCTGTTTAGATACAATTTAAAAAAAAAAAAGGGGGGGGGGAGGAAGGTCTCCAAGTTTAGGTTTAAAGGCCAGGAGGGAAGATAGCATTCTATAGAAGACTAATGAGATCGGGTTCAGAACTTTTTCCACTCCCACCCACTGCAGAAATGTAGCCACTTATGTCTTAAAAACAAATGAGTCATTGTAACCAAGAGGTGGTTATAGATATCTACCCTTTAAAATCTTAATTCAGAAAAGTACTAGAATCTGAATATTTAGTTTTGAATATCTATATTATCTTTCCAAGATGTAGTTGTATGTATTTTGGCCGCAGTATTATGTTTTGTTCCTTTCTGTGGCAGAATGTTTCTCTGTGGAGCCAGATGAATCTTTTTACATTGGAACACCAGAAGAAAATAAACTCAACCTAACACTGGACTTCCACAGGTGAGGGAGGCAGGCGGGAGCGTGACTCATGTTTGTGAGTGTGTTTTCACTGCACTGAAGTCTCTTCTGTTTCCTAGACTCCTAACAGTGGAGCTGATGTTTAAACTGAAGGCCATTAATCTGCAGACTATTCGTCATCACGAGCTCCCCGACTGTTACGACTTCACTCTGACTGTAAGTACGGGCTGGGTTGATTTGGTTCCAGTCTGGAGAAAAGTGTTTTATCTACTTATATGTTTCATCTACTTGCATTAAGGCATGGTCAAATATATAGGATGTTTCGGCTTGAATGGGCCTAAGGGGGGTGTTGGAACAGCTAGCTCTATTTTGTTACAATAACTTGTTTACTTGTTAATTATCTTTCTTTTGTACTCCAACCTAAGTTCTAAGAGGGCAGGGGCCTTGTCTTGTTCATGGTCGTGTCTTTAGTACCAAGGCAAGTGTCTGGCACAGGGTAGGTGTTCAAATACAAAAGGAGAAGAGTTTTGTAGGTTCAGCGTCTAGCAGTCCGTGGCTGTGTGCTTAAGTCCTTGTCAAGGGTTCTTGCTAACTGAGTTTCCTCACCATGAATGAATGTTTGTAACCTTTGGGTTATTGCTCACAGTGCCTTCCTTGTGCTGCCTCTCAATGCTCTGGTGAGTTTCTCCCCCTTCAGCCCACCCTATCACATCCATGTTCTCCACACTCAATTGTAAATGGAGCTATTAATGCTCTCTAGAGAGCACAAGACGCCTCTCATGTGAGTCTGTCACCTCACGAGGGTCAGAGTCAGTAACCCAATACTGGCTGGTCATATGCAGGAAAGCATCTTATACAACTTGCCTTCATCTGATACAAATTTCTGTTACTTCAGTAGTAGTCTGTATCAAAAGCTATTTCCTCAGTACTCAAATAATTGGCTGTAAGAAATCAAGTTCTCATAGCATGGAGGGACCTGGAAAGTATCATGCTAAGTGATCAGAAAAAGATAAGTATCACATGATCTCACTTATATGTAGAATCTAAGTAACAAAATAAACTGATGTACAAAGTGGATCCAGAGACATGGATGCATGGAACAGATTGTGGAATCTCAGAGGGACGGTGGGGGAGGGTGGGTGGGTGGGAGGTAATAAATCAAAGACCTTGTATGCACATAAGCATGGCCCATGGACACAGACAATAGGGTGCTGAAGACCGGGGGTGGGGGGAAGGGGCAGGCTGGAGGGGGATTAAGGGGGAATAAAGAAATATATGTAATACTTTCAACAGTAAAGAATTATTTTAAAAAAAGAAATCAAGTTATCAGAGATTGAGGTTAAAAAAATGTTCAGAACATAGTCTAATGTAGTAATCCTATATAATAAAAGGCTAATGTGCAAATCGACTGAACGGTGGAACGACTGGTCACTATGATGCACACTGACCACCAGGGGGCAGACGTTCAATGTAGGAGCTGCCCCCTGGTGGTCAGTGTGCTCCCACTGGGGGAGTGCCACTCAGCCAGGAGCCAGGCTCACAGCTGGCGAGTGCAGTGGTGGTGGCGGGAGCCTCTCCCGCCTCCATGGCAACACTAAGGATGTCCAACTGATGGCTCAGGCCTGCTCCCCTCAGGGAGCCTATGCTGTCCATCAATCAGACATCCCCTGAGGGCTCCCAGACTGTGAGATGGCACAGGCCAGGCTGAGGGACCCTCCCCTCCAAGTGCATAAATTTTGTGTACCAGGTCTCTAGCCTATCCTATCTAATAAAAGAGAAACATGGTAATTAGCGTATGACCACTACCCTTCCCATTGGCTAATCAGGGTGATATGCAAATTAACTGCCAGCCAAGATGGCGGCCGGCAGCCAGGCAGCTGGAAGCGAACATGAGGCTTGCTTGCTTCAGTGACGGAGGACTCCAACGTTCCCCACCTGCTGCTGCCGGCCTCTGAGCTGCAACTCTAAGCAACTATGTTACAAATATAGAAGCTAAACAAAACCCCAGAAACCTGCTTTAGTCCGCCAGGCTTCAGCCAGCAGTATCGCAACATTGTTTCAAATACAGAAGGTAAACAAAGGCCAGAAACCTGCTTTCAGCAGTGGAGGCCTAAGAGCTGGAGCCAGAGCTAAAGCTGGCCCAGAATAAAAGAAAAAGAAAACAGGAGCAGTTGGGAGCTTCAGTCACCTACCAGCCTGAAAACAGCCATTAGCCCCTCACCCAGACTGGCCAGGCACCCCAGTGGGGACCCCCACCCTGATCCAGGACACCTTTCAGGGCAAACCAGCCAGCCCCCACACATGCACCAGGCCTCCATCCTATATAGTAAAAGGGTAATATGCCTCCCAGCACCGGGATCAGCAGAGCCGCGAGGCCTCCCAGCACCGGGATCAGCGTGACAGGGGGCAGTGACCAAACCCCCTGATTGCCCTGCGGCTCTGTGTGTGACAGGGGGCAGGGCCACAACCTCCCTATCCGCCCTGCTCTGTTCATGACAGGGGAAGGTGCCCCAACCCCCTGATCGGCCCTGCTCTGTGTGTGACAGGGTGCGGCGCACCAACCCTCCCCCCCGCCCCCCACGGGCCCTGCTCTGTGTGTGAGAGTGGCGGCGCCCCAACCACCAGATTGGCCCTGCTCTGTGGGTGATAGAGGGCAGCACCCCAACTCCCGCCCTCCCCCACGGGCCCTGCTCTGTGTGTGACAGGGTAGAGCCATAACCTCCCCATCGGCCCTGCCCTGAGTGTGACAGTGGTGGCGCCCCAACCCCCTGATCCGCCCTGCTCTGTGTGTGACGGGGGGTGCCCCAACTCCCCTATCGGCCCTACTCTGTGCGTGACAGGGGGGAGCTCCCCAATCCCCTGATGGGCCCTGCTCTGTGCGTGTCAGGGGGGAGTTCCCCAATCCCCTGATGGACCCTGCTCTGTGCATGACAGGGGGTGGTGCTGCAACCTCCCCATCGACCCTGCCTTGAGTGTGACAGGGGGCGGTGCCCCAACCCCCCAATCGGCCCTACCCTGAGCGTGACTGAGGGTGGCATCGCAACCTCCCGATCCGCCCTGCTCTGTGCATGACAGGGGGCGGTGCCCCAACTCCCCAATCAGCTCTGCTCTGAGCCCGACCAGGGGCTGCACCTAGGGATTGGGCCTGCCCTGTGCCACCTGGGAGCAGGCCTAAGCCAACAGGTCATTATCTCCCAAGGGGTCCCAGAGTGCCAGAGGGCACAGGCCAGTCTGAGGGACCCTCTCTCCCTCCCGAGTGCACAAATTTTTGTGCACTGGGCCTCTAGTCCTATCTAATAAAAGAGAAACATGGTAATTAGTGTACGACTGCTACCCTTCCCATTGGCTAATCAGGGCGATATGCAAATTAACTGCCAGCCAAGATGGCGGCCCGCAGCCAGGCAGCTTGAAACTAACATGAGGCTTGCTTGCTTCAGTGACGGAGGAAACCAACATTCCCTGCCTGCCTTGCCGGCCTCTGAGCTTGCAGTTTGAAACATTGTAACAATATAGAAGCTAAACAAAAGCCCAGAAACCTGCTTTCAGCGAGCCGGGATCTCAGAGCTGGAGTTATACATTATTTCGATTATAGAACACAAACAAACCAGATACCTGATTTCAGCAGCGGAAGCCTAAGAGCTGGAGCCAGAGCTAAAGCTGGCCCAGAATTTAAAAAAAAAAGAAAAAAAGGAGCAGTTGGGAGCTTCAGTCCCAGCCTGAAAACAGCCCTCAGCCCCTCACCCAGACTGGCCAGGCACCCCAGTGGGGACCCCCACCCTGAAGGGTGTGTGACCAGCTGCAAACAGCCATCATCTCCTCACCCAGCCTGGCCAGGCACCCCAGTGGGGACCCCCACCCTGAAGGGTGTGTGACCAGCTGCAAACAGCCATCATCTCCTCACCCAGCCTGGCCAGGCACCCCAGTGGGGACCCCCACCCTGATCCAGGACACCCTTCAGGGCAAACCAGCCATCCCCACCCATGCACCAGGCCTCTATCCTATATAGTAAAAGGGTAATATGCCTCTGAGCACCGGGATCAGCAGAGCCGCGAGGCCTCCCGGCACTGGGATCAGCTCCCCAACCCCCTGATCGCCCTGCGGCTCTGTGTGGGACAGGGTGCAGCCCCCCAACCCCCTGATCAGCCCTGCTCTGTGTGTGACAGGGTAGATGCTGGGGTCCAACCCCAGCAGGTCCAGGGGTCCCCAAAGGTGTGGACGGAGTCGGCGAAGATGGAATGATACGGAGACAGCATTCAGTTGATCAGCAGCCTAGCCAGGATCTCCAGCCCAGATCTCCAGCCAAGTTCTGGTCTGGATCTCCAGAGAGGTTCTGCTTCGGATCTCCAGCGAGGTTCTGTAGCCATGTTCCTCGCTAGGTTCTCCAGCCAGGTTCTGTCCAGGCTCTCCAGTCAGGGTCAGTGTCCAGGTTCCAGTCAGGTTCTCCTGCCAATCTCTGTAGTCAGGTTCAGTCCAGGATCCCTTGCCATGTTCTCCCCCTAGGCTCTGTCTCTAGGCTCTGAGGCCAGTCCCTCTCCAGGATCCTCCGGCATGCTCTCTCCAGCAAAGTTCTTCTGTCCCTAGAGAACGTTCTGTGTAGGTTCTGTGCCTAGGCTCTATCTCTCTTGGTCCTGTCTTCCAAGCCCTGTGTCCTAAGTTCTGTGTTCTGAGTTCTGTCTTCTGTCTCTAGATTCTGAGTTCTGTCTCTTGCTGTCTTGTTACATCTGTATTTATACCAGTTGATTCAATCCTATCAATCTCTATTACAAAGGTTAGGGCGTTTCTTATCTCCATTCCAGGGAGAAAAGATTATGTAGTTTAAGCATGATTGTTCGTAGTTAAAGGGATTAATTACCCGCCTGGCACTTAGTTGAGGGGTTTTATTCCCTCCCTAACTTCAGGGGAAAATCCCTACCTGGGGATTCAACCTTTCTCAGAGAGGTGACTTTGGTTAAAACACAGCGCCAAGAAGGTGAGCAAACATATTAAGAACCGTATGCCATATATGCCAGGTCCCTTGAAACAGCAAGGATGGACCGGCTCCCGGCAGGTAGAGCCATAACCTCCCCATCGGCCCTGCCCTGAGTGTGAGAGTGGCGGTGCCCCAACCCCCTGATCGGCCCTGCTCTGTGCGTGACAGGGGGGAGCTCCCCAACCCCCTAATCAACCCTGCTCTGTGCGTGACAGGGTAAGGAGCCCCAACCCCCCTGATGGGCCCTGCTCTGTGCGTGACAGGGGGCAGCGCCCCAACCCCCGGATTTGCCCTGCTCTGTGCGTGACAGTGGGTGGTGCTGCAACCTCCCCATCGACCCTGCCTTGAGTGTGACAGGGGGCGGTGCCCCAACCCCCCAATCGGCCCTACCCTGAGCGTGACTGAGGGTGACATCGCAACCTCCCAAACCGCCTTGCTCTGTGCATGTCAGGGTGCAGCGCCCCAACTCCCCAATCGGCCCTGCTCTGAGCCAGACCAGGGGCTGCACCTAGGGATTGGGCCTGCCCTCTGCCACCCGGGAGCAGGCCTAAGCCAGCAGGTCATTATCTCCCAAGGGGTCCCAGACTGTGAGAGGGCACAGGCCAGGCTGAGGGGCCTCCCCTCCTCCCGAGTGCACAAATTTTTGTGCACTGGGCCTCTAGTATATATATAAAAGGCTAAGCAACCATCTGACTGACCATCCAATGGGCCGGTAGGTATGATGTGAACTGACCACCAGGGGGCAGACACTCAATGCAGGAGCTGCCAAGCACCAGCAGCTTTGCAGAGTGCCCCCTTGCACTCTGGGACCCCTCAGGGGATGTCGGAGAGCTGGTTTCAGCCTGGTCTCCACAGGCCAACCCGATGGACTCCACCTGCCAAAGGGATCCCGCTCACTCTGCAGACGCCCTTCGAGCCGTGGCGCCATCCCAGGTGTGGCAGGCCAGGGAGGGACTGCGGGAGGTTGGCTCCAGGGCGTGTCTGGCTGGTCTCATCCAGTCCCACCCCTCCCTGCCCCACCCTCTACCTTCTAATTAATTTCCTTTCAATGTGCACAAATCCGTGTACTGGGCCACTAGTTATTTATAACATTTGATAAGAAAAAGCAGTAATACTTAAGACTATTTTGAATTAACCTGCAAGTTTTGATCCTAATATTAACCAAGTTATGAATTTTCAACATTACTTGATTTTTTTTTAAATTGACTTATTCACTGTCTTGTCTTCTCTCTCTCGCTTTCTCATTGAGAAATGAAACTTTTCAGAATTTTTATGTCTTCAAGGCTTAGCTCAAGTGACACCTTCTTCATGGACCCTTTTGTGATTCTTCAGTTAGAAATACATTCTGGCCTGGCTGGTGTGTCTCAGTGGTTGAGTGTCAACCTATGTACCAGAAAGTCACAGTTCCTAGTCAGGGCACATGCCTGGGTTGTGAGCTTGATTCGTGGTAGGGGACATGCAGGAGACAGCCCATCAATGATTCGCTCTCATCATTGATATTTCTGTTTTTCTCCCTCTCTCTTCCTCTCTGAAATCAATAAAATATATATATATATTTTAAAGTAACACATTCTGTGCTTTGAACTCCCAGATTTTTATTTGGCTTTTGTATTTTCTATGGTCTTACCACCTTATTCTTTGTTTTAAGGTTGTCTAGGTATCTATCATCAACTCTGTAGATTGAAAGCTCCTTGAAGGCAGGACCCATTTTATTAAATCTTTTCATCCCTCAAAGAACATAGTAGGGGTCTCAAATATTTGTTGAATGAATAAACGAAACACTTGTGAAAGGCAATCCTTTTAAATGACTCAATATTGTGGAAAAAGCATCTTGACCTATTAGCCACATGCAGATGTTATATCTTCACCATTATTGTAGAATCACCACAGCTATGCCTGTGCATTGTGGATTTAACAGTGCATCTCATAGGTCTGTGGTAGAACTTAGATCTTACACGGTAGTTTAATAGTAAAAGCCATTAGGGCAACTTCACTGTCGTAGGTAAACATGAACTGAGGCAGCATGCACCTGATGTAAAATGCGGGGACTTTGCCGTCAGAGAAGCTTAGATTTTAATTCCAGCTCACCAGTTAGTAACTATGCAACTTTAGGGAAAATACTTAATTGGTTTGAGCTTCAGTTTTCTCATTTGTTAAATGAAATTAATGCCCACCTACTGGACAAAGTTGTTGTCAAGATAGAAGATAAGATATATAAAGGACCTACCTAAGAATCTGGTATATAGTATATTCATTCAACAGCTATTTATTAAACCTTTTCTGTGTGTGCCCGGATGGATTTATAATGTAAAAGTAGTACATTAAGATTTATTCATAAATTATTGCATCATGTATTTTGAAGCTCTTTTTAAAAAATGTGTCTTGATTGTTGAAAGCATTACAGCTACCCCCCATTTCCCCCATTGAGCCCCTCTGCTCTGCTCTTGCCCCCTCCCCAGGCCTTCACTGCACTATTTATTAACTGTGTCCAAGGGTTATGCTTATATACATATAAGTTCTTTGGTTAATCTCTTCCCCACCTCTCCCCACTTCCCTCTGAAATATGTCAGTCTGTTGCATGCTTCGATGTCTCTGGGTCTATTTTGTTTATCAGTTTATTTTGTTCATTAGATTCCACATATGAGACCATGTGATACTTGTCTTTCTCTGTTGAAGCTCTTTATTAGGTGTATAAATATCTAGGATTCTTTCATTCAGTTGAACTGACTTTTTTTATCATTATGAAATATCTCATTTGTTAGCTTATTAGCTATAACTCTGTTGTATTATTTTAGAGTGTATAATGCACATATTTCACTTATGACAATCTACATTCAGATGATATACCACTACATGAATAGTATAAAAATCTAATCACTGCCTGGCCAACACTGCTCAGTGGTTGAGCGTCAACCCATGAACCAGTAGTCATGGTTGGATTCCAGGTCTGGGCACATGGCTGGAATCAGATTGCGGCCTGATCCCCGGGAGGTGGTGTGCAGAAGGCAACCAATAGATGTTTCTCTCTCATCGATGTTTCTATCTTTCTCTCCCTCTGCCTTCCTCTCTCTAAAATCAATAAGAATATATTTTAAAAAAAAAACCTAACAACAATATACAGGGGTGGGCAAAAGTAGGTTATAATAATAATAAATAATATAATAATAAATACATAAATAATAATACAAGCATAAACTCTGTGTTTTGTGTAGTCAGAGCTGTAAGCCTACTTTTGCCCATCCCTATATTTCCATTTCTCTAATCTTGGCCTTTACCTTATTGTTACTTTCCAGATGTGTTATCAAATACTTGTATTATCATTTTTGCTTTAAATAGTCAATTATCTTTTGAAGCCAATTAAATAATAAGAAAACAGTATTTATATTTGCTCACCTAGTTACCATTTCCAGTGTGCTTCATTCCTTTGTGTAACTCCAGGTTTCCATCTGGCATCATTTTCCTTCTGCCTGAAGGGCCTCTTTTAACATTTCTTGTAGTGCAGGCCTGCTGGTGATGAATTCTCTCAGCTTTTCTAGGTCTGAAAAAGTATTTTACCTTTATTTTTACTCATATTTAAATATTAATTTTTAAATGTATTTATTGATTGATGATTTTTAGAGAGAGGAAAGGAGAGAAAGAGAGAAAGAGAGAGAGAGAGAGACTTGTTGTTCCACTTATTTATGCATTCATTGGTTGATTTTTGTATGTGCCCCGACTGGGGCTTGAACCTGCAACCTTGGTATATTGGGATGATGCTCTAACCAACTGAGTTAACCAGCCAGGGCTTCACCCTCATTCTTTTTTTTTCTTTTCTTTTCTTTTTTTTTTTTTTTAAATATATTTTATTGAGTTTTTACAGAGAGGAAAGGAGAGAGATAGAGAGTTAGAAACATCGATGAGAGAGAAACATTGACCAGCCACCTCCTGCACACTTCCCACTGGGGACGTGCCCGCAACCAAGGCACATGCCCTTGACCGGAATCGAACCCGGGACCCCTCAGTCCGCAGGCTGACGCACTATCCACTGAGCCAAACCGGTTTCGGCCACCCTCATTCTTAAAAGAAGTTTCAGTGGATATAGAATTCTGTTTTGTTTTCCCCCCTCTGTACTTTAAAGACTCTGTTCTTCTAGCTGGCATTGTTTCTGATGAGAAATCTGCTGTCATCTTCATCTTTGTTCTTCTTTATGGGATGTGTTTCTCCCCTCGCCCCCCACCCCCGCCCTCCCCAGCTGTTTCTACATTTTTATCTTTATATCAGGTTTTAACAATTTGATAGTGACACTCCTTGGTGTTTTCTTTATATTTCTTGTGTATGGTATTCATTGAACATTTTGGTTCTGTGGGTTTATAATTTTCATTATATTTGACATTTACTCAGCATTAGTTCTTGAAATATTTTTCTGTTTCTCCCCCCACTCACTGTTCAGAGATTCTAATTACATGTGTATTTTGGCACTTGAAGTTGTCCCACAGCTCATTAATGCTCTCTTTTTTTGTTTCATTTTTTAGTCTTTTTTCTTCTGTGTTTCATTAATTTCTATTGCTGTGTCTTCAAATCCACTAATATTTTCCCCTGTACTATCTAATATGTTGTGAATCCCATCCACTAATTTTTCTTCTTTGCTTAAAGAATTCAGATTCTTCTAAACCTTACTAAGATGTGATTGACATGAAACCAAAGTGTATTTACTCAACAGATGTTTAGTTAGCACCTAATGTTGCTAAAACTCTAAGGCTCTTTTGTGGGAAAACATGGTTTCCCTTTTGCAAAGGGAACTCATTCAAGTAATACTGAACATCTTCCTTGAGTGAGGTTGTGGGCTGGGTCCTCCAGCAGCCATGGAGATGGACAGACACGGACAATGGCCCGAATTGCTTGTCAAGGAAAGAAGCTTACAATCCAGCATGAGGAGACAAAGTGACCAGACTTTGTTAAATACGTTTATTTGACATCTTATATTTGAAGTGATATCTGATTATCCCACATGAAGAAGGTGCAATAAAACTCATTTAAATGGCCCGGCTGGCATCAGTGCTTGAGCGACGACCTCCAAACCAGGAGGTCACCGTTCAATTCCTGTTCAGGGTACATGTCCAGGTTGCTCGCTGGATCCCCAGTAGAGGGCATTTGGGAAGCAGTCAATCAATGATTCTCTCATCATTGATTTTTCTATCCCTCTCCATTCTTCTCTGAAATCAATAAAAATATATTTTTAAAAAATCATTTAAATGACAGATTTTTAAAAGAACTTGAGAGAGAAGGCACTTAAAAACAACAGCAACAAAAAGACAGATGGTCTCTTCATGGGGAAAGTGGAGGAAGCTAGAGGGGAAACGGAGAAGGGCTCTGGAAGGTGTTCTGGCGTGGCTTTGTCCGGCTCTGTACCCGTGTCCTGAATAGTAATCCTTGAGGCAAGAAGTGGCTGTCGATTCCCTGGGGCCACATTCTTGGCAGTACACATGGTTCTAGAATGACTAAGAAATCTAGATCCAGAAAGAAAATTTTAAAGAGTTTCACTTAAAATGTTTCAAGACAGAAAAATGAACCTCTTGTGTTAGGAAGAATTGTAATGTGCTAAAAATCTATTCCTAGCGGAGGACCTACTGGAAGGTGGGGGAAAGCACACTTTTACGAGCTTTTAAAAAAATTATTAAAGTGTAGTTGGCACATAATATTAGTTTCCGGTGTGCAAAACAGTGATTCAACATTCTTGTACCCTAAGAGGTGATCACCACCCCAAGCCTAGTAGCCATCTGTCACCATGCAAAGTTATTGCAATATTATTAACTCTATTTCCTGTGCTGTACACTACCTCTCCATGGCTGATTTATTTTATAACTGGAAGCTTTGTACTTAGAATGGGAAGGTGGGGAAGTTCTCTTGTTTTAGAAGTTCCCAGGGCTGGAATACTGTCCTAGCAGATAGGACTTTAGAGGCTGAAAGTTCTCTGTAGAAGATGTAGTTCAAACTTTTCATTTTACAGAGAAATAAAGTGAACTTATCAAGGTTGAACAGAGTTAGCAATCGGGCAGGGATGAGACGCTGGGTCTCCTCTCGCACCGAAAGAATTGTTTCCTAATTAATGCTTGGAGGTACCTTGGCTTCAAATACTACAGGTATGTTTTTGATCCTTTTTCTTTTTCTTTGCAGATCACATTTGACAATAAAGCCCACAGTGGGAGAATTAAGATAAGTTTAGATAATGACATTTCCATCAGAGAATGTAAAGACTGGCATGTTTCTGGATCAGGTAACTGATACATTTTACTTGTTTTCCAAAATGGTTATTAAATTACTGGTCTCATGGATAGGTGGAGCATCGGATGAAAGAATTGTACTAATTGTACTACTTCCGAGTCTCTAGTTCTCTGCAAGTAGGTCAATTCATTGTAGTTATCTGATGTTCCTGGTAATACATAAATTATTAATAACTGAAATGACTTTTCCTGCTTTCTCCATCTGCCTTCATTGGTCCACTCCTTACTAAAAAAAATACTTATAATCCCCCCAAGTACAAAGAGGACTTGAAGAATTGTTCCCAGTAGGGAAGAACAGATTACAATCTGAGTGCCCTTTATCGTGTTTTACATCTATAACTGGTGTGCAGCACAGCAGTTAAAATAAGTGAGGCTAAAAATGAAAAGAAAAAAAAGTAGCTGTCACTGTATTAATGTCCCACTTCATAAACAGGTAATCCTTTTCCTTCCAGTTCAGAGAAACACTCATTACATGATGATCTTTGATGGCTTTGTTATCCTGATGTGCTTGACTTCGTTAATCCTGTGCTTTCGATCTGTGATTAAAGGAATTCAGCTGCAACAGGTAGGGGTTGTTGCTTTTCTAGGAATGTTACAGCCATGTTGATCAACAGAGAAACTCACTGTGCTTTCCCACTTCCCCCTAAAGGAATTTGTCAATTTTTTCCTCCTCCATTATAAGAAGGAGGTTTCCGTTTCTGATCGAATGGAATTTGTCAATGGATGGTACATTTTGATTATTATTAGTGACTTATTGACAATCATTGGATCAATTCTGAAAATGGAAATCCAAGCCAAGGTAAACTTTTTTTTCCTCTTTATGCCATTGTTAATATCAGCTTTGCATTAATAGTAATTTATTTTTCCAGATTGTAAGAATTTGTAGAGTAAATGATTTCTTTCAAACATTGCATTGACTAAGCTTGGAACTGATAGCAACAATTTTCTTAAGTCTAGTCAGGAAATCTTTTAGACAGAGTCTTTCAAAGTGTGATCCATAAACGTCGGCATCAGAATCATTTGGGGAGCTGGTAAAAATGCTCACGTTTCACCTACTGAATCTGAACTCTGGGGTGGGACCTGTGTATTCTTACACATACCAAAATTCATAAACGCACCAAGATAGCTAAGGCAAGAGGTGTTTTTAGTTATTCTTACAAGAAATCCCAGAATCTTCAACAAAAAAAGAGTAGGGCTGGGGGTGCAGACTGAGGCCAAGCTATGACTACGTAAGTGCTGTAGTTCTTTCCTTCAGATTGAGAATGTTGATATATTCTTATCTTTCCCATTGATGGGTACAGGGCTTTCCATTCTGAGTTTGCTCAGACTAGAAATCAACCCTCTCTTCCAAAGCAAAGATCAAATTTAAAAAAATCTAATATTATTCGAACTAATTTTGCTCAAATTTACACTTTTCCAACCTTGGCTGTAACTAAATATGAGTATAAGCCTGTTGTGATTCAGATTCCTGGGCAGAGACCCCCAAATGCAATGGCTCAGAAAAGATAGGAGCTTATTTCTCCCTCACGTAACAGTCAGGGTGGGTTTTCCAGGTTGGTGGGTTGCTCAGCTCCATGCAGTCATGCAAGGACCCAAGTTTCTCCCATCTTGTTTTTCTGCCAGCCATTATGGGCTTGCCCAGACTACATGATTGATGTTGGGTCATCTCACCAACAGGCTGCAGCCCGTGGAAGGGAAAACATGGCCTGGTCTGGTCTGGTCTGGTCTGGTGGTAGCCTTCCCACAGTCTACAGCCTTGGCTCTAGTGTGGTAGCCTTCACTTCTGTTCACGTTCCACTGGAGAGAATTTAGTCACATCCAGCTGCAAGTGGTGCTGGGGAGTAGAGCCCGGGCATGTGCCTCAGAAGGAGAGAATAGGTTTACGTTGACACGGGGCCGCTGCCACCATGTCATAGCTGTTGTATAAATCATCAGAATAGACGTTTAACTTCGGGGGAGGAGGATGGGGGAAGATTTGCAGTAAATCTTCATTCATACCAACCTCAACTATCCTTAACCTCAATAAGCTCTTAATGGCACCCAACAACCTTTCCACAGTTTTCTAGACCACCCACTACCCCCATCTTATAAATGATAATTTCATGTTTTCTTCTCTTCCGAAAGCTCTAACTCCCCTGCCTCATCCCCACTCTCAGCTGGTGACCTCATTTCCTATTTCATAAGAACAATAGGAAAAAAGTGAAAATTCCACAAACTCCCACTTCATTTATCTATCGACCAGCATCAGTGCCCACATGTCCCGTGTTTTCTGTTATGGAGGATTTATTATTTAGGCTATTATCCAAGTCCTACTTCTCCATATGTGGACCACATGCTGTCCCCATTTCTTATTTACGGGCACAGCTCCCCCCACGCTTCTCCCTTTCCTTGTACATCATCCATCTCCCACTCTCTATGCTGTCATTCTCATCAGTATGTTTTTCTCTCCTTTCTAGAAAGACAAAATATCAACCCATTCCCCCAAGTTACTTCCTCATTTTCTGCTCCTCTTTATATGGCAAAAGACCTCAAAAGAGTAGTTCATCTTGTTTCTGATTCTGCTCCTCCCATTCTCTCTCATATCTGTTCCAACCAGGCTGCCTGCCATTCCACCGAAAGTGTCTTTCCAAGGACCTCCCATGTTGCTAAGTCCAATAATCCATTATTTCAATTATTTACCCTTCAGCTTTTAACACTGTCAACACTCCCTCTTTGTTGATGCACCTTTTTTTTCTTTTTTGCTGGGTATCATTTTCCTGGTGTTCCTCCTAGATCTTGGGCTGGTCTCCTGACTTTCCTTCGCCAGTTTCCTCTCATCTCTCCAACCTATTAAAGTGACGACTTCAAAGCGTAGCACTGGGACATGTTTTATTTTCTGCCACTGTCTTGGTGACCTCATTCTGTTCCATGCCAGTGATTTCCACATTTGTGTTTCCAGCTTGGAATTCTGCCCTCAACTTGTCTCACATTTCTAGCTGTCTATTCCACATCTTCACTCGAGTATCTATTTGGCCTCTCAAATGTAACATATCTAAAACAGAATTCCTAAGATCCCCCACTTCCACGGTCCAAACTTGCTTCTCTTTTCTAAGTTCAGTTAAATACCAACTATTTTCAGTTGCTCAAGACAAGAGTCATTGATTCATCCTCGACGCTTCTCTTTTACTAATCCCCTCTCAAGCTCCTCGAATCCAAGAGGAAATCCTATTGATCTACCTTCAAAAATTACCTCATCATCTCCACCACTAAGTCACTATCAGCTCTCACTTATATTATTGCAACAGCCTTCTCACTCCTCCAACAAGCTGCGCTCAACCATAGCAGCCAATATTTTATCATATCACTGCTGTTCAGAGATCTCAAATCCCCCTCCCCTATTCAGAATAAATATAAAGTTGTTAAATTATCCCTGAGACCCTAACTACCTGCCTCCTTACCTCTGACTTCATACATATCCCCATCACTCACTCCAGCCAGACTCACTATCTTGCCAGGTGCCCTCCTGCGTCGGGGCCTTGGCACTTGCTGGCTCCTGTGCCTGGAAAGCTCTTCCCCTTGATTTTGTTGGTTTGCTCCTCACTCCCTCCAGGTCTTTGCTCAAGTGCTGCCTCTTTTCAGTGAGACCTTTCCTCATCACCCTTCTTAAAATGCAACCTCCTACGCATTTCTTATCTCCTGAATTTCCTCCTTTGCACATCAGCTAATGTATCAGGTGCTCATGAATGTATTGCTGCCATCTCTCCCCCCTCATGAGGAGGGAAGCTTCATGAATGTAGGAAATTTTGCCTGTTCACTGCTCTGTCCTTAGCCCCTGGGACAGTGACCAACTCATAGCTGCCCAATAGACAGTTCCTGCTCATGGGAATTTCTGATTCCTTTTCCCCACTGTGTTTTAGAGTCTAACAAGTTATGACGTCTGCAGCATACTTCTCGGGACCTCCACGTTGCTTGTGTGGCTGGGCGTCATCCGATACCTCAGTTTCTTCCACAAGTACAATGTAAGACGTTCCAAGGCCCTCAGTGCTGCTGGTCTTTCTCCCTTTCACTGTTATTGCGCAGCTTTGGCTGAAGGACAAAAGGATGCTAACGACCTCTCTCACTTTCTCAGCTCCTTATCCTGACCCTTCAGGCAGCGCTGCCCAGTGTCATGAGGTTCTGCTGCTGTGCGGCTGTGATCTATTTTGGCTATTGCTTCTGTGGATGGATTGTGCTGGGACCTTACCATGAAAAGGTAACTGCTCCACAACCAGTCACCTTGGGACCAGGAAGTTCTTAGAATAGTGCCAGTGGCTTGTTTCCTCCTTTCAAATGGACTCCTTTTATGTTGTGACTCAGCCTTCATATGTTGAAGGTAGTATATTTATTGCCATGTGTATAAACCAATAAGGGGTGACCAACTTGAGAGAAGAATCGATTCACTCAACATCCTCAATTTCTTTAGTGGAGTATGCCAAATAGTTAAGTCGTTTTTATCACCAGTGAAGTCAAGTTTTGTCAGTTTGATTCATCAGTATATATTAGGCTGTTTAGGTAAGGTGTCTCAAAATGGGATTTTATTTAAAAAGTAGTACAGGGAAAACTTGTAGGAATATTTGTTACTGGAGTTATAGTCTTAACCAGAATGCTATTATCTTAAGTGGCAAGAACTTTAAAACGAGAAGTATGACCATGCATGGTTGGGATCTGGGTTTCTCAGGAGTGTTTCAAGGATCTCTTTCCTTGAAGGTAAAGGGGAGGATAAGGCTTGTCTCACAAAACCCCTGAAGGCAGAGACCACGCCCTTTCTGCCTCCAGTTCAGCCTGCTCCTATTAACAGAGCATCGTGAAGCAGCTGCCTGTCCCAGGAAAAATGTAGGCCAGTACATGTTGTGTGTATCGCCAAGCAAATGCATGTAGTTACTTCAGGTTATTGGTTTGAAAGGGTAACTTGGCATATCTGGCCACATCCTATATAATAAAAGCCCAATATGTAAATTGACCAAACAGCGGAATGACCGGCAAAACGACCGGCCACTATGACGTGCACTGACCACCAGGGGGCAGACACTCAACATAGGAGCTGCCCCCTGGTGGTCAGTGCGCTCCCACAGGGGGAGTGCCTCTCAGCCAGAAGCCAGGCACACGCTGGCAAGTGCAGTGGTGGTGACGGAAGCCTTTCCCGCCTCCACGGCAGCGGCAGCACTAAGGAGCAGCAAGCTGAGCAGTAAGGAGCAGCGAGTAGGCAGGCAGTAAGGAGCGAGGGGTCCCGGACTGCGGGAGGGCACAGGCCGGGCTGAGGGATCCCTCCCCCCAGTTCATGAATTTCATGCACCAGGCCTCTAGTTATCTATATACTAGGCTAATAAGCTAAGTGTCCCTCCACCTGTCCGACCAGTTGCTATGACGTGCCCTGACCACTAGGGGGCAGATGCTCAACGCAGGAGCTGCTGTGATGTGCACTGGCCATTTACAGAGAAACGGCAGCATGGACCTGGTACTGACAAAGCAACACTCGGCTTCTCCCAAGTGGGACACAGGCCCTGCCACCACCCCAGAGCGACAGCCCACCAAATTGCAGCCGAGACTGCCATGGCACAAAATGCGGCCCACAGCCCAGCCCACCCCGGAAACGGTGGCTGTGGGCGCTGGGTAGTGATGTCACATAGCAACATCGGGCTTCCTCTCCCTAGTGACAACTAGCCTCCTTGCAGTTTCTTCATCCCAGGAACACAACTTGCTTTATAGCCAGGTGCAAACATCTCACACTTTAACCAAATGTCTGTGAAGCGTTTTCCCATGTCTCATCTCATTTGATCCTCACAGAAGTCCTGAAGTAGGTAGATAGGGGATACAGTGGAATCCTATTTTCATTAGCCAGAAAATGGAGATTTAGAAAGTTTAGAAACTTGACCCCACTGAAAAGAAGTAAGAAATGGTGGACCTTGAAAATGACTTCAGGTTTTCTCACTGCGCAGAATATAGTCAAACACTGCTACAGTTAAATATTTTACCATGTAGATCCCTGCATGATCTATAGTAATAATCTGCTTCTTGTTGATATTTACTGCTGTGTTGCTGACAATTACCTGAACGAGAAGTTGGGGTGCTTCACTGGGCTGGAAAAAGTTTAGCGAAATCAGAAAGCAGGTCTAATTAAGCAAGTTTATTCTATACTAGAAGCCTGGTGCATGAAATTCATGCACTTGGGGGTGTCCCTCAGCATGGCCTGCAGTCTGGGAGCTCTTGGGGGATGTCTGACTGATGGCTTAGGCCTGCTTTCCCCTGGGCCTACACCGTCAGTTGGACATCCTTAGTGCTGCCACAGAGGCAGGAGAGGCTCCCGCCACCGCCGCTGTGCTTGCCAGTCATGAGCCCAGATTCTGGCTGAGCAGCACTCCCCCTGTGGGAGTGCAATGACCACCAGGGGGCAGCTCCTGTGTTGAGTGTCTGCCCCTTGGTGGTCAGTGCACGTCATAGTGACCGGTCATTCCACGGTTCAGTCAATTTGCATATTAGGCTAAGTTGATTCACATATGCGTGATACATATAAAGTTCTTGCTGGTGCAAATTGCACGTGTGTTTCTAGCTGTCATTGTTGATCATGAATTTGGTTGATACTTCTATTATAGAGAAAGGGCAAATAATGATATTAAAATATTTCTTTTATTTAATTTCCTTTCCATGTGCACGAATCAGTGCACCGGGCCACTAGTTTTTAATATGATGTCATGAATGAAGTCTCCCAGGGGAAGGAGCATGGAATAAAGTGCATTTTTCTCTTTTTTTTTCAGTTCCGTTCTCTGAACTTGGTTTCCGAGTGCCTTTTCTCTCTGATAAATGGAGATGACATGTTTGCGACGTTTGCAGGAATGCACCAGAAAAGTTACTTGGTCTGGCTATTTAGCAGACTTTACCTCTACACGTTCATCAGCCTCTTTGTATATATGATTTTAAGTCTTTTCATTGCACTGATCACTGATACATATGAAACAATCAAGGTAGGCTCATCAGTAGCCATAAGTGGCAGCATTTTCCTAGAATTTGTGGAGTGACAATAACATATAGTACCTATGGGGGAGGGGAATTAATGGAATGTTAATTTCTTCAAGGTAGAGAAGAAGGACTTCAGTTTTAGATACTGAGAAACAGAAATGAAGAAGAAATAGAAGTGTAGAATGTTGGAAGTTTTGTCTTCATGTAATTGTGCTTTTTACTAAAATTATAAGGATTAGTAAGTATTGTGTGAGTACAGCAGATGACCTTCCAGAAAGCCAGAATTTGGAGTGGTGAACTTTTTTTTTTTTACATTAATCCAATGGAAAATTTTAATTTCTATATAAATTAAATCTCTGAATTTGAGAAGACAAATATTAGCTGCAATTTCCAAGGTAACTTGTTGAATAGACCTATGTTTATAAGGAACAACACAGAAGAGATCTGGAAGTGAATAGGAAAGTTGAAAAAAGAAAAAGGACATGGAAGTTTAAAGTCAAAAGTAAAATACGAAGTCATTAAAAAAAAGAAAAAAAGAGAGAGAGAAGAAATAATTTATATATATAAAAGCCTAAGCAACCATTACAACTGGAACAACCAGAACAACCAGTTGACTGGTTGCTATGGCGCACACTGACCACCAGGGGGCAGAAGCTCAATGCAGGAGCTGCCCCCTGGTGGTCAGTGCGCTCCCATAGTGGGAGCACCGCTCAACCAGAAGCCGGGCTCACGGCTGGCGAGCACAGCTGCGGTGGCGGGAGCCTCTCCTGCCTCAGCGGCAGTGCTATTGAGCAGTGGTGGTGGTAGGCGCAGCGGGGCCAGGATGAGCGACATTGGAGCTATGCCTGGCCCCGGCTGGGGCTCCTCCCCTTCCGCCTGCTGCTTTGGCACTGCCACATCCCCCAAGGCGTCCCGGATTGCAAGAGGGTGCAGGCCAGGCTGAGGGACCCCACCTGTGCACGAATCCGTTCATCGGGCCTCTTAGTGTATTGATAATATAGAAAAAGAAGGTACCGATGGCATTAATCTCACATCACTTAGGTCATTTTTTGCAGTTCATTCTGTGGTAGGCAGCGAGACATTTGTGGAGCAAGGATAATGGGCAGGTAGATTGTGTTTACCCAGCAAAAGACAATTGTAGGGTGGGACCTTGCCACCAGGGTAGCCTTTCTTCTCCTAGCATATCGCTGGTCATGCGATTTGGACCCCCTGACCTTTCACCCTAGAAATAACATCTAGGCTTCAGTTGTATTTTAGTTTCAGAAAAGCAATAAAACCAGCTACAGCTGACCTCAGGACCAGCTGCCCTGCTGCTGCTGGGGTGGGGAACTTTTAAAATCCAGTTTTATAAAGAAAAATTGACCTCTTCGTTTGGAATGTGCTGTCACTGAACTCATTACTCCTTTGCATGGTCCCCTCCCCAGTTGGAAACTTGATTTAAAAAGCTGTTATGATTTGTATTATCATTCAGAAGGGGCATTTTAAAAAAATCCATTTAAGCCCTGTGAAATATGGAAAGGCAGAATAAACATCCAGATAGGTTTAAATTTCGAATAACCTTGTATTGCTAGGTACACTACTGGCATAGGCACTTTCACTTGGGGACTTTTCTTCCTGGGTATGAGAGGCGGAATGAAATGAGATGGACCAGGGACTGGGAGTTGATGCATTACGAGTTGATAATTATGAAAACTTTGCTCAGGAAGCCAGGGCCATGACTGCATGCTCACTGAATCAGATTTCAGGAGCTGACTGCTTGTTTGGCAGATTTGTGCTTAGTGTCACCACGGCGACTGGGAAAGAATGTAGTTGTACCTGTCCAAATCCCTTCCCATGATGCTCTAATAATCTACCACCTTCCACTCTGCATGCAGAGAACTGTATGTTCTTTAAAGGCGACATCCACTATCTCTAAGGGTAACATGACTTGACAACTTTCCATAACACAACTTGAGACTCATAGTTTAGATGTTAACTTCTTTTCGTGCGCTCAGAGCACTTCCAAATGGGAACGCTGAGTTATTTCTGATCCTTTGTGGTAAGGGCACCTTCTCGAGTCTTAGATCCCCAAACTGATATAAATATGAGGCCCTTAAACAAGGCTTTCTGACCAGAAGAGAGACTCCCAAAGGGTGTGCAGACTGGAAAGGTCCCTCACAGCACTCAGGCCTTTGTTCAGACACCTGGACCAGCTTAGGACCATTCAGGGCTGGGCTGAGGAAGGCTAGGTATGCCCACCCCTCAGCTCCCAGCAACATCATTGTTAATATGCATCAGCTGGGCCACTGGGTCCAGCCAAGGTGCCTGCTACACATTAGCCTCCAAGTCATGGGCTGTAGGGCGAGGTTCTCAGACTGGGAGCAGGACTGGCTGTTTCCGGGAAGGAGGGCTCAGAGGGACTCAGACTCAACATGCTCATTTTAGGTTGAACCAGACCCACAAAGGAGAGGCCAGGAGGGCACTGCTGAATCCCAGACACCCTGTACTTTAGCCAAACCTATGACATCTCCCTGAAAATACTTGGAAGTGACTACACTGACCCTCTAGAAAGATCTCCCTTGCCTAATGAGCTATTTTAAATTAGGAATAAAGCTGTTTCAAGGGATTCATTAATGAGAGCTGTTATTTTTATTCTTCTGCACAGCATTACCAGCAGGATGGCTTCCCAGAAACCAGACTTCGGACATTTATAGCAGAGTGCAAAGATCTACCCAACTCTGGAAAGTACAGATTAGACGACGAACCTCCAGGATCTATATTCTGCTGTTGTACAAAGTAGCCCTCAGGCTTATCTGGGCTCTGGAGGAAAATATGATGTGCAGCTGAGTTGGGAAACTATATGGATATTTTAAGATCTGGTGGAGTATGTTTGAAGACTATCATTTTGAACAAATTGATAGCTATAATTCATTAAGAATGCATTAGGTTTATAATTTAAAAGCAATAATTATTGTCTTTTTAGCTTTATGTTGAGTTTATTTAAAAAAAAAAAACCACTACCTTTGATTAGTGAAGCTATTGGCTTCTTATTCGTTCTTTATTTTGCCATAGCTTTAGAAGGTGTTTTTCTATGCCACTCTTCGTTGTTGTTGTTGCTGTTCTTAATCCTCATCCGAGGGTATTTTTTCCACTGATTTTTAGACAGAGTGGAAGGGAGGGGGAGAGACAGAGAGAGAGAAACATCCATCTCCCTGACAGGGACTGGGGATTGAGCCTGCAACCGAGGTAGTACGTGCCCTTGACCAGCATTGAACCTGGGACCTTTCAGTCCACTGGTTGATTGATGCTCTACCCACTGAGCCAAACTGGCCAGGGCTCCATACCACTCTTTACTCTAGCTCTTAGCCTCTTGCTTACAGTGATTCGGACTGTGCTGATTGCGTCATCAGTGGAAAACATTGCCTGGACTGGGCCTGCTGGTGAGAGAGAGAGGATGTTGCTGTATATCCAGTAATCATTGCTTTGTAAGACCAGGCCAGAATAGGAAACAACCATCACTGACTAACACTCCAGTATTTGTGAATCTGTTATATGCTTCTTATAGTTCTGGAGAGGATCTGGTGTTTTAGTATTCATGTATACGTTTTCTCCTTCGGTGTTAAAGTAAAAAGTTGAAAGAATATCTTATACATTTATGAAAATTTAAAGCACATTCCAAGGCATGTTCTATCCCACAAGGATGACATTATCAGTACCTGCATGGCCTTGTGGACACTGATGCACTGTGTGCCCTTCACAGGCACATTCAGCCTCAGAAAGGAGCAGCATTTTAGGGTTGGGAACTGTTGTTTTGTGGGGAGAGGTTCCATAACTCACATTTAAAACATTTTATAAAACAGCTCTCCTCAAAATTTTAAAATAAGTGGGAAATGTATGCCTTTAAAAGACACAGAACCAAAGTCTCTATCCTTGCAAAATGCTGATCCAAAGTTTCAGGGATTTTCCCAACATGAATCTTTGTTTTGTATACTGTTTGTTCAAATAGAAATGAACTCAATGATGTGCAATAAATGTTTTCTCAAAGCAAACTCTTTTTTTTTTTTTTAAGGAAGCTAATTTGTCAATTTCTTATTTTGGTTTAAGGGCTAAATGAAGATAGCCTTGAGACTCTAAAATCTTTATTTAATCATGACCATAACAATGACTCTAGGTGTTGAAATGTGAGATAATACAACAAATATAAGCTATGTTTGTAGTGCCTTTGGTTTTTTAGAAATAAAAATACCTAAACCTCTAGGTGAGTTTTTTTCCTTAGTTGTAATATTTGTATCATGATCATTTTCAGAATTTACTAGAATGCAATGTGAATTTTAAGTTGTGTTTATTGTCTGGTAAATAAGTTTCTGTACTCCTTGCGAGATTTTTGGACTAGCATTAATACTTCGATGGGAACATAAAACCACTGACCCAGGGCTGGGCCTGGGGTTTTGCTTGGCCCTGAAGTCATGTTCCTGCTGTGGAATTAAAACCAGTGACGTGGCACCTTCGTGAGTCTCCTGATTCTCCAAGCTTTCCTACTCTGGCAGGAGGGTGTCCCTGATAATTTCAGGGCCTAGTTTTTAGGAAGGATGATCATGAGAGAGTATCTCTATTTTCTGAAAGAAACAGCACTGACTTTTTTTGAACTGTCCTCAAACCAGTACAATTGCTTGCTCTGGGCAGGCAGATAAATTATGGGCCGGTGGTTTTCATGGTTTCCCTTTACGTGTATGTGCCATAAAGAATGTCAAGGTTCTTGTAAGAAGGACTGGAGAACAGAAGTCTCCCTTTCTTCTCCCAGGTTTCTAGACTGGGCAGCAAGGAGGAGAGGGGGCTATTAGACTTGGTTGGTGATGTCCATTTGTCTAGAGGTCAGGTTCTCTGCTCTCTGCCCCTGACATCATGATTCACAAGCTTGTAGACAGAATCATTGGAGGGGCGGGTTCACATGAAAATGGTGGATGTGCCGGTAATATCAGCAAAGATTTCTTAGTTTTCAAGTGCGAGGGTGAGATCAGGACTCTTTGTTTTTATCAGGCACGCAAGGTAATTCTGATGCAAACGGCTCGTGGTGGCTGCATGGCTCAGAGCTGGACCAGAAACAGCTAAATCCCTGTATTGGGGCTACAAACAGGGAACTATCCATAAGCTTCAGGACTCAGACTGGCCTTCTGTTTCTTGACCACATTCGCCAAGAGAGAAATCCCAAGGAAAAGAGTTTATAGACATCAAAATAGTTATCGTAGAATCTGTGTTGTCTGTTACCATTATTTTTAGGAAAATTTTGATTTTGTTGATGCACATTTTCTTTAATTTAGATGCCATTTTCTTCTATTAGTTTTATAAGGCTTTGAAAAATCTAATAAATATTGAATTTTTAATCTTTTTGTCCCAGCATACCATTTTCAAATTGAATTAATACATATAAATAGGTGATGGATTAGGGAAAAAAGATAAAATTATCACTAATTGATGATATGGTGGTCTACATAGAAAATTAATAGAATTAACAAATTTTCAAAACTAATTAAAAGATTCAGTAAGGTTGTTGTATGTAAGATCAATTTAACAACTTCCTAAGCTTCTAGAAAGATAAAGAAATTATTCACAATAGAAACAAAAATTAAAAATTATCCAGCAATTATCCTAAGGTAGAATGTGCCAGATCTTCTCAGAGAAACTTTACAATACATAAAAAGTCTGAATAATTGCAGAGATAATATATTCATGAATGGGGGCAACTTAACATAGTAAAAATTCAATTCCTTCAAATTAATCTATAAATTCAATGTAATAGCAATTAAAAACTCTAGGTGATTTTTCAAACCTCAAAAATTGAGTTCTAAAATTCACATGACAAGATCTCTATGAGGAAAACTACAAAACTCCTTTGAAAGAAATAAAAGAACAAAATTAGTTGGAGAAATATTCCATGTTCATGGATAAGAAAACTCAATATTGTCAAGATGTCAGTTTTTTCAAACTTGATTTACAGATTTAAAACAATCCCAATCAAAATTCCAGTGATATATATTGTGGATATTGACAAACTGATTATAAAGTTTCCATGGAGAGGCAAAAGACCCCAAATAGCCAACACAATATTGAAGGAGAACAAAGTTGGAACACACTACCCAACATCAAGGCTTCCTATAAAAGTATAGTAATCCAGAAAGTGGTGTTGGTGAAAGAATAGCCAAGTAGATCAATGGAACAGACTAGAGGATTCAGAAATAGATTCACTCAAATATAGTCAATTGATTTTTGACAAAGGACAAAGATAGTCTTTTCAACAAATGGTGCTGGAGCAACTGGATATCCACATGCACAAAAATAAGTGTAGACATAAAGCTTACACCCATCACAAAAACTAACTCAAAATGGATCATCAATGTCTATGTAAAATGAAAAACTATAAACTCCTAAAAGATGTTCTTGTTTGGTGATGACTTTTAATAGTTTCATTTTTATTTTTTGTTAATCCTCACCCAAGGATATCTTCCCATTGATTTTTAGAGAAAGTGGAAGAAAGGGGGAGAGACAGAGAGAAACATTGATGTGAGAGAGACATATAGATTAGTTGCCTCCCACATGTGCCCTGACAAGGGTCGGGGATCGAGCCTATAACTGAGGTGACTGGAATCGAACCCAGCACCCTTCAGTCTGTGCCAACGCTCTATCCACTGAGCCAAACTGGCTAGGGCTGGTGATGATATTTTTAGATGCAGCAGCAAGCACAATCTGGGGAAGGGGTTGTGGGGGGAAGATAAGACTTCATTAAAGTAAGATACCATGCAAAAGATACCATCAAGAGATGAGAAGACAAGCCACAGACTGGACAAACTATTTGCAAAGACATATCTGATAAACACTATTATACAAAATATGCAAAGGATTCTTCAAAGTCAACAAGAAAAAAACAACCTGATTTAAAACTGGGCCAAAAACCTGAATAGACCTCTCACTAAAGAAAATATACAGCCCTAGCTGGTTTGGCTCAGTGGATAGAGCGTTAGCCTGTAAACTGAAGGGTCCCAGGCTCAATTCTGGTCAAGGGCACATGCCTGGTTGTGAGCTGGATCACCAGGAGGGGATAGCCGATCAATTATTCTCTCTCATCATTGATATTTCTATCTCCCTCTCTTTCTCCCTTCCTCTCTGAAATCAATAAAAGTATATTTTTTTTTAAAAAATGAAGATATACAGATGGCAAATAAGCATATGAAAAGGTGCTTGACATTATATGGCATTTGGGAATTGCGGATAAATCAACAGTGAGATGCTACTATACAGCTATTAGAATAACCAAATTCCAAAACACTAACAACACCAAATGCTGATGAGGATGTGGAGCAACATGAACTTTTATGGAAATGCAAAAATGGGATAGCCATTTTGGAAGAGAGTTTGGCAGTTTTTTACAAAACTATATTCTTACCATACAATAGAGCATTACCATACAATAGTGCTCCTTGGTATTTATGCAAATGAGTTGAAAACTCATGTCCATAAAAACCTGCACATGGATGTGTATAGCAGCTTTATTCATAATTGCCAAAATTTGGAAGCAACCAAGATGTCATTCAGTCTATAGGAGGTAGTGAAACTATTCTGTATGAAACTACACTGGTAGATGCATAGAGACATAAACTGGTACATTCAGATGATTAAATATTAGTGCTAAGAAGAAATGAACTATCAAGTCATGAAAAGACATGGAGGAACCTTAAACGCATAAAACTTAGTGAAAGAAGCCAATCTGGAAAGGCTACATATGGTGTAATTCCACCTATATGACATTCTGGAAAAGGCAAAACCATGGAGACAGTAAAAAGTGGTTGTCGGGGGTTGTCAAGGAGGAGGGGAATGAACAGGCAGAGCTCAGAGGATTATTAGGGCAGTGTCATAATCCTGCTGGGCAGCTATAACCAAATGACATAAACAAGGTGGCTTATACACAGCAGAAAATTACTTTTCACAGTTCCGGAGGCAGGGAAGTCCAAGATCAAGGTGCCAGCAGACCTGGTACTTGGTGAGAGCCCGCTTTCCGGTTCATAGACAGCTGTGCATGTGCTGTGTCCTCACATGGTGGAAGTGGGCAAGGAACCTCTTTTATAAAAACACTAATCCCATTCATGAGGGCTCTACCTAATCATCTCCCCAAAACTCCACTCCCAAATACCATCACATTGGGGGTTAGCATTTAACATATGCATTTGCTGGGGTGGGGGGTGGGGGGTGGGAAGGGAGACAAATATTCAGTCTATAGGAGGTAGGGAAACTATTCTGTATGAAGCTATACTGGTGGACACATGTAGTTACATACATGTCAAAACCTATAGACTGTACAACAGCAAGAGTGAACCCTGATGTGAAGTATGGACTTTGGGTGATGTGCCAATGTAGATTCATTGGTAAGGTACCATTCTGGTGTGGGATGTTGATGGTAGAGAAGGTTCTGCATGTGTGGGGGCAGGAAGTATATGGGGACTCTATATTTTCTGTTTAATTTTGCTGTGAAGCTAAAGCTGCACTGAAAAGAAAGCCTATTATTTAACAATTAAAATAATACTCTGTGATATGTGGAACACAAGTACTCTCTTTTGTTTACATATAGTCTGTGACTGCCTTCACACTACAAAAGCAGAGTTGAGTAGTTGCAACAGAGACAGTACACCCCCAATGCCTAAAATATTTACTGCCTGGCCCTTTAAAGAAAGGTTTGTTAATCCCTGATTCATAAGATAATTTGCTGAAAATTGACTTAGTTACATAGAAAACTTGAGCTGCCTTTCTATCTCTCACCACATGCAAATTTGAAGTATAATGGACTTTGATGAGAAATAATGTAAATAAAAATGAAATAATGTAAAAAAATGCAGAAAAAGATTTGTGACTCAGGGGTTGAGTAACCCTTCTTAAGATTGCAAAAACACAAGTCATGTGGATTAATATTCTTAATCTTGGTTTCATAATATCAAGTAAGAACTTCCATTCCAGGAAGAACACCATGGACAAAGTTGAGACAGGTGAATTCGGGAAGGAGATGCAGTATTTACAATGTCTACAACTGGCAAGGGATTGATATCTACAATGTACAAAGACTGCTTGCACATCAGTAAAAGTTGGAAAGGATGTGAACAGTAAGTAAATAAAAGGAAGCAGTGTTTCTCCTATTTTGCTTGTATTTTCTCCGCATAAACTTCACAGTGAATATTATTCTTGCCAGCCTATCCCAGAAAATTAATGCATTTTTACTATTAGCCTGTCTTATATTTCCTAGACTTAAGAAATTCCCCATTTAACATTGTAAATCAATTAAACTTTCATATGAAGACAACCTGTTAGAGAAATTCCAGGTCTATAAATTTAAAATTCCTTGTTATAGTACACTATTGAGCACAAGGTCCTTGTGTTATGTGGTTACTGGTCATTATAGATTTGAGTCTGGGTGCATAACTTTTTGTACTATGCAATACAGAACAGAACACAGGTATTTGAAAGAAACAAAGCATAGCACAAAACAATGACCATTACTGCCAGTGAGAAATGTGAGCTGGGATGTACCATAACCACTGAGTTTTGAAAGTGAAAAACATCATGCCTATTGCGATCTAACTCACTAATTACAGAATGATTCGATTAGGTACCTAGAAACTATAATTCATTGTCTTTCAGGTTGTATAATACAGCCATCGGACTCAAGTATTTCCCATTCTCACTCTCCTCCCCTTTTCTCCATCCTCAAATCCCTCATACTCCCAAGTTCAATATTGCTACTTAAAGAGCGGTGCATGGACCAACAGTGTCAGTAACTTCTTCTAGTTAGAAATACAAAACTTCAAGTCCTCTCCCAGACCTACTGAATCAGAGTGGGCTTCAATAAAATGTTTCATTTGCACATTAAAATATCTCAATACGCGGAGCTCCCGTTTGCAACTATTTTCCCTCAACAGGGTTCTATAAGAAGTTACTTTCTTTTACATGTTGATAACATATGCATTTGGGTACATGCATCTTGGCTGCACTTTGTGCAACTATTTATAGGTTGTTACAGGTGTGCAGTTGTTGACAGAAACTTCTCTAGATCAGGAAAGCTGCTGGAGGGCAGCAACTGTTCACCATGTCGTTGTCAGTGTAGCAGTGTCATGAGAATAAACGTTTTGGAGACTCAACCACGGAACAGAAATCTTGGGCATACTACACACTCTGTTGGTGACCTCCGGGAAGTAACTTCAACTTCTCTAAAACCACTTCCTCATTTCAAAAGAGAGATGACAGCACAGCGTGCTGAGCATTCAATGAGATAACACGAAAATCAATCTGCCTACCTAGTAGGCGCTCAAATACTCAGGTCTCTAATGCAGAGCTTGCACGTGGTAAACGTTCTTAGTAAATGCAATATTAACAATTAGCTTTCTTTTTAACTACCTGCTGGTACGCTATTGTGTAGAATTGCCAGGGCTTATAATGAGAAGTGTGCTGATCCAAAAAAATAAATAAATAAAGTTATCCCACTTTACAATCCCTTTAAAGGAATGATTATCCCTCGCGGTGTCCTTGCATTTTGAGGTTACTAGGATCGTCCCTTCATGATGGCTTTTCTCCTCCAACACTCTCCAGTGAAACCACTGTCGGCCTCCTTCACAGGGTCCGCCCCCCCCCCCAAACATCCCCACCTTGCCCACAAGGACAGCGCTGTAACATTTCCGCTCGGTTTCTTCTAAAAAGGAACCTAACCACACCGCTTTTGCGCCCACCTTCGGCGACTGTGACTACATAAAGGGGATCCTTCAAGCCCGCCTGTACCCAGTAGGCACCTCTGATGAAAGGGGCTCTAAAATAAGGCATCTTTGCCTATTGGAAGTGACTTTCAAAAGAGAGTCAATTGTGTGTGCTTTAATGTACCTTATTCTGTCCAACTGCTCCCACCTGGAGATGCATATGTATACTAATCACCCGGCAGAGTCGGCTTTGCCCTGGCTACACCCACAAACCTTTTGAACAGTCGCGGACCCAAACAGCCTGGAACTCGGGACCTGCAGTAGCTGCTGCTGCCACCTGACGAGTAGGCATAGCCGACGCCCTCGGAAGGAGCCTGCTGGCCGGGCCCAAACTGCCAGGCCAACACCACCCTCAGCGGAACATGGCATTTGGTCAGGAGCCCTCCACCCTCATCTCTAAGATTCACGTCGGGTTTCCCACAGGCACCTTCCGTTCGTGCACGCGGAGGAAAGAGCCGCGGAGGCTGCAGCCGGGAGCCGGGATCAGCGAGTCCCGGGCTTCGCCGTCCCCGGGCGCCAGCAGGGGCCACGTGGACTCGCTCCCCGCGCGGCGGCCGCTCCAGCCGCCCCACGCAACCAGAAGGCGATCGCTTTCCTTTCCCTTGGGCGCGGGTAGCTCTTTTAACATCCCTGAAACAGGACCCTGGCCACGGAGTTTTGTGAACGTGCACGTCGGAAAAACAAGCAAGCAAACCAACAAAAACCCACCGCGCTGCAACGAATGAACTATCAACGAGCGTGAGGTCCCACAGGGAAGGGGCCGCTGCTGCCCCGTGCATCACAGTGTCCAGCACCCGGCGTGGCGCTCCGAGTGTGTCCTGAACGCATCTAAAGGGACGCGGCTAAAGGCTGGGCACTGGCACGGGCAGGAAAGCCAGGGGCGCGGAGACCTCGGGAAGGGAGGACGGACGGCAGAGGCTGGAGGGCTGGGATGCGCGGCCCCGCCGCCGGGGGGCGGAGTGCACAGCGGCGCCCAGACCCCTTCGGAGGCGCGGCTCCCTGTCCTCCCCCCGCAGACCAGCAGGCGGCGGCGCGGGCCGGCCGCGGGGCACCCCGACGTGAGCGTGGGCGCCGGGGCGGCGGCCCAGGCAGGTGCAGCGGCCCGCCCTCGGCTCCTCTGCTGCGGCGCGGGGGCCACCATGCCTCGCGGAGCGGAGGCGCTGGACCTGCCCGTGTGGAGCACAGCCCCAGGCCTGTCCTGGGGGCCGGGCCGCAGGTCAGTACCCCGGGGCGCGCCACGGGCCCATCCATCCACGGTCCCTCCCGGCGATGCCACCGCCGCCCCCTTCCCCGGCTGCTTTCCCCTCGGTCTTCGCGCGCCTGCGCCTCCTCTCCTTCTCCCACCTCCGGCTCCTGGCGCCGCTTCGCCGCTTCCCGCCTCCCTGAGAGACTGGCTCGCGACACGTGGAAAAAGTCTCCCAGGAAAAGGTCTCCCCGGGGAGGGGAGCGGCGGGGCGGAGGTGGGGGCCGGAGGCGGGGCGAGCGCAGTTCAGCCCGCAGCCCGGCGCCGGCCCCGCTGACAGCGCGCCGGAGGCCGCCTGCCCGTCCGCCCGGGCTGAGGTCTGCGCGGCGGCAGGAGGGTAAGAAGAGGGCGAAGGCCGGGGGAGTGGGGGGGGGGGGGGCGGTTGGGGTTGGTGGAGGCTCCTGGATGCGCCCGAAGCAGGGAGGCGGTCCGTCTAGACGACCTGCCTGTGCCAGGAAGGTGTTTGCTGCTCCGAACCCGAGAAAAGTTTGGAAGGCGGAGGCCGGCCTGGCTGTCCTCTGCCCCAGGCCAGGGAGCCCGACAGAGGTGGCAGCTTGGAGCACTGACGTGGGGCCCCGGGCTGCGCCACCGGCTGCACTGTACCCTTTGGGGTGACCGTCAGGCGAGGCGCCGGAGCTGCGCCCTTGGGCATGTGGGACCCTGCAGACATCCTGACGGCTTTCCCTGTCTAGACTGGAGCCGTCCTGCTGCCCCGGGGACGCTCAGGTTAACTGCCAGCAGCTAGTTCAGGGAGGCTGGGCTCTGTCTTCCGGAACAAACAGGCCTTTTCCTCAGGTGGGAGGGTTGCAGTGTGGTTAACCTCAAGGCCTCTGCCGCATGAAAAGGGTACAGTGCAGCCAGCGGCGCTTCCCCGGGGCCCCACGTCAGTGGTCAAAGCTGCCACCAGCCAGCCCTGCGGCTGCGTCTGGGCGTGATGAGTACAAAGGGGCTTTGGGGTCTTGGATCCCTGTTCCCTGCTTGCAAAACAAATCTAGTGGTGGGTCGTTAAACTTTCTTAAAATAGAAGAGAGACTTCCCTGCCTTGCCTGCACAGCGCTCGCAATATTATAAAGTGGGCTTAAGGCTAGCAAGGAAAGCCAGACGTCCAAGAGGAGGATTTGCTGGATCCCTCGTGGCTGCCCAGAGGAGTATTTCATCCCAAGCAAGTGGGCCATTTTTTTGTAGACACTTGAAAGACCAATTTTGAATTAGAAGACGTAACTTGGGTGCAACTTTTTGCAACAAAATAACCGGGTATCATGTAACTTATAAATTATATCCTTTAATGCTGGGTGTCTATTTAATGGGGCAGATGGGTAGAAGATACATATTCCTTCCTAAAAGGGCTGTCCTTAACAGGTGAGGAGCAAATTGACTCAGGGTTCATTCACCCACTGTCTTCTGCTTACATTGATAAGCAGGTTTGTGCTGATGGTGGGTGTGGTTTCTATCTTTTTCCCTCAAGTCCAGTATTTTTCTTAGCACCTTTCCTTCAGGACTTAAACGGTTTATCATATCCAGTGAGAATCTCCAGAAGTTCCCATTCTTACAGCATGGGAGGACACACATTTGGGTGTGCCTATAAATAGCTTTTGAAGGGATACAAATTTGAAAAACACTATGTACAATACCAATGGACAACAGAAGCTTGCGTGTCTTTGTAAACTGAGAATGGAAGAAGGGGTCAGTGACGGGGAGGTAGGAGGGGCTGTGGGTGTCAGGACGCAGAGTCTGATATTTTCTGTTGAAGGGGCCACAACCTCCTCCCCAGAGGCCGGATATGGACTTCACACTTTAGAAATTGCTCACCACCTTTGTGATGCACTAACCAAACAGCACAAGCTAGGGGCATCTGGTAGCTTCTTCCTACTGAGCCCAGCAATCTCAACATTTTAGCTCATCTTCCTCTTCAGACTTTAAGGCCAAACTCTCATTGCCAAGAAACTTCCCTTCTCCTTTCATGAGAACTTCCCATAAACCAGGCTCCGTGGCCCGGACCCTTCAACACCAGGCACCTTTCCCACACTTCCCCTGGCCATTCCCCTGCAGAGGCCACAATAATAGTGCCAATTTTATTTAACCTCCTGCAGTTAAAAGGTGATAAATCCCCCATGCAGTGCTTAAAGAGGCCTCATTCTTTTCTCTCAAGGAGAAGCATATCAAAAGTATTTTAAACAAAATAATACATATGAAATATCTTTTAAAAAAATATTTTTATTGATTTCAAAGAGGAAGGGAGAGGGAGAGAGAGAAACATCAATGCTGAGAGATAATCATTGATCAGCTACCTCCTGCATCCCTCCACTGCCTCCTGTATATCCTCCACTGCATGCCCCCCAATGGGGATCGAACCCCACAACTGGAACATGTGCCCTGACCATGAACCTCCTGTTTCATGGTTCGACGCTCAACCACTGAGCCACACCAGCAGGGCCATATGAAATATCACAAAGAAGCAAGTACCGGTAAGAAGAATAGGGAGAGAGAAGTTCTGAACATAGTGGCAGAGAATACAGAACCAAGGTAGGGTCGACCGTCTTCAGAAACTAATCTCTTTGGCTAAGTCTCTAGTAGGAAAGTGAAACCCTGAATAAGACAATTCTTAAAACAGGTGGCTTCTTCTGGCTACAATTTTCAAAGTAAAAACAGTGATCAAAGAAAACCCCTTTGGCTATGAAGATTAAAAGGGGAATCTTCCTGAGGCTGGGCTGTTAGTCACCTTTAGCTGAAGCCTGGAGTCTGACCTTAGTTCTGAAGAATGAAATCAGCTGAGCTCTTATAGCACCTGTTATGAGAAAAGCCATTTGATTCTCAGACTTCATTTTCTTTGTCAAACTGCAATATTCTTTTCCCTATCAAGTGTTTTAAAGCCTGTTTCTTTGTTTACTTGTTTGCTTACTTTGGCAGTCTTCTGGGCTTTTTCCTTCCCACTTCCCTCATCCTGCCTGTAGCTGAGGTTTCTCTGTTTTGCGTGTGGGCCCCTGCCCCCTGCTCCCCAGGGTGACAAGCCCTTAGCCAGAGGGACTGCTTCCTTTCTTCTCCTCTGAAGGTTGAATCTTATCATCTCCCCTGGAATAGATCCCGCGGTTTCCGTCTAAAACGTCTGTCAGGCAATAACTGGTGACTAGTGAGGCTAAGGATTCTGGGAAATCATCTTTGGTGTCTGTAATTACAGAAGAACCACCATTTAAATGGTGGGCTTTTAAAGAAAATTGTATCCCCTAGAGCAGAGATGGCGAACCTTTTGAGCTCGGCGTGTCAGCACCCTAACTTAACTCTGGTGCCGTGTCACATATAGAAATCTTTTGATATTTGCAACCATAGTAAAACAAAGACTAATATTTTTGATATTTATTTTATATATTTAAATGCCATTTAACAAAGAAAAATCAACCAAAAAATGAGTTCGTGTGTCACCTCTGACATGCGTGTCATAGGTTCGCCATCACTGCCCTATAGCAACCTGAGGGAATTGCTAGAAATAGGGTGACTTTAGGGACTTCCCAACTGACACTGAAGGAGGCCTGTCCGAAAATAAGGTAAATTCAGTCAATGTTTTGAGGAAAAAATATTATTTATAATTTTATAACTTCTTTTAATTTTACATTTACTTACAGAGTGTTATTAGCATGACCTGTTAAACTGGGCACATACTGAAAATGTTAGCGAAAGAAAACTGTAAGAAATGCCATAATTCCAGTCATCATCTTCAGCTTTAACTGCATTTGAAATCCGGTATTGGCTGAGAAATAGAGTTTTGTTTTTCTTATTTCTGACCCAGAAAACTGATTCCTCAGGATGTATTTTCAAAGGGGGCGAGGCTTGTTCACAACCAGCACTTTCAAAATGTGTGGCTGTACTTCTGCTTTCCTGCCGGCCCGAGACAGCCCGTGGGGATGGGAGGAGGTGGAATGGGAACTCAGCAGCATGGCTCTCTTTAGGGAAATTCCTACAGCGTGTAGCATGCTCATCTTTTATGGGTGGCCCTTGTGAGAAATGCAAAGCCCCTACAGTCTTTCTTCTGGGTGCTTCTCAGGAGAAGACTGGCCCATGGTTTTGATTTTATGTTCTGAGAGCTGTGCTGAGAAGGTAACTAAAGTTTCTTTCTCTGACTTTTTTTTTTTTTTTTTTACTTCCTTTAATTGGGGCTCAACTACCCCAGAGCCTCAGAGAACTGGACACATCTCTCTCTCTCCTCGATTCTCTTCCTTTTTCTCCCTCTTTAGTGAGATTAGCAAACCATTAGCTAATCAGTCCACTGTAGGAATTTAGAATAAATTAAAAAAAAAAAACACCTGCCTGGTCAGTGTGGCTCAGTGGTTGAGTGTCCACCTATGAACCAGGAGGTCACAGTTTGACTCCTGGCCAGGGCACATGCCCAGGTTGTCGGCTCGATCCCTAGTAGGGGGTGTGCAGGAGGCAGCTGATCAGTGATTCTCTCTCATCATTGATGTTTCTCTTTCCTCTCTCTCCCTTTGTCTCTGAAGTCAATAAAAATATATAAAAATACAAACAAACAAAAATCTGATGTGGGAGTTCCTTGAGATTGGTCTAAATAAAATCTTCCAATTGCCAGATTGCAGTGTCATTCACCCTGGGCCAACACGGTCATTGTTGTGGAAACACTGGATTTCAGTCTCTGCATTCCACCACCCATTCCCCACTTATAAACTAAGGGCGGGGAAATGCTTGATTACCTGATGCATATTATTTGACCCTTTCTTTTTGAAATAGCTTATTTTAACTCATAATAGCTCAAGATTTCACATGCTAATTGCCAAAAAAATCAAGAAAATATGGAAAACCTGAAGAAAATTAAGATGACCCTAATACTATGTCAGAGAGAGTAGCAAGATTTTTTTTTCTGGTTTGGACCTTTAGCCTTTTAAAATGTCTACAATACAGATATAAATATCAGCATTTTTTGAAAAATGGAATCTCAATGTATTTACATTATAACTTTAAAAAATTTAACAATATGTCACAGACATCTTTAAGTCAATACAAAGTTACAATGAGTGTTTTTGTAATCATCATTTTGACTGGTTATTTAATTAACATTTGTAATATAATTCCATAGAAGTTTGATTTCTAGAATACAGATATTTTTCTAGGAACTGCCCAAGTGCCCTTCAAAAATGCACATTTTTTCTTTTTTATCATTATTGTTGTTAAATGTTTACTGGCTTGTTCAGATCTTTTGCCAGTTATTATATTGGGTTGTGCTTTTCTTATTAATAATTTGGAACTATCTACAAGTAAGAGTAAATTTTTGCTGTTTAAATATATTGCAGACCTTTTTTCCCAGTCAAATTTTTGTGTTAAGATCTGTCAGTCATTTTCATGGCTTCTGACTTTTGTCTTGCTTAGAAGGGTATGTTAAATTACATATATATATATATATATATATATATATATATATATATATATATACACACACACACATACACACACACACATATATATACACACACATACATATACATATATGCATAAATTTAGGTCTGTATTTTATGCTTTATTTTTATTACTTTAAAAAATCTTTATTGTTGAAAGTATTACATATGTCCCCTTTTTTTCTCCATTGACCCCTTTTAGGCCCCCCTCCAGGCCTTCACTACACTATTGTCGATGGGTTATGCATTAATGCATACAAGTTATTTGGTTAATCTCTTCCCACCCACCCACCCCCATCTTCCCTCTGAGATTCAACAGTCTGTTCCATGCTTCTATTCTTTTATTTTTTAATGTGTCTAAGTTTTATTTTTGTATTTGGCTTGAGGGAGGACTCTAACTCACTCTCCACAATGAGTTCCAAAATTTCATAACAGTTCATTGGCTAATTCATTCTTTGGAAAAATTTTAGGAATATTAACTGAAACAAAATAGGGTTTCTTTTTTTTTAAAATATATTTTATTGATTTTTTACAGAGAGGAAGGGAGAGAGATAGAGAGTTAGAAACATCGATGAGAGAGAAACATCGATCAGTTGCCTCCTGCACATCTCCCACTGGGGATATGCCCGCAACCCAGGTACATGCCCTTGACCGGAATCGAACCTGTGACCTTTCAGTCCGCAGGCCGACACTCTACCCACTGAGCCAAACCGGTTTCGGCCAAAATAGGGTTTCCATCAGTAAACTAAGCAACTAAATTACCTAAATACATTTAAATATATTTTAATTCAATTTTCATATTAACATTTTAGACTTTCTATTATATTATATTGTTTTTATTATATTTGCATTATATTTGTTGTTGTTATTTGACCTTAATGGTACTGGCCAAGGAAAAGTTCATGTACTCAGGGTTATTGTCTCATTCATTGACTCATTTGTTTTTTCCAACAAATATTCATTGGGCACCTATTATATGTTAAGTGCTCTGCTGTATGCTGTGCGATATAGTGTTAAGCAAGACTGAGTCTTCATGAAGCTCTCTTGTAGGGGAGATCAATAAAGATTGTGATCTCAGTTATGAAGGCAATTAAGTGATGGCAATGGTGAAAGTAACTTTTATTTATTTTTTAAAATATGTTCTTATTGATCTTAGAGAGAGGAAGGGAGAGGGATAGAGAGAAATATCAATGAGAAACATCAATCGGCTGCCTCCCCCACACCCTCTCCTGGGGATAGAATCTGCAACCCAGGTTTGTGCCCTGACCAGGAATTGAACCAGGGACCTCTTGATTCATGAGTCAGTACTCAACCACTGGATCACACTGGGCAGGCAGAGATGTCCCTTTTAATAGAGTGCTCAATGAGTCCTCTCTAAAGAGGTGGCACTTGAGAAGAACAGGATGAGAAGGAGCCAGACATACAAGTAGCACCAGACAATGAAACTAAATGCAATGCCCAGAGCAGGGCCTGTTCCAGGGCCAGGAAGGAGGCTGTGAGGTAGTGAGGGGGAGGGGAGAGAGGGCATGGGAAGGTGTGGGCAGGAGACTTTTAGGCAGTGGTGGAAAGGTTGAATTTTAGTCAGAGCAGACGGAGGCTGCTAAAGGGTTTTAAACAGGAAAGTGATATCTGACTTCTGCTTTAAAAATTACTTCTCTAGCCCTAGCCGGTTTGGCTCGATGGATAGAGCATCAGCCTATGGACTGAAGGGTCCCAGGTTTGGTTCCGGTCAAGGGCATGTACCTTGGTTGCAGGCGCATCCCCAGTAGTGGGTGTGCAGGAGGCAGCTGATCGATATTTCTCTCTCACTCATCGATGTTTCTAACTCTATCTTTCTCCCTTCCTCTCTGTAAAAAATCAGTAAAATTATATTTTAAAAAATTACTTCTTTGGCTACAATATGGAGAATTGGGAGACTATCAGTTGTAAGGAGAGATGACAGAGCATGTAGAAGGGAGGCTGCAGTGGATATACAAGAGACACAGGGACCAATCCATGATGTATTTTTTAAAATATATATTTAAAATATTTTAAAATATATTGGGAAAGGGACGGAGAGATAGAAGCATCAATGATGAGAGAGAATCATTGATCAGCTGCCTCCTGCACACCTCACACTGGGGATGGAGCCCGCAACCTGGGCATGTGCCCTATCTGGGAATCGAACTGCAACCCTCTGGTTCATAGGTCGACTCAACCACTGAGCCACATCGGCAGGGCAATGATGTATTTGAAGGAAGACTTGATTGAGTGGATGTGAGGACTGGGGAAAGGGGGAAATCAACATCAGACTCTGTATTTGCTGCACGTTAGAATCATGGGAAAGCTTAGCAACATCTCAGTGCCCACTTCATACCTGGGCACCAATTAAATCAGAATGTCTAGGGCCTGGAAGCCAGGCACTGAAACTTTTGAAAATCCCCAGGTGGTTCTACTGTGCAGCCAAGGTGGCAGGATGAGGGATTATAGCTGAGAGATGCCCAGTGAGGCAGGAAGAAAACCAGGGGAGCAGGGAGTTCTAGAAGCAGAGAGAAGGGTGTCAAATGCTGCAGAGCCATTAAGTCCAGGCCTGGGAAGTGGAATCAGCAGTGTGTCAGTGGAGGAGAATGAATGGAAACCCAGTGTTTGCTCTAGAGAATCTGAAGCACAAAGATAACTTGAGGAGGTAAATGTTGGGTTCATTCGATCATGTAGCTTTACTTGTTTTTTCCTTTCCATTTCAACAACGTGACCATTGAGAAGTCTCCTGAATTTATGGACTAGGATGCCATTGTTTAACAAATGATCAGACTTTAAAATATATATATGTTTCAAAGAAGAAGGGAGAGGGAGAGAGAGATAGCAACATCAGTGATGAGAGAGAATCATTGATTGGCTGCCTCCTGCATGCCCCTCACAGGGGATCAAGGCCATAACCCAGGGGTGTGCCCTGACCAGGAATCAAACCATGATCTCCTGGCTCATAGATGGACATTCAACCACTGAGTCACCGGCCGGGCTGATCACACATTTTCAATAAGAGACATTATGTCTGAAATATTACTTTATTTGAACATAACATTTTCTTCATTCCTGACCATCTTACAGGCCATTACTCCGTCAGAAATATTAATTCGGGGATCAAGGAGGAACATTGGACAAAGGGGTCAGTAAAGTTGGATTCTTGTTATTGGGGGCAAGTTGCAACCTCAGGGCACCTTAGTTGCCTCATGTATACAATGAGAAGCCAGGAACAGGTAAAAGCCCAGGTGTCCACGTGGTACCCACACCAACAAGGGCAGGATCTCCGAGGGTGGGTGCTGGGCATCAGTATTTTATTTTATTTTTTTGGCATTAGTATTTTTTTTTTTTTTTTTGGCATCAGTATTTTGAAGCACCTCAGGTGTGCAGCCACATTGAAAACAGTGGCACTGAGTTCTTGTCTAGTTCAGGTACCAAACTATTCTGTCCTTCAGTATTGACATATTCCTTGCCCTCAACAAAATCAGGAAGGGGAGCGGGGGATAGAGACTGGGCAGGCAGCTAGCCGTGTCTGCCACAGGAAGTTTCAAAATTGACCTTCCAGGCTTGCTTTCACAGGAAGGGTTTGAAGGACACTCTCCACAGAAATGAGGGAGCAAAGAAAGAGGTGGAGATGGGATCCAGGAAATGTGGAACTTGATTTAGGAAGGAGATGAAGGGCATTCCCACCCTGAAGGACCTGGGTAGGGATGAGACAGTAACCAGTGTAGGTTGGAGCAGGAGGATGAGGGCTCCAGGAATGAAGCCCCTGGGGGGAGAAAGAAGTCAACAGGATTCCCCAAACTTGTTCGAATGAGTTGAGGGGAGCTGGCAGACTCAGCCAGAGTTCGGTGATAGAGTTCTGGATGGGATGTAGAAAACTAAGCAAATGGGGGAAAAGACAATTAACTCCAAAAAAATTTTTTTTACAAGAAAGAATATAAAACCATGGTGTACTAATAGCTCAATTGTGAAGAGTATTTGCATATTTACTTCAAAATTATGAATGTTAATTTACCCCAAAATTTTATTAAAACTTTAATGGGAGGATGAATGGAGAGATGAAAATGCATGTATTTGCTGGTGAGGGGCAGATAATCCATATTTTTCATAGGAGGATATACATTGATAACCCCCAAAAGAGGAAAAATAGTAGAATAGTATTATTTAGAAATATTTAATAACGGAGGAAATTAGAGAAAAGTGGTTGTCTCTAAGGGGCAGAAATCAGGGATAGAGTTTGTTATAGTCTATTTAAAATTATGACCAGAATTAAGTTCGGGGGGAAAATGACAATGGGAAGGCAGGTGGGACCAGATGGTGCAGATCTACAAAGATGTCAGTTCCTGGTTTGGGTCCTGGAAGCTGGTGGTACCATGCCCTGTGATGAGGATACAGGAAGAAGGAGAGATTGGTGGAGTGGTTCATGCTGCCTCCCTGGCTCCATCCTCTGTGACTAGGAAGAGCTAGCTGTAAATTAGAAAGAATATCCTGCTGAAACCGGTTTGGCTCAGTGGATAGAGCGTCGGCCTGTGGACTGAAAGGTCCCGGGTTCGATTCCGGTCAAGGGCATGTACCTGGGTTGTGGGGAACTTCCCCAGTGGGGGATGTGCAGGAGGCAGCTGATCGATGTTTCTCTCTCATCAATGTTTCTAACTCTCTATCTCTCTCTCCCTCTCTGTAAAAAATCAATAAAATATATTTAAAAAAAAAAAGAAAGAACATCCTACTCTAGTGTCGCCACATCCATACAGGATACCTACACAGGTCTGGTAGGAAAAGGAATGACTGTCAAGGTTATTTTCTACTTATTTGTTGGAGTCAGGGGAGCAAACATCAGTTTCTCCCAAGCTCATGAGTTTATCGTATCAGCTGGGATAACAAAAGGACAACCACATCTACGGTGTGGTGGGAGCTCTGAAACACTAGAGAAGTAGTCTCAAATATTTTTGAAAACTTATCCCCAATGGTTAAAAGAACATCCACCCTCTCTGAATGTGTATTTATTTATATTTTTGTGTTCAGAACCATGTGGATTATAAAAAAGGTAAAGTGAACATTTTAAGGAGTGAGACAGTTAAGGATGTTAAAATGAATTACTATTTGCAGTGATTTTCTGATATTATTATAACTTCCTAGTATCATTAGCTAATATGTTAGGGCACAGTATATATTTGTAGGGCCAGGCATTTAACAATCGTAGATTTAGCCTATATTTTATTTTATTTTTTAAGAAAGTTCATATTCTTTTTCTAAAAAAAATATTTTCATTGATATCATAGAGGAAGAGAGAGAGAGAGAGAGAGAGAGAGAGAGAGAGAGAGAGAGAGAGAAACATCAATGATGAGAGAGAATACCCCACACTGGGGATTAAGCCTGCATCCTGGGCATGTGCTCTGACCTGGAATCGAACCATGACCTCATAGGTTGATGCTCAATCACTGAGCAATGCCTGCCGGGCATTTGCAATAATCTTTATGCCTCTTGCCCTTTTCAATGAGGGTTAATATACTCTAAAAATGCTTAAATGGACCCACATAAACCCTAAGTGGTGAGGATGCACTGAAAAACAGTGAGGGAGCCACCATCAACGCCCTACTTTAGGAACGAGCACTCTTCCCAGGATGCCTTGTATACCCAAGTGAAACACAGGCATCTGGCATTCTGACCAAGAGAGGGCATTGTCGGTGTGATGTGTAATAATTCATATATTGCAACTTGTAAATTTTAACTTCTCTTTGCTAGGTTAATACGTTAGAAGCCCTAATTCTTTCTTCTCACATACCAGTGACTGCTCTTGCAAACCCTCTTATGTGCCTGCACGCCACTTTGGAAGGCTTTGGAAACAGACTTTCACATCTCTTTTTGAGGTTAAGCGTCATGCAAGCTGAAAAGCAACAGCACCTGTGCTGGTTAGCGTATTTGCTGAGCAGATTGTGCCAGTGGTACAAGGTACCATCATTGAAACTGGTGTGTGCACTTTTCTAGGACAAAGACCAAAAACCTTCTCAGGTTCTCATAAGGGTTCATGACTCCTATAGGTTAAGAATTGCTGGTAACTTGTTTTGCTTTTTCAAAACATTAAGCTTCCATAGATCTTTCAGTCATTGATTTGATAATGTGGGAATTATTTTGGTCATGTGATAGCCTTAAAATTAACTGACATCACATGGTTCTGATTATTTAGAGAAAGAATAGTTTTCCTGAATGACCCATGTAGCTTTGACGTGCCTTTCCCCGGACTTGTCACCACAGTACCTGTCTCAGGCTTCTTTACTAAGTCCTGTGCACTTGTCCATTCAAGCATCGCTAGCTTTTATGTAGCCCACTATGCGGGTGACTTTTCATTCTGCTCTAAATCTTGTTTTTATGCTTACAAATACTGTACTTTCTTCCTCTGATATTTTGGTCTTTAATGGTGCCATTTATTAAACTTACACAAACCCAGGCCATTCATTTCCTATAGTTTAGTGAAACAAATAATTCATAAGAGTCATGATTGCTCTTATTTATTCCATGTGTTGCCCTGCAGTTGATGGGTCGCTGTAATAGAAATCATTGATTAGCCAAAGAACCTGTATGCATGTATGCATAACCCATGGACACAGACAATAGTGTGGTGAAGGCCTGGGGTGGGGAGTGGGTGCAGGCTAGAAGGAGTCAATGGGAAACAAAAGGAAACATTTGTAATACTTTCGGCAATAAAGATTTTAAAACATTTAAAAAAAACAGCAATCTTATACTGTAACTTTATTATTCATAGAAACTATTTTTATTTCTGTATAGCTATCATCAGTTGATCACACTTGACTGGCACTATCCTATATTTACCTAGTGGCTCCTGTACTAGTAAGCTGAAGGGGAAAGGTTCTCATACTAGCTTTTTCAGTTTCCTTTTTACTCATTGCAGCGCTAGAAGAATTACTATGCTCTGTAAATACCTAAGTGAAAGACTTCTGGGAGGATACGTAGTGTAAATAATTTAACACCATCACCGATCCATGTTCTTGGGGATCTGAAGGTTTGTGTAGGAGAACGTTGCTTCCAGGCACAGTTAAGATGCCACCTTGTTCTTGGGAATCCTCCCTCAAAGCTCCTGGTCAAGTGTCCCCATAGCACTTACCACTCCATATATTATGACACTGTTATGGTATTTTCCCTTTGGCTGTCTGAACCCTTCTCCCCAGAGTTAGGTCTCCACTTCCAGGATAGTGTTTACACTGTGGTACGGCATTCACTGTGCTATTTGCTAACTTGTGACTATGCACTCACAAGCCTGTGTCTTCCACGGGACACTGAGCATCAGAGGCTCAGGGAGCCTGCTCAGCGTTGTGTTCCGAGCACCCAGCACAGTAAGTGGTTAGCAAGTGGGAAGATCGAATCAAGAGGTAATTAGAACAGGTGCAGGGCAAACATTTAAAAATTCTCCTCCTTCTTGTGAAATGAGACTCGTTATGGTAAATTATATTTCATTTCTGAAAGTTCTTTTCTTCCCCTCAAGTTTGTCTTATAGATAGTTTTACCTGTATTTGTCTTTCGATAAGGTAAGCGTGATTGTTTTCTAATCTGGGTCTGATTCCAATATACTTGGCCCTGTTTCTAAGTTGATTGCTTCATGTTACTTGGTCTCCTCATGCGCTTGGTTTTGTTTATTACTGGTTAACGTGTTTTACAAGTGATTTGTTAGAGCACCTCCAGTCCCAGGACGGACCTCTGGAGGGGCCGTGTGTGTTCGCTGGGAGGTGGAGGGCCACCCCAGTCCCAAGCCCACTGAAGAGCTTGCTCATGGTGTGGCATTCTCTGGCTCGCCCAGCGTGAGGCTCAAAGGGCTGGGTTTTGGTCATCATCTCTCAGATGGGTCTATATTTTTAATTTCCTTTTCCCCCTTTGATTTGAAACTACTGTAGCCTTCTCTGTAGTCCTCTACATTTTGGGGGGCAGGCAGTTTGGGTGCTGGTTACTTTTTCTGAAGGGCTAGCTCTTTGGGGCCCCTGTTTAAATTTGAGGATGATCTCCTTTTACACCTTGGATGGGCTTTGGGCCTTAACTCTTGGTTCCCCTATTCCCCTTTCCTGGGGCCACAGATGGAAGCCTAAATGTGCATGAATGGCATCGGGCTCCTATTTCACCAAAATCCCCCAGGATTGGCCTGGGAGTTCTTTGTTCTCTTTAATTTTTTTAAGCATTTCTAGAATCATCTTTATTACAAGTGTTCATTTTTAAATTGAAATGTATTTGACATATAACACTGTATAAATTTAAGGTGTACAACATGTTGATTTGATACATTTATATATTGTAATGTGATTGCCATTGTAGCGATACTTAGCTCCTCTATCACATCCCATACTTATCATTTCTTTTTTGTGCTGAGAATAATTAAGATCTAGTCACTTAGCAATGATACAATATTGTTATCTTATTCACTATACTGTGCATTAGATCCCCAGGACTTGTCTGCTTTTAACTCCAGTCTTTTACAGTTTGTCAATCAATTTTGACCAAGAACTGCAAGGCAAACAAAAGCTTTATTTGGGGGTCTTTTTTTAAGGAATTGCAATCCAAGGATACATAGATTTGGGTAGAAAGTCAACTGTGTTCTGAGGGGGAAAGTAGGGAACAGAATTTATAAAGACAGAGAAAGGGGAGCGTCTAAAGGAGCTACACAAATTGCTTTGAAAGATCTGTGGCTGGTGCTCACAGGAAGTCTTGCATTATGCTATACATGATTACTTGCTTATGTCTACTGTTAGGTGAAACTTTTATTTCTTCATAGAGAGTTCAGGGAATCAGTCTTTTCCAAAAACTGCATCAGGATGTAGCCGTTTGGGTTAGCCCAGTTCTGAAGTTCAGTTTCACATGAGGTGAGGTCTGTTAGCTCACCTTCCTGGAGGCCTCCCAACTCCATTTTAGACTGTTCTCTTGTCAATATCAACTCCATTTTGCTGTGTGTGAGTGTTTTAACAAGGCACTTCCTCCACTCCCCCCGCAAATATGTATTTTATCTAGCATAGTTTTTCTTTTTCCTCCTTCCCTCTTCCTTCCCTCTCTCACTTCTTCTCCTTCCTTCCTTCCTTCCTTCCTTCCTTCCTTCCTTCCTTCCTTCCTTCCTTCCAAGCAGGAAAATGCTGAATAACCTAGCCTACTAATTCTGGAAATAGGAGGTCTAAAAATAGAAATTCAACAATAAAAAAATAAAATTTTAAAAATAAGAAATTATTAACAACTGCATGTAAGTCTTAAAAAGGTCTTAAAATAAGTTTCAAAATAGTCTTTTCCCTTTGGACTTCTTTTAAACTTGTTAGTCAATGTAGATAACATAGATCATAAGTCAGTATAAAAATATTGCCATTTAGACATTTCAGGTGAAAAGGTCCCCAAGAATGACCCCCTACCCCCAATTATAAAAACTTCCCTAAAAATGTGTAGCTTGACTGACTGAACTTAATGTAATTTATTTATTAAATTTACCATCCAGACACTTCCTGTTATAAGAAACAGAAATCTAATTTAAACTGGCTTAAAAGCCAAAGGGTATTTATTAGCTCAAATTGAAAGTATTAGGATGATGGCTTTAGGCACAGCTGGATCCAGGAACTCAAACACTGTTGTTAGGTCTAGTCTAGTGTCTATGTGTCGTCTGTTCTTCTGTGTTAGCTCCTCTCTCTGGCGAGCTCGCCTGTGAAGGCGAGATGACTTCCCAGAACTTCAGACTCACAGCCTAGGCTTTATGTCTCTGCTCTCCAACTGTGTTGATTATGTACCCAACAGTGAAAGTTAAGCATATATCCCCAATGTGTATATATTTATTTAGAAATTGTATGCTACCATATACCACTGTTATTCTCTATGTTATATTAATTACTAGTGACCCTTCTCTGTTATGTTATATTAATTATTAATAGAGTTAAATCTTTTGTTTTGCATACCCCACTTTGGGGACTACTTAGTGGAAAGACCACATCTCTCCCATTAGTTATAATCATAGTCCTGTGACCACATCTCATTGGCTCTCTTTGGCCCAGCTTGAGTCCTAGGCCCACTCCCGAGTCCAGAGCCAGTAAACAGTAAAAGCAACTTTTACTAATGTAAGGGGACACAGATATCTGACTAGGCATAACTACAGAGGTGCTGTTTTTACTTCTTAACTGTATTCACATTTTAGGATCTTATCATCACTGATGTATTATCAATAAAGGGAGACATAATCCTTCATTCAGTACAAAAAGTTATAGAACAAAGATTCTCTATTTCTAGAACACTTTAGTTTCATTAGTCTATTCCAAATTTCTGTGATTTCACATTTGGAGTACATGAAAATATCCCATCTAGTTTCTGTTACTACTTCAGTGACAGGTGAGTGCTATATGTTAAAGTGTAGGAATTGATGGGTTTTGAAATATAATTTCATTCTTGTAATTTTTGACAATGGCCATTTTGAATAAGATGAGTAGCTGTGTGAAAAGGCAAATACTAGAGGGTCCTGAAAAACTGTCAGATTCCCAAAGAGAACACAGGTGCCCCGGTAGAGAGAGAGAGTTTTGCTTGGAAGAGTGGGTAAAGCATGTGAACAGAAAGTATTACTTAGGAGCTTTCTGATGAACAGGCTGTTTCATGTATTTAAACATTGATCTTCCGTGGCAGCACTGCAATGGCTCATCTCGATTCTGACATGAAAGAAGAATGTCTGAGGAAAGACCTGCGGTTCTACTTCATGAACCCTTGTGAAAAGTACCGAGCCAGGCACCAGATTCCATGGAAACTGGCTTTGCAGATTTTGAAGATACTCATGGTCACCACACAGGTAATTTATACGATGAGTTCGTTTGGTTGGTTCCTTACCCTAAGATGAAACTGTGTTTTTATGTGTTCTGCCCCTTGACTTTTGTTCTGGGAAGTCCACACTCAGGTTCATAAAATTATAAAATTATGTTGACTCCGGAGGGCAGACGGTACAGGGTGAATTTCCGAGGATGACCTTGTTCCAGTAGGGATTACGGCGCCCTGCCTCCACAGGTTTTCACTATAGGTGAGCAGCAGATCTGTATTGCAGGGTGTGGGTTTCTATGTCTGAATGAGGCACATAGGCTGGTGCAGGCTGCTCAATCCAAAGTGGCCTCTGCTCTTGAATTTTCTCATCTTTATCCAAATACATCTTATTTAAACACACTTTTGAAAGTTGCATCTTCGACTGGTTTGACTTTAAAGACTTAGAGAATGCTAAGCATCCCTTTCATCAGTGGCGTGGCTGAGTGCTCTGAATGTTTAAATACTAAGCCCCTGGCATTATAAGGAGCACAGAGAGGCTACATTGAGACCTTCCCCCCACCCCCCTTCATTTTTATTTATTTATTTATTATTTTTTAAAATATGTTTTATTGATTTTTTACAGAGAGGAAGGGAGAGGAATAGAGAGTTAGAAATATCGATGAGAGAGAAACATCGATCAGCTGCCTCCTGCACACCTCCCACTGGGGATGTGCCCGCAACCAAGGTACATGCCCTTGACTGGAATCGAACCTGGGACCCTTCAGTCCGCAGGCCGACGCTCTATGCACTGAGCCAAACCGGTTAGGGCTCATTTTTATTTATTTATTGATGAGAGAGAGAGAGAGAGAGAGAGAGAGAGAGAGAGAGACATAGATTTATTTTTCCACTTATTTATGCATTCATTGGTTGATTCTTGTATGTGCTCTGACCGGGGATTGAACCTGCAACCTTGGTGTATTGGGACGATGCTACAACCATCTAAGGTATACTGCCAGGGCTGAGACCTTTGGTTTAAGTCCATATTGTTGAGCCCTTTGTAGCCAGTATTACAACAGCCATTTGAATCGTCATGTAGCGTTGGGGCCTGTGGTGTGGAATCATTTTCAGGGATGTGTCTCTCTAGGTAACTGCATTTGAAACACTTGCTCTTTTCAAAACAGGACTGATTTGAGGTATTTGGCTCCACTGGCAAATAATCATTCTGTTGTCAATGTAAAAGTCTTTGTAAAGATGTTATTCTGGGAATGCAAACGTAAACACCTTTCTAAAAATACCCCCATAAAGTTTTAGACGTGAGAGGAGGTTTCTGCCATAACTGAAGTTGCTTCTTTATTCTGCGTTCATAAAGAGGTCTTTCATTATATGACATGCTGTGCAGCTCATCCAGTTTTAGGGTAACCGAGTTTCTTAAAAAACAAACAAACAAGTTTGAGATGCAGGGTATGGTTAAATGTATATGCTTACCTTTTTTCTTCTTTTTTAATTTTTTCATTTTAATTCTTAGTCTTGAAGTTTTAATTTTGGCAACCTATAATGTAGGGACATTATTAGTATTACTTGGAAAGAGGAGAAATAATGTTCCCCTTTGTCATTTGGTTAATTTTCATTGTTTCCCAATTTTTTTCCTTTCCAAACTAGCTTTTATTTCATTTTTTAAATCTAATAATGTTACTAAAATTCTAACTTATCAGGACACAACACATTATCAACATCCTTGACTTATCTTCCTTGTCCTGATACCTACTAAATCCCAAGGATTCTTCCTTCAAAACTGCATCTACTTATGTTTTGCCATGCTCACTGTCTTCTTTCTAGCACAGGCTCTCATCTGTTAATTGATTAAAAATGTGTATGAAGCACCTTGTATGCTAAGCATGCTGTTGGCCATCCAGTTGTGGATAAGTTACTGCTGTTGACAACGAAGCTAACACGTAGCATAGTGTTTACCACGCGCCAGGGACAGTAAGTGCTGTGTGCGTGTTAACCCAATTTCATCCTTACAGCAGATCATGGATGAGGAAAATGAGCCAAAGAGAGTGAAGTAATGTGCTCATGGCCATGCCGTTAGTAAGTGGCAGAGCTGGAATTTGAGCCCCAGCACTCTGGATCTGAAGCCCGCACTCTTATTCTCACATTGTTTCTATTCTAAATGTAGGTCCTCAGAGTTTGTAGTCTAGGAATACAGGCAAGTTAACTAGGCTACTTCTAGTCTTCGTCTTATGCCTACATACCAGTCCATTCATTTTTCTTAAAAGCCCTTCATTGTGTCTCCCTCCTGCTCAGAAACTTTTGCAGAACACTGTTTCCCACAGAAGAACCTCGACTCCATAGCCTGGATTCACAGATTTTCAACTTGCCTTCCCACCAGGTTTTCATCTACTGTTCCCTCCACACACCCAGCCCGATGACCCCACCCAGTGATCTTGCTCTGTTTGTTCCTCAATCCAGAGGGATTCCTTTTTCTCCCTCATCTAACAGGCACTGTGTGAAGTCCATCTCCCCTACTGACCTTGTCTGACCACTCAGCCTATAATTTTCCTTAGAATGCTAGTACCCCTGTGTCCACATGACTAGTTTCACTTGTAATAGAATATTTCTGGGAATTGATCATTAGCTTTTTGTGTACCTTGCCTCCCCTAACAAAATGAGGGGGGTGATTACACTTTTGTTCGTCTGTAGGACCATTCTAATAAGGTTTGCTACTTGGGTGATATCTAATTGGAGCAGATTTCTTGACTATACTTCCTTCCTTCAAAGCCCATTTTCCCTCCTCTTTTTTTCAGTCTCTTTTAGCACCCCCCCCCCCTCAATTATAATGGGATGGGTGGCATTTTATCAGGATTGATGCGAAGGAAACTTTTTAAAGATACATTCCTACTCTTCATTTGGCAGTGATTTGTAACCTTGAGACAGGTGTCTACATTCCTTTGCTAATTCTACTCTTTCCCTCCCATATTCTTCGTAAGTTATTACAGAGGTATCTTGATTTCACCTGGTACAGAATATTTTCTCCTACACTGTTTGATTTCATAATCAGGTCTTAACTTCACAATCCTGATAAAATCTCTGCCAGGCTGCACTTAATTGTGTAATTATTTTTCTGGCTTATATCATATTCTCGGCAAATCTTAAGATCTAGTTAGAGGGGCTAAGGTGCATTTTTCTGTCAAACTCCTCTTAAAAAAATAAATTTATTTGGCCAATCCTATTTTCTTACTCTTGCTCTGTAGAGAGTGTTTGATTCTGAAACTGGTATTTTTGACCCTAACAATTCTGCCATAGCAGGAAGAGGGCATCACAGTCCCCTCTTCAGGGTTCACCTCCTCTACTAAGAGATGTTCAGAAAATCCCAACCCTGACCTGATGCTAGACGATACAGGTGGGTCTTGGCTTGTTCTATGAAAAATAGAATGGAGGAATTGTTTTGTTCCTGATACCAGATGGGGTGGTTACAAGCAGGGATCACACCTCCAAGTCTCTCATTTCCAAAATGGAACTGTTGAGCATTAAGTTTAAATGAGGTGATGGCTTAAAATATCAGCAAATTGTCTGCCACATTCCTGGTCAAGTTATCCATTCCCTCTTCAGATTTTTTAATGTGTGAATTTGTTGTTGTTGTTGTTAACCCCCATCTAAGGATATTTTTCCCAGTGATTTTTAGAGAGAATGGAAGAGAGGGAGGGAGGGTGGGAGGGAGAGGGAGAGAGAGAGAGAAGAAACGAAACATTGATTAGTTACCTCCCACAAGTGCCTTGACTTGGGGCTGGAGATCAAACCTGCAACCCAGGCTCATACCCTTGTACGGGACTGGAACCCATGAGCCTTCGGTCCTCAGGCCAATGCTCTAACCACCATGCAACACCAGCCAGGGCTGCATGAGTTTGTTTTTTTTTTAGCTTAGCTGGAGCATGGGAGGAATGGGTCTAGAGTTAAGTTGGCAGCATTTCAGTTTGAGAGATAATATAAACAGGTGGTCAAGAGAATGAACAGGTGAGTCAAACAGCCTTGTTTTTCCTCCTCACTCTGACACTTTTTAGCCATCCCAACCTGTATATGCTATGTGACTTCAGTATATATATGCATAAAATGGAATTATATTCATCAACCAATTCTGGACTTGACTGTGACATTGTGATGAGCACTATTCCAGTTCCTGAATGCATACTAGTACATGCTAGTTGGGAAAAAAGAAAAAAAAATCATGTCCTTATGGATCCCAGCGTCATATCTCCCTCACAGAGTGTTGGGGAATTCAATGAAAAATAAAAATTACAAATTTTAGGTGCCGAGCCTGGCAATCAGTAGATAAGAGTTGTTATTCAATGCCAAGCAATGTTGATCTTGCCCACATTGTACCCCAGTTTGGTACAGAGTAGGCACTCGGTGAACTTTGATTGAAGAACTTAATTCCTGTCTGTGCTTTTTCATTTGTGTGTCAGTATTTTAAACAAAACCTGGAAGTAATCATGTATGTTTGTTTCCTGGTCTCCTTTCTTGGCTTCAAAAGCAACAGGACGTTTCTGCCCTCCCCGACAGGCACCGTGGACAGACATGACATATTTGCAGGAATTGCCAGCCTCTGTGGCTTGGTTTCAGCACAGGCTGGGTGCTGTGGGACTTCTCACCTGGTAGTTTCCTGAAACAGCTGGGGTTTTGCACTTGCTCAGTCCTTCAACTTGGTACTTGAGGAATGTGAGCTGGTGAGGTTCAGATGCTAAGGAGTGTCATCCTTGCACCTTCTCAAACAATAGCTGCAATTCTGGAAAGCTAGCACCTGATTCTTTTCTGCAAGAGGAGCCTCAAAGACAAAATTTTCAACAGAAGGTTAGGTTTGCCTTTCATTCCAGTTTGGTGACTTAGGACAATTTAATGAGGCTAACTCTAAATTTCTACATAGGTAAAATGGGGATAAACACTAGTAACGTTGTTGTTATGTTAGTAAATGAGAGAATACATGTAAAGCGGTTAGTACAGCAACTGTAGCAGAATGGTAGCTATTATTTTTACTTATTCAGCCTTTTTATAAAGTCAGGCAAAATTAAAAGGCTAACAAATATTTTTAAAAGTATGTAAGTTTGCATAAGCATAGTAACATTTATTTCCTATGAAAGGTTGAGTAGTTGAGGTCTTGTTTAGTGCCATGCAGTGTATCATATTGAACCATGGAATGACAGAAAATAAAAAAAATGTCAAGGTTATCTAGTGGAACATGCTAATATCAACACAGTGAAACAGAGTCCCAAATTGTTTTGATGACTTAGTAGGGTGAGGATTTGGGGCAAATTTTCTAGATGCTCATTGCCTTATAAAGCAGATAAGAAGATAAAGTGGCAAGATGGGGAAAGGTATGTGGGGCAGGGCTTGTAGAGGTATGTGCGTGTGTGTAACAGAGCGTGTGTGAGAGTATATGTACATGAGACTAGGTGTGAGAAAGTGTGTATATGACAGTGTGTGAATGAGAGTGTGAGTGTGCATTGAGAGAGTAAGTGTGAGAAGGTGATTAAGAAAGAGAGGTTGTCTGTGTGTGTAGCAATTCCTGTTTTTTTTGTAAACCATTAGTGCTTTCTAATTTCCCTCACTTATTGGATTACAAGAAGAAAACTTTGGGGCAGAAAGAATACCTTCCGTCCTGATGAAGAGAGCCCTTGGTGCCTAACCTTGTGCTAGGATACAGTGTAAGGGAGAATAGTGGGAGTTTTATCACGCGAAGGTAGGTGTTTGATGACAATGAATGGGTTTGAGCGAGCCCTGCCATTCTTCCTGGTGCTTCGATCTCAGAGAGAGAACTCTTAGGTATAAATCTTATAGAAGAGATCTTGCAGAATTGGAGTAATTGGATTCCTTTGACAACTATCTTCTCTCAGTGGGAGTAAGTATATATAGGCTACTTTTCAAAAACATTCTTAAAGCCATATGCAAAAAGTTGTAATTTTAAATAATAGTTATGATTTCTGGATGTTAAATCAATAACATGAATTATTGCTTTACTACGTACACCAATTTTTTTTAATATATTTTATTGATTTTTTACAGAGAGGAAGGGAGAGAGATAGAGAGTTAGAAACATCAATGAGAGAGAAACATCAATCAGCTGCCTCCTGCACATCCCCCACTGGGGATGTGCCCGCAACCCAGGTACATGCCCTTGACCGGAATCGAACCCGGGACCCTTCAGTCCGCAGGCTGACGCTCCATCCACTGAGCCAAACCAGTTTTGGCAGTACATCAATTTTTAAAACAATTAATTTGAAATCCAAGTATTAGAAAAATGGAATCAGACTTAACTGATTTGGATTTCTTCTCCCTCATTAAAAGTCAGCAGACATATGTCACAATGATGCTGAGAAAAAAACCAAACAATGATAAACATATAATATGTAGAAGAATGGCAAATAGAGACACACACACACACACACACACACACACAGGCTAGCAGGGCCCTTTGTCATTGGTAGTGGTAATTTCTTCTAATTTTATGCTATCTAGAATTGCTCATGTAGCTTGATGAGGTAATTCTGCTTTGGACTTGTATTTTGACATTGATGTGATTAGTAAAACCAAAGCAGTGAGATTTTTCTTGCTGCCGATGATAAGAAGGCATTTAAATAGTAAAATTCAGCCCTCATCGGTTTGGCTGAGTGGGTAGAACGTCAGCCTGCAGTGCAGGAAGCAACCAATCAATGTGTTTCTCTCACATTGATATTTCTCTCTGTCTTTCCCTCTCTCTTCCACTCTCCCTAAAAATCAATGAAAAAATATCCTTGGTGAGGATTTAAATAAATAAAATAAATTCTAAAATTCATATATACTTATTTGATTTTCTCTTCTAGCTTGTTCGTTTTGGTTTAAGTAACCAGCTCGTGGTTGCTTTCAAGGAAGAAAACACCATGGCTTTTAAGTATTTGTTTTTGAGAGGATATGCTGGCATAGATGAAGAAAACTACAGTTACAGTGTATATACTCAAGAGGATGCCTATGAGAGCATATTTTACGCTATTAATCAGGCAAGTTTTCATTGTGAATTACCTATATTTTAAGAATATATTAATACTTGATCTTGTTGTCTTAGCCAAAAAAGAAAATTATACATATATTTAAATATTCTAAAAAAACTTGCATAGTCTGCTAAAAAATGTTTATTGTTATTTCTGTAGCTACATTTCCACACAATAGATTTTGCATATTTAAAATTTTTTAATAAAATTTACTTTTTTTATTTATCCCTTTGAACCAATTACTTTTGGGCAATTACCTCAGATCAAATGGCCAAGAGCAGATATATAATCTCAGAAGGTTTGATGGATGAGATACCAAATCTGAGATTCTAGGGAGTAGAATATGATATAGTTGGATCTAGGCAGGTATTGAGAAACCAGATTGGCAGACCTGAAGAAAGCATTTTGAGCAGAGAAATTGTTATTCTTACTCTTTCTTTCTTTTTTTCATTCATTCGTTCACTCATTCACTCATTCATTCATTTATTCATTCATCCATCCATTCAATAAATATTTGGGTACCTAGTATGTGCCAAGTACTTTTCTAGACCCTGGGATACAGCGTGAATAAAAGATAAAACCCTGTCCTTGTAGAAGTAGTTCTAGAGGGGAGAGCCAGACAAATGAAAAGAAGTGAGATGTATAGTATTAAATGCTGGCTCCCTGAAAACACCACCAAAAAAAAAAAAAAAAGCATGCTGATAATAAAAACTGATCTTATGGCTTAGAGCAGTGAGGGAGGTGCTATCTTGACCATTCTCAGTCATGCCCTGGGTGAAAGCGGCAAAATCCAGACATAGATTCTGAAGTCTGATTTAGGGGGGAAAGAATAGGGTCATTCAATGTGACAGAGCTTGATTAGAATCAGGTAAAGATCATGACATCTAATAGTTTAGGGTTGGTAGACACAGGCAGGTGAGGATTAGAGGGTTTGCAAAGACTCTTGGGGTTATTAGACTAAATCTTCAAATTGATCATTTAAATGATTTTTTGGAATGTTCCTGAAACAAACAATACAGTTACTTGCAACTTTTATGTTCCTAGGAATAATAAAGTCATATTAATGAAGATAGGACCAGTAAATCCTGCTAGTGCAAATAGGCCAGTGGTGAAGCCATGTTCATGTGAGCTAGTGTCGGGCATGAATGTAAGCTGTGGGGTGTGGAAGGTTTGGGTCGTCAGTGGTATGTCAGAAAGTGGTAACTGCTATGGAATAAAGCAGGGAGCAGATTGGGAGAGCCTGGTGGTGCCTGTGTGCTGGTGATGGATGTTTGCACTTATCATTGAGCAGTACAGGAAGGCCTCACTGAGGTGGTGACATTTGAGTCAAGACATGAAGCAGTGAGTCTTAACAGATTGAAAACCTGGAACAACCAAGGCCACAGGCAAGCCTGTGCCTGGGAGCTCCAGGAATTGCCTGGAGGTCAGTGTGGCTTCAGGAGGTGGGGGTGGCACCAAGGGTCACTAGTCTGCTCTTAGGTCGGAGAGGTGGGCACGGCCTGAGCTTGAGCCCAGAGTGAGGTGGGAGGTCTGTCAGCACTCCCTTTAGTTTGAATTCTGCGAGGCAGTGTGTTTCTGCCCAACCTGAGAAAATGGCCTTCTGGTATTTTACATTGGGAGTTCTATTGAGTAATCTATAATAATAAAAGCATAATATGCTAATTAGACTGGATATCCTTCCGGACAAAGCCGGGGCTTTGAGGGCCAAGGCAGAGGCAGCCACCATGGTGGCAGGGGCCAAGCTCCTTGCATGAATTTCATGCATCAGGCCTCTAGTATGATATAAGCAATAACAAGTAGCTAAAGTGTATTTCATATGCATTAACTTCTGATGAAACTTTTGAAAGCTCATAGTGTTTTTATTTAACTATTTTTAATAGTATCATCGTCTAAAGAACATATCCCTGGGGACCCTAAGTTATGGAGAAAATGAAGAGCATAGAATTGGCCTAAAAGTCTGTAAGCAGCACTACAAGAAAGGAAGCATGTTTCCCTCTGATGAGACACTGAATATTGACAGTGACATTGAAACAGGTAACGGATTGCTTTATTATATGCCTCTATCATCTCCTGTGGTCACAGCAAAGATGCCCTCATGTGCTACCAAATGGAACAACTTCAACCTTGCTTTTGTGACTGCTATTTGCAGCTGTCAGGTTAACATTTGCCTACAAAGGGCTTTGGCTCAGGGAACTGCAGGTCTATGCAATAGGCCCTGGAAATTTGTGGATCTCTTAGGTCCATGGTCGGCAAACTGCGGCTCGCGAGCCACATGCGGCTCTTTGGCCCTTGAGTGTGGCTCTTCCTAAGCCTTAGCAGTACCCTAATTAAGTTAATAATAATGTACCTACCTATATAGTTTAAGTTTAAAAAATTTGGCTCTCAAAAGAAATTTCAATTGTTGTACTGTTGATATTTGGCTCTGTTGACCAATGAGTTTGCCGACCACTCTCTTAGGTGCAACTCAAGGTGGTTGGTTTTGTGGTAAATGCCCAGGTGTTTCCTGTTTGTTTAGGTTTTTCCCTCCTCCACTAGGGGACGATTAGATATTTTGGGGGGGGGGGGGGAGAAAGATGAGTCTGTATTTATTAAATGAAATAATGGGTTAAAGTGCTTTGCACTCTTGTTTTTTATTATTTGTAAAATATATTAATGCTCTTCAAAGGCAAATTGTGATTAGCAGCTCATTTCCTCTTTCAGGCTGTTGCTGGCCCCAAAGTTAACATCTAAACAAGCAGAATTGTTTTGTGCCATTCTGTTAAGAATTTAAGAGAATGTCTTATGTAAATTCAGAGTGCTTGACTTACAGCTCTGGGGGTTTTGTAATTCATTCAGCAAACCTCTGGTGTACACCTACCACGCCCAAGGTGCTCACTGTGGATGCCATCATGTGCTGCACAACTGTTCGATCAATGACAGATCACATACACCACAGTGGTCCCACAAGATTATAATGGAACTGAAAAATTCCCATTGCCTAGTGACATCACAGTGCAATGCATTACACGAATACTCACCATTATGTTACAGTTGCTTACAGTATTCAGTACAGTGATATGAGGCCGCCTAGCAGCTGTAAGGGAACAAAATTTGTCACCCCCAAATATGTCTAGTTGGCAAAAGGATTATTTTAGGCAGGTTAGTTTAAGAAACAGCAAACATGGAAGAAGCTAGGAAGAGACATCTCCCTCTGTAAGGGTGTCTCCCTAGCTGTGCCAGCCAGAGGGGGTGACCTTGCCTCGGTAGACTCTTATCAATGCAGATGGCAAAGATTCCAATCTGCTTAACAACCTTACCTTTTTTTACTGTGCTTTCCTGATAACCTCCCATACCTGACCCTCCCCACCCCCATATCTTCTTTTGTCCTCAGCTGAAGGTGGTATTTAAGGCAGTTGGTGGCTTCCATTTTCCTGGGTCTCTGTATATAGCAGGTATACATGTTATTAAACTTTTGTTTGTTTTCTCCTATCAATCTGTCTTTTATTACAGGGATGTCTCAGCGAGAACCCAGAAGGGTAGAGGGAAAGTTACTCTAGAGAGCAATGGGCTATCCCCGTGGTCGGCAAACTGCAGCTCGCGAGCCACATGCGGCTCTTTGGCCCCTTGAGTGTGGCTCTTCCTAAGCCTTAGGAGTACCCTAATTAAGTTAATAACAATGTACCTACCTATATAGTTTAAGTTTAAAAAATTTGGCTCTCAAAAGAAATTTCAATCGTCGTACTGTTGATATTTGGCTTCTGTTGACTAATGAGTTTGCCGACCACTGGTACCAATTAACGTAGGTGTGTGGTAGGCTATACCATTTAGGTTTGTGTAAGTGCCCTCTCTGATGTTCACACAATGATGCAATTTCCACATTTCTCAGAAGGTAACCCTGTGTTAATCTGTGCACGACTACACTGGGCTTACAGCAGTTAATCAGTGATAGCGCCTCAGCTAGATGACAGTTCGGGAGTAGGGATCCTAGGAGCAGTTCACATTTGAAGTGGTTTTATCAAAAGGGGAGCATCACACCATTCATTTGACCCTATTTCCTATGATCTGGTTTTAAGGCTTCTTGGCAATAGAGTAGAACACCCGCGTAGGCAGAGGTTCTGATTGTTTGCACAGACTGCCTGGCTAGACTCTCTGCATGGGCAGGTGTGTCCTGTGCTCCGGGCTCTGAGAGAAGCAGCTCCTGAGCCAGGACCAGCAGGGGCCCCAGGTGGCTTTCCGAGGTCATCTCGGTGTCAGGTGTCAGCGCTGGCTCTGTGGGCAGCAACCTTTAAAGTGGCTTGTCTGGTTGCCCCGCAGGTTTTGCTCTCCTGAGATCTATTTGGTAGACAGCAATCAGGGGCTAATGGGTTCACTCTGAATCTTCCCTGAGGCTGTCAGCTCTGAGCTTCCCTGAGGGAGGTGTTCCTGTCACTGATGGGAGTGCCTGACAGGTGGAGCTGAAACCTTGTGCAGTTCCTTACTTGACCCTCTGCTTCAAGTAAGCCACCCGCCACGAGTCCTCATAAAATCGTGTGACTCAGTTGGATGCTAAGAAAGGAGAACAGTGATTTTCCAGTGATTCATATGTCATTTTCCTCCATTGATTTTTCTTTAAAAATGGATTAAGGAAATCTGGCCAAAGGCAGTATCAGTGGTGAGGTAGGACAGGCAGTCCCAGAAAGTAGAATTTTCCCCCTGGCCATTGGACAGTGATGCACTTGCTCATTTCCTTTCTATCAGAATATGGAATATTTTTAACCAAATGGAGAGAGGTTGATTATTCATTTCACTTTAAAGGAGACTACTTAAGTTAATTGTATTCTTTAACTTATTAAATATAACTTGTCAAAGAAAATGTTTTGCTGTGTCTATTCAGAAGGTATAAAGAATAGTCTTAAATATTTGATGCTGGATTTTAGCCTCTCTTTTCTTGGACACATTGGAGAAAACCTGCATGAAATGAAGAGGGATTGAGTTGGACATCAGTGGTCTGGTCTTATAGTTTAAGTAGTTCACGTAGCAGAAGGTGTTCTCAGTTACCTATTCATGAATTTGCATTCTCTTTCCTATTAAGGGAATCACCCTTCAGTGGGCTAAATGCAGAGCTCTCCTGCATGCCTGTTTACTCTGCAGATTAATATTTATTTACATGTCTGTGCAGCTGGTGTGAAGGGTTTCCTATCATTCATGCTGTGGGCCTATCCCTCCACTCCTCCCTCTAGGCCTGTAGCTTTATAGTTCAGCTTTACTTGGGGGAGTTATAAGTCCTGTTAAAAAATTTTTTAAAAACATTTAGGTAGCGGTCATCTTAATAATAAAGAGCTAATATGCTGATTAAACCGAACAGCCAAATGACCTTCCGGACGAAGCCAGGGCTGAGAGGCCAACCCCCTTGCATGAATTTCGTCATGCATCAGGCCTCTAGTTCTTATAAAGTGTTTCATTTTCTGTAACACGGATTTAAATTTCTTCTGTTCTCCTTTCTTAGCATGAGGCATCCTGACCATTTCATCACTCGCCCAGCTTTTTTAAAGAGCATATGTGATCCACCCTCCAATTGTCCCTACGAGGGTTGCTGTTTCATTTGCTGGAGTGTCTGTTCTGTGATCGAGGTTGATTTGAGTGAAGAGTCTGCTACTCTGATACCAGTTTGTTCTGTCTGAGCTTTGATGTTTTAGTTTGGGCTCTTGCCATTCTTTAAAAAATTTCTTAGGTTTTGCTGTCACCAGGTTCTTGGTGGCCTCATTAGCAATGACTCTAGCATAAGGTCAACCAGATTTTAGAGAGTTCTGCATGTATAGTTGATAAAGTGCACCCCCATAATTACAACGATAAAACTTGACCAACCAAACAGGTTTTTATAAGGCAAATTTAACATCCGTGAACTGTGAAGAGCTCAGGCTGCGGAACTGAGCACATGTGGGTTTAAATTCTGGTTTGCCATCAGCTAGCTTGTGTGACCTTGAGAAAGTCTCTTGGCCTCTCTGTGCCTTGGTTTGTCCATCTGCAAAATTGCAGCAATAGTACCTATTTTACAAGGTTGCTTTGGGTTTAAACATGATGATGCATCAAAGGAGAGAACATATAAAGCTTCTAGCACAGTGCCTGGCACAGAGTAAGTGCCTGACATATAAATGCTATTTTTATCATCATCAGTCTTTTCCTATAGAGAATAAGTTTCTTGTGATTAACTGCCCTCACCATATTAAACAAGATCCAACATTAAACTGTTTCTTGACATTAATAATCTATTTACCAAAAATAAGGAGGCATCCCTTCTGACACCTGCCTTTCTTAATATTGTGCCTGTTGAGTTGTCCATTCAGCTCATGTCCTTGTTTTCAGCCCAGGAAAACGAATTTTCACAAAATATAAATGTGTCCTCTATGCTGTGACACATTTTGGGTGTCATCTATATGCAATGGGACAACCACACAACATAATATGCTCTTGTTCACAAAGATCTTATCCTCTAGTTGAAAGGATAGATAAGCAAGTAGAGGATTGCAGTTGTGGGAGAGGACTCTTAAAGAATTAGCCACCGAGTCTACCAAGATTCTGGAGCACCTACTGAGAACCAGCCCTGGCGTTTCCATTTTATTTTATTTTTAAAATATTTTTATTGATTTCAGAGAGAAAGAGAGAGGGAGAGAGAGATAGAAACATCAGTGATGAAAGGGAATCATTGATCATCTGCGACCCACATGCCCCACACTGGGGATCAAGCCCACAACCTGGACATATGGCTTGACTGGGAATCGAACTGTGACCTCCTGTTCATAGGTCGAAGCTCAGCCTCTGAGCCACGCTGGCTGGGCTGGCATTTCCATTTTAAAGGCAGCCAGAGCCCCAGTAGGAGTCAGTGAAGCCGACATCACAGCAGTCTGTGAGGGCTCTGTGCCCTTGAAAGGCGTTTTCCAGCTCTAGACCTCCTCAGGTTCCTGCCAAGGTGTTGGGCTACACAGTAATGAGACCCGTTTTCATATGAGGCTCTTGGACTCATTCTTTTATAGTTTACTAGAGGCCTGTTGCACGAAGAGATTCGTGCAATAGGCCTTCCTTTCCCCTGGCTGCTGGCACCAGTCTTCCTCGGCACCCGGCACCCAGGCCTTCGCTTTGGCCGGGCTCCAGCCGGAGCCGACCCCGCGGCCGTGAGGCTTTCACTGCTCCGCAGGCCCCGGGCTGTCAGGCTTTGCTCCACCACTTGGAGCCTACGTATGCAAATTAACCGCCATCTTTGTTAGGTTAATTTGCATACTCTCCTGATTGGCTGGTTAGCGTAGCGAAGGTACGGTCAATTTATATGTTTGTCTATTATTAGGTAAGATAGCTCATATTATATTTTTATTTGAATACAACCTAATCAGACGATACAGAAAAGTTGCAAAATAACAGAGAGATTTCCTTGTATACCTTTCATCTAGATTTCCCCAAAGCTAACCTTTTACCACATTTGCTTTATCCTTCTTCCTATGTTTAAATATTCCTCCTGAAATGTATGAGAATAGGAGGCTGACATGATGTCTCTTTACCTGTAAATATTCCAGTGTGTGTTTCCCAAGAACGGTCTCCCACATCACCCCTGAACAGTGCTCAAAATCACAAATAAGCATTGGCACAGCACTTTAATCTAAAAACCCTATTCACATCTCATCAATTGCCCTACTGTTCTCTAGAGCAAAAGAAAGGCCCCCTCCCATCCCAACCTCCTGGGTCCAGGATCACATACTGCATTTACTTGTCATGCCTCTTTAGTCTCCTTTAATCTGGAGCAAAATAGTACCTTGGTTTGTTGTTGGGTTGTGGGGGTTTTTTATGAACTTGACATTTTTTAAAAAGTATGTTTTTATTTACTTTAGAGAGAGAGAAGGAGAGAGAGAGAGAAATAAACAAAAACAAAAAACATCAATGTGCTTATGCACCCAGACCGGGCCTCTAACTGCAATCTGGGTATTGTGTCCTGAATGGGAATTGAACCTGCGACATCTTGGTGTGTGGGACAGTGCTCAACCAACTGAGCCACACCAGCCAGGGGCTGATTTTGACATTTTTAAAGAGTAAAATATTCCTCACTTTGGTTTTTTGTTTCTTTATGACTAGATTGGAGTTATGCATTTTAGTGGGAATAGCACGCAAGCAGTACATTATTTCCGGAGGTGTCTTTTTATCTCATTACTGGCGATGTTAACTTGGATCACTTGGGCAGGGTGCTGCTATCTGCCAGCTTCTCCACTGTAGTTACCGGTCTTCCTGTTGCAACTCATAAGTACTCTGTGGGGAGATAGTTGGAAGTGTTCTGCTTCTCATCGCCCTTCGCCCACTGGTTTTAGCATCTGATTTTTGCCTGAAGCAGTTGTTGTTCTCCATTGGTCTAGACTGCATTTTCTTGGACCTCCAGGGCCTCTCCAAGAACACTGAGGACTGGAAGAACTCATCATTCTTCAGACTGGAATTTTATAGGTAAATATGTTTTTCAGTCTCATTTCCCAGGAGACAGGCATGTGGGAGGGAAGGAGAGTAGATAGTAAGACTCTGACAATGTATACCTTGTGATATTTTTTATTCAGGCTCCTACAGGTTGAAATCTCCTTTCACCTCAAAGGCATTGACCTGCAGACGATGCTTTCCCGAGAGTTACCGGACTGTTACGTCTTTCAGAACACGGCAAGTGTCTGTTTACTCAGCCACTGTTTCTTATGCTTCCCTCCTCCTTCCGTAGATGCACAGTGCGAAACACACCAGCCTATAGCTGTGTCAGATGCAGTCCTGTTTAAAAGAGTTGAATGGCACGATAGCATTGTTCACCCAGAGACCCTTTCTTCTGAAACTGAAGCAAAGCCTTTTCCAATGTTTTAAAAACTAAATTTCTGTGTTGAAAAGAGAAGTTTCCAAAATTGGCTTTGACCTCTTACTCTTCTAAAACATTTTTTAAAAGTTTATGACAAGTGTTTTAAGTGTCTCTAATATTTTCCCCACTTTCAAAGAAAGGTCTTTGCAAATGTAGCAAACGCTTTCAAATCTCCAGGCAGGCACTGCTCCCTTGATCTGAAGACCGTTCTGCAGAGGATCAGCTGTCGCTCCTTTTATTTTGGGAGGAGGCATGTGCAGTGAAGAGACTGTTCAGTTTTGCGGGGACAGTAACCTGTCTTCTCACTTTCATGGAATTTCATGCCCTTCTTTTCTCCCTCCCTTTTCCCTTCCTTTTTCCCTCCCTGCTTCCTTCCCTCTCTCCCTCCCTTCTTCATGTTCATGGAAGAGCAAAACTGGATGCTGAGCTGAAAGTTGTATGCAATTATCTTTTAGCAACTCAGGAGAGCACTCTACCCAATAGTCCATAAATACTAATGAGTCCCTACTATGCACCAGACACGGCCCTGCTCTAGAGGTGCAGTGGAAGCTTACAGCTCAGTGGAAGAGAGAAGAACAAGTAAAGAAATAAAAGTAATTACTAATGGTGACTTGTGGTAAGGAAGAGAAGAGCAGGATTAGCTGCTGTGGAGTGACCTACACATTATGAATCACATGATGAAATTAAGAAAGTTCACAGGCAGAGAACTTGAGAGCTGAAAGTGTCCTAGTAGCTGATCTATGAGTAAGTCTATAAGCATTGGGCATCTCTGAACACAAGCCACACTCTGTGTAACCCAATTATATCCCTATGACCAAACTAGAGGTTCGAGAACTCAACCTACAGGCCTCATTTCTGTATCTCTGAGCTATGACTAAACCTCCACTAACCCTGGCACTTGAGGTCTCATTTCCCCCAAGGAAAACCCCCAAAATACTTCTCTCAAGGCCTAAAATACCCAGCATATTTCACTTACAAATTTTAAGTGATGAAAGTGTAATAGTGGAAGATATGAGTCATTTGCAATCTTAAATTCAGCCTGCAGCCTTAGGGCATTCTTTGCCATTTCGGAAAGCATTATATATAGCACTCGAGGTGAACAGAAAACTAATCTCCAACCTAGTAGAAACCTAGAATTTCATACCCAAAAGGCTAACTTGAAGCAAATGCCTTTGGATTCTATTCAGTGCCATCAGTGAGGTGACTGTGTTCTCTTGTCAAAGATGGTGAATCTCATGTTTGTTCCTGGGACTAGCTGGCTGTTTTGCTTTTGGATTTCTCCTACCCTGCTTGTGGATTTAGTAGAAGTTTACACAAAGCTGCCTTTGGACCTTGTTTTTTCATTAATGAAAGTTGTGAAGAATCATGTGATGAGGACATTTTCATCAGTACTATTTTTGGATCAGCCTGCTGTTTGGATGCTATTAAAATTTTAAGCAGAGTTGATCTAACAAGTCATATATTCTGCTCTTCATACATTTGTGTTTCCAGATTACCTTTGACAACAAAGCTCACAGTGGCAAAATCAAAATCTATTTTGACAGTGATGCTAACATTGAAGAATGTAAAGACTTAAACATATCTGGATCTGGTAAGTATCTTACATGCTTGCCCATTGGAGGATTTTTAGCATTTTATTTTGGAATTTCAGGTGTTTACATGGTTGACTTAGATGATGACGGAAAGAGAGGGATCCAGAAAATCATATCTTGAGCATTAGATTCTGTAAAGCATAGCCAGAAATTTTGCATTTTTGTTAAATTCAGCAAGTATTGATTATATACTTCTTAGAAGAGGCAGCATGCCCAGTGCTTAGGGTACAACCCTGGCAGCCAGACTGCCTAGGTTTGGGTCTTGGTTCTGTTTACTATGTCTGTGATCTTGGACAAATTATTTAACCTCTCTATGTTTCAGTACTTTTCAAAATGATGGTGATAATAGTACTTACCTTCCAGTATGTTGTGTATTAAGTGAGTTAGAATGTAAAGCAAAGCACTGAGAACAAGAGTTGGCACATAGTAATTGCTAGGCACTCTGGAGAAGAAAGAAAACACCTTAGTGAGGGAGACAGACATGCTTATAAAATCTCCAATATGTCATGGATAGCCGTACGTGGTGGAGGTACATAAGGCATGATGGTAAAGAAAGCAAAGGTTAATTTTGACTGGGGAAAACTTCCCTACGTTTCCTATCATTATTTTTCAAATAGGTTTTCAATTTCTTGCTCTCTCTCTTCTGCTTCCAATACCTCCTTGATGTAAATGTTGGTTTGCTTGAAGTTGTCCCAGAGGCTCCTTACAATATCCTCATTTTAGGTTGTGTGTGTGTGTGTGTGGGGGGGGGGATTCCTTTTTCTTTATGCTGTTCTGAATAGGTATTTTTTGCTTCCTTATACTCCTAATTGCTCTTTTGATTTTTGGCTTCATCTTCTCTACTGTTGATTCCCTGTCAATTATTCTTCATTTCAGTTAGCGTACCCTTCATTTCGTTCTGGTTCTTTTTTATCGTTTCCATGCCCCCCCTTTTTTATTACCACCAAACCAGCATTATATGAAATATTTCTTGATGAAGGAAAAGAGAAAAAATATGAATAGTAAAGTGCCAATAAATACATATCTATCAACAATTGGTTCTAAAAAACGAAATAAACAAACAAGCAGAACAGAAAGATGCATAGAAACAGAGGACATTTTGATGATTGCCAGATGGGAGGGGGTTGGAGGTTGGGTGAAGAATTAAGAAGTATAAATTGATAGTAACAGAATAGTCATGGGGATGTAAAGTACAGCATAGGAAATATAGAAAATAATATTCTAATAACTGTATGGTGTAAGATGGGTATGAGATTTATCAGGATGAGTACTTAGTAAGTTATATAATGTCTAATCACTGGGGTGTACACCTGAAACTAATGTAATATTGTATGCCAACTGTAATTGAAAAATTAAAAAATGATTAAAAAAATAATTTAAAAAAGAAGAAGAAAGGAGGTCTGGCTCCCTCCTGTGGCCAGTGAGGAGAAACACTAACATTTTTATAGGCTTCCAGAGCTGTGTAGTAAGAATCCAGATTCTGTCACTAGGAAAATACGAATTTAAAATAAAATGATGTGAAAACTTTGAAAAAAGCTGAAGTTTAGAAACTAGCTTAGAAAATGGAGCCCCCCCCCCCCCCCATGTCCGTGCCCCCTTCCTCCCCCAGTCTGATTGATTGGCCTGGCTTTGGAGAAGTGGAAAGACAGGAAGTGGGACAAAGGCAAGGGTAACATCTGGTGAGATCCTTGTGCTATTTCCAAAACTTCTGAGTTCATTCACATTCATATACTCTCCCTCTCATCATTGCCTATGTTATCTCAGGGCGAAATATGAGGGAATACCCATTTTCATATACAAACCAAATATTGCTTCTTTTGACTTCTAATACCTGTTCCCAAGTGTGCCATTAATCTCCACTTTAACTTGATTTTATGAGTGTAGCAATTTGGGCATGAGGGGCTGGAGGAGGTATTGGTGGGCAGGACTCCCCGTTGATGGCTGATGTAATGGGTGTCATAGGGGAAGGGAGTTTAGTAAGTGTGGGAAGCCCTGGGTTAGAGCCACACAGGCAGGCAGTAATGGTGTTTTACAAACCTGGACTAGTGTTTTACACACCTAGGTTTGGGCAATGTTCCCACAGGGGTAACCGAGTTTCAGTAGAGTAAGAAAGCAATTACAGTGTTCATAAAATACTTTCTGCGGCACACCAAACTCATCTTCCTAATAAAGTAAAACAATACAATACTATTTTCTCTGTGATGAGGGATGGTTTCTCTTTCTAGCTCTGGGCCTCAGTTTTCTCACTATGAGCAGTCTTAGAGATTTGGGCTAGTTAAATGTTAGACAGGAAGGTACTAGATGCTGTCCTTGCATTTTATGGATTTTCAGTCCCATTTTCCCACGAACTGCCTCTAATCCTGCCTCATTTCATGGTTTAGGAAGGAAGGAAGGAAGGAAGGAAGGAAGGAAGGAAGGAAGGAAGGAAGGAAGGAAGGGAGGGAGGGAGGGAGGGAGGGAGGGAGGGAGGGAGGGAGGAAGGAAGGAAGGAAGGAAGGAAGGAAGGAAGGAAGGAAGGAAGGAAGGGAGGGAGGGAGGAAGGAAGTGTTGGATTCTAGTCAAATTAAGTTGCTTTCCTTTTTTACCTAAACTTCTAAAGTATAAAATGGCTAAAGGTAAATGTCAGTGCTAGGTGCCAGGCATGTTACCTGGTTTCACATGGATGTCTTATCTGCTTTCCTGACAGCCCTTGAAGCAGGCACTGTTGCTTCCCCCACTTTGTAGCCTAGGCACCTGACGCCTGCTTAGCGAGGCTAAATAGTTCACTCAGTGAGTTACGTGCTTTGGCTGGCTGTGGTCATAACCCACTGGTGAGCAGCTTTACCCTCGGACACTCATGCTGCTGTCACTCACACCTTGTTATTAGTAAGTCTGCGGAAACTCCGATCTCTCTCTCAAACACTTCTCTGCAGAGGTGTCGCTGAGGAGCACTCTGACTTTGGACCCCTTGGAAGGTTGCCTGTCCCCAGTCCTGTTTCCTTCTCCTCTGGCCTTTCTCCATCTCGTTCCTGAGCTCATTTCCTCTTCTAATTCTCAAGCATTACTGCCCCCCACCCCCTGCCCTCTGTCTACTTTTCTCTCTGTGGTCTGAGTGGCTGTGCCCACACTCATGGCTTTAGCTGCCACCGAGCCATCCTCTCTCATCATGGACATTTAGACTGAGCTCAGTTTATGGAGGACAGAAAACCAGGAGTCGTGTCTGCTTGGTCCTTCTTCCTTGTTCCCTGAGTCCCCTTGGAGACCATGCTGCCTCTCTCTGCTTCATCTCTCACCACTTTGTGCCTCCTCCTTCTGTGCCTTTTCTGCCTCTGACTTAGCTCAGACCTTCACAAGTTCTTAGATTATTCGGTGCTCTTCTCATGTTCTGCTGGAGTCCCTGCATTTACTTGTAAGCACACTGAAGCATTATGCTAAGCAAACGCACTGTAGTGTTGACAAAATACATTTGATCCCTGCCTCCCAGAGCCAACCATTTGGTGGGGAAGATGGGCATTGAATGATTCCATGGTAACCATGGTGTTTGCTGTTTACCTGGGCTGTTTCCTGTGCTTTCCTATATGAACTTATTTTTTTAAAATATATTTTATTGATTTTTTACAGGGAGAAAGGGAGAGAGATAGAGAGCTAGAAACATTGATGAGAGAGAAACATCGATTAGCTGCCTCCTGCACATCTCCCACTGGGGATGTGCCCGCAACCCAGGTACATGCCCTTGACCGGAATCGAACCCGGGACCCTTCAGTCCGCAGGCCAACATTCTATCCACTGAGCCAAACCGGTTTCGGCCATATATGAACTTATTTAATCTTCACAACAGCCCTATGATTAGTTGTTGTTTTTTACCCACTTTTTGGATGAGGAAACCGAGGCACCTTCCCTAGGGCTGCTCAGCTTCTGAGTGCAGAGCTGAGATTCAGACCCAGGTTTTCAGGCCCCCCAGAGGCCATGTCCTTTCCCATTTTTCACCGTCTCTGTTCCTTACTGTGCTCTCTTTGAAGGTGTAATTTCAAGTTCAGTGGTCATCAAGCAAAGGAGACTATAGGTGTGTACATTATGGAGAGTGCTGTGAGAGTAGGGGATGGGCTAATAAAGATGGGAATTCAGGGAATTTTATTCTGAGAAGATGATACTCACTTTGAAACCTAAGGCTGAAAAAGAACAATTTTTTAAAAAAATATATTTTATTGATTTTTTACAGAGAGAAAGGGAGGGGATAGAGATTTAGAAACATCTAACAGCTGTCTCCGGCACACTCCCTACTGGGCGTGTGCCCGAAACCAAGGTACATGCCCTTGACCGGAATTGAACCTTGGACCCTTGAGTCTGTAGGCCAATGCTCTATCCATTGAGCCAAACCACTTAGGGAGAAAAAGAGTAATATTCACATGTGTGATGGAGAGAGTGCTGTTCCAGGCAGAGGGATCATCATTTGCAAAGCCCCTGAGGCAAGAGTGAGAGAGAACCTGATAGGAGGTGGGAAGAAGCATGGCCTCAGGATAGAGAAGATGAGGGGAGAGAAGCAATCGGCAGGTGATGGGACTGCAGGGATGGACAGGGGACCCAGGCAGGGGAGAGCCATCGTTGGTATTTGGGATAATTCCATGAAGTCAGAGAGAAGCTAAGGTTACAATTTCATCTTCCTCCAGTACATTCCCCATGCTACTGTGTTCCAAAACATACTCTCCTTCTTACTACCATTCCAGGTGGTTATTTTCTCCATGTGCAGAAAGAGCTTATTGAATGCTGGGAAAGTGCACAGTAAGGTTGAGAAACAGAAATGGGGAGTCTGAGTCAGAGGCATTTTAAATTGCATGTTTCTTCATTAATGGAGAATGTGATGTTTGTGCTTGTATGCGAAAGACCTCAGAGTATGTCAATAGTTTTGCCTCTTATGAATGGAGCCCAAATGGACCACCTTCTGTCAAATTATAGTCTATGTAAATCTTTACAAATACATTTTAGTACATCTCTTAAGAGTTTATATGTTTTTAAATGTATAATTCCTAATAACGGAAAGTTTTACCTTATTTGTAGACTTCTGAGTAAATGTATTGCGATTTGTTTCTGATGTTTTTTGAATTTATCATCTAGACTTCTTTTTTGACGACCATCTTGTCAGAAATTATTCCCCAGTGAGATGTGTTTATCATTTGGATTCTGATTTTATTCCTCAGTTCAGAAGAATGCTCAGTATGTGCTGGCATTTGATTCGTTCGTCATTGTGATTTGCTTGGCGTCTCTGATTCTGTGCACAAGATCCATTGTTCTTGCTTTACGCTTACGAAAGGTATGTGTGCTTGCATTTTCTTCCTCCCCTCTTGGCCTCCACCATCAGTTTGTCCAAACAGTGGGCCCTGGTGTAGGGTCATCCTGTCCTTTCTGGAGCCCTTGACTAAATTAGGTTCCTTTGAGTGATTGCCCCCTAAAAGGCATTCATCAACCTGAGGTGTGTAGGGTGAGTGCAAGCTCCCATCATGTCAGGTGGGACCCGATAATTATCTTGCTTAAAACTGAGCTAATGAGCACAGGTGCACAATGGTGAGCTCTCAAGCTCTTGAATGTTTCCAGAATAAAGGAGACCCTTTTGAATTCAGGAGTAAATCTTAAGAACAGAATAATAGCATGTGTGGGTTTCATCTGTTGCCTTCAAATAAGATTTCATTTTGACAGGGGGCATAATACGTGGGTTATAATGAAGCATAAAATACTTTATTCTATATTTTAAATAGCTTGAAAATTCTCCCCCGAGTTTCATTTCACCTTGTTACTCTCAGGGCTCTTGTGAAGATATAGCCCAGCTCCCCACAAATCTTACTCTGGTTTGTGGCGTGTGTGGAAATGCAGAATGGGGTGAGGTGCATGAAGTCATCAGTAGGCCATTGGTGGAGCAAGAAAACAGTCTTCGTTCTATTGTTCTCATTCTTGACCTCTGTCAACTTATTTTGTAAATATCCGCTTGTCTTACTGCCCCTTCCCCGCAAGTCCCCTGATACTCTGATCCCAGGTCAGAGTCCTGGTTCTGCCTAAGCAGAGGGGGTGGGCATTGGGAGCACACACACACTGGAGCTGGAAAGCCTGGGCATCCATCCTGGCCCTGCCTCCCCAGCCTCAGCTCTCTCCTCTGGAAGATCAGGCTACTAATGCTTGGTGCATAGGGTACTGTCTGGTTGAGTGAGGTGATAAAGTAATGTGTTTGGGATGTACTGTGTGCCAGCTCTTACAAGAGTCTGTTGGAGAGAAGAGCATAAGCATATAATCTTTGAGTTCACTTGGTAGGCACTTGAAGGCTTTACACTAGCTGGGCAGGTGAGGGGGAAAGTGTGGGCATAATCTCCAGCCTTGAGATGGATCTATGGAGCTGGGTAGGTAACACCGTATCATGTTACAGGTGAGAGCTCTGTTTGGCACTTACCTTCTCCTTCCAGAGGGCAGTGTGGTTTGTAATAAATACTTTTTAAAATGTTTGCTGCAGAGATTTCTAAATTTCTTCCTGGAGAAGTACCAGCGACACGTGTGTAGTGCTGACCAGTGGGAGTTCATCAACGGCTGGTATGTCCTGGTGATTATCAGCGACCTCATGACAATCATTGGATCCATCCTCAAAATGGAAATTCAAGTGAAGGTGAGGGGCCACCCACTTTAAGTCTGCTGCTCTTTCTATCCTGGATGATCCTTTAGGATATTAAAGCCTTGTGGAGACTAGTTTGATTCTCATGTTTTCTCTTTTCTCGCTTCCTTATATCGGAAGCCTCCTCTGACCCAATTCCTTGTGGAGGGAACATAAGGAAACCGATGTTCTGGGGGAGATGATATCCCTATGAATATCCCCAGGAACCTTGCAGCTTCTTGAGCATAGGAACTGAAGTTTGAGAAGATTGGTTGTTTGGGCGGGTTTCATTTATTTTTTTTAAATCGCAGGAGAAGCAGTGATGCATGAACCAGTTCTATCAAGAGCCAGTCCTGCCCAGTGGGTGCTCTGGCAGGTGGGGGTGAGGGCAGGACTATTAGAGTGTCTGCCAGGTGCCTGACTGCATAGAACTTCGCTGATTTGATCTTATAACAAAGTCTTGACCCTTCACCCAGATATTCTCCCCTCCAGGCTGTGCTGTCCATCGGGGAGTCTAACTTTCCCTCCCGACACTAACATAGCTCCTGCTTGTCCATCCTGATGACCTCTGGCTTCCTTCGGGCCAGCTCCTCTCTGGCCTGGACTGCTGTAGCTGTCTCCTCATTGCTTGTCCACCTTTAGCCTTACATCCCTCAGATCCACCCACACAGCTGTCAGAGGAAAGTCCCTGGAAGTTTCTATCCTACTGTTACGTCCCTTCTCATGGGAACCCCCTTGAGTGGACTGGCCTCCAGGGCCCTCTCATCTAGCTCTGCCTCCCTCTCCTGCCTGAGATTCACTGAGCCATCCATACTGACCCTCTAGCACAACTTTCTGGCTCTTCGCATTGGGCCCTGGTTCAGTCTTTTGATCATTTACCTGCAATGCTCTCCCCCAGCCTGTCCCCCAGGCCCAGCCCTGCTCTGGGTCATGCCCATGGGAAATTCTCTGTGACAAGCTGGGCACTGCATCTCTCACTGCACTTAGCATATTATATTAAAACTAGAAGCCTGGTGCATGAAATTCATGCACTGGAGGGGGTTGTCCCTCAGCCCAGCCTGCACCCCTCTCTAATCTGGGACCCCTTGGGGGATGTCCGACTGCCAGTTTAGGCCCAATCCCACAGGGACATCCCTCTCACAATCCGCAACTGCTGGCTCCCAACCGCTCGCCTGCCTGCCAGCCTGATCGCCCCATAACCACTCTCCTGTCAGCCTGATTGATGTCTAACTGCTCCCCTGCCAGCTAGGTCACCCCCAACTGCCCTCCCCTGCTGGCCTGGTTGCCCCTAACTGCACTCCCCTGCTGGCTTGGTTGCCCCTAGCTGCCCTCCCCTTCTGGTTATCTTCTGGCGGCCATCTTTTGACCACATGGGGGTGGCCATATTGTGTGAGGGTGTGACAGTCAATTTGCATATTACTGCTCCATTATATAGGATTGTGGTTGTGTGTGTATCTCCTCAATTAGATCCAGAAATCCTCAAGAGCAGAACTGTGTTAGCCAATCACGTTTGAGCTTTCTTTCAGAAATAGCTGACTTGCATCATTTCATATTTAACAAACACCATTAGTTTATATTCTTTAATGCCTAAGTAAATGCATTTTCTGTTTCAGGATATTATTTTAACAAAAAATCAGTTCAACCAATTGAAATACTAAAAGGAAAGAAGAAATACATTTGGGACTGTGCTCTCTATTACTCTCCTCTTCAATTTAAAAGCCCTTAGGATCACCTATAGAGAGCAGGCAGTCCATTCTTTTCCTATCAACTTAAAGTGATATTAATAAGCTGAGGGGAATAGAATATGTTGCTCATATCTGTTTTTTCATTCCTTAGAATATCACAAATTACGATCTGTGCAGCATTTTGCTTGGAACGTCCACGCTTCTTGTCTGGGTCGGAGTCATCAGATACCTGGGTTACTTCCAAAACTATAATGTAAGGATGTGGCATTGGGTCGTGTCATAGGATTGAGATTCATTTCTTCTTCAGGTTCCAGTAAGCTCCTTTGTAATGCCCCCCGCACTGCTGGTGTCTTTTCAGGTGCTCATTTTAACAATGCAAGCCTCCCTGCCAAAGGTGCTTCGCTTCTGCGCCTGCGCCGGGATGATCTACCTGGGTTACACCTTCTGTGGCTGGATCGTCTTGGGCCCGTATCACAACAAGGTGTGTAGCCCTGGTTCTTCCTTCTGCAAATTAGGCACCTGAGAAGTGGGCTTCCAGGGCAACCTTTTTCCTACTCTCCCCCAACATATACCCTCAGCGCCAGGAAAGCCATGTCTTTGCATCGGGTTTCTTTTCCTTTCCTTTTACTGGATGTTGAAACCACTGTGAGGGAGTGGAGAGCACATTTCAGAGTTGTCTGGGCCTGGTTTATGGGCCACATTCCAGCCCAGCCAGTTGTCAAATAAGAAATGTCTGGACATGAGATCCTATAATAAAAATGAAAATAGAATGGGGGAAATTATTACAAAATCTTTCTAATTTAACGTATTAGGGTTTTCATCCCAATTAATCGAGGAGAACAAAGGTGGACAGAGTGCCCAGAATGGACCATATTAGGTTTATGATTAAAATGAAACACGTCTTGTCTGTGATGGTGGTTTTGATGGCAGCATTGCCTCTGCCTTATGAAAGATCAGCATCAGAATTCCAAATTGTTGCTGGGCTAAAGGCAGCATCATAACCTCAGGGACATCAAAGTTGTGCTCTTCTTGTTTTAAAATAATAACGTTGATTGGTGGAAACGTCAAGAAATGAAAGTAGGTAGGCCCTGTTTTCAAACCAATAGGTAGATAGATAGATAAATAAATAAATAAATAAACGAAAAGGAGTTATTGCAACTTGTAGTGTTTCTTCCATGGGACCCTGGCAGTTGGAACCACAGATACAACAAAAATCACAGCAGCCAACACTGTGCGCTTAGCATTTCTGTCCTCTCATTTGTTTAATCTCCGCAGCAGCCCCTGGCCCTGTTCTCCTGGCTCAGGTGCTGTGCAAGGAGAAAAGAGGTGACGTGCAAAGGGTCACACTGATGCTTGTATTACAGCTCAGCCTCAACCTCTGACCTCTCCAATTGCCTTAAACAAAACATATGCTTATATCTGGTTTACACACTGTTCACAAAACGTGAGCAATCCAGAAAGGTCGAGCTCTGTGCGTTGTCCTCCTTGAATATGTCCTAGTAAATTGGCACACATCCAGGCTTCCTCCTCTTTCGGGCTTGCATCTGATACGTCCGAAGAGAATCATTGTTTTCCTGTTGGAAAGGCATAGTGAACAAAGTGACAGTCTCTGGGTTCATAGTAAATCTTGATAATATCACTGCTCTCCCTATTCCTTGCCACTGAGTCCTGATGAAATTTGCTGATATGATCTCTCTGATCTGGAGAACTAACTGTGTGAGTGCCCAGGAAAATTAACATTTTTCTTCTTCACTTGCCACATTCTTGAATGCTTCTCCAGATTTTTGTCACTAGAGGACAGTGTTGCACTGTCTGAAATAAATACCAAGTTTACTGGTACAGATTTCAGCTTTAATTCACAGGTCCAAGGCCTCAGGACAAGTAGTCCTATCTCTTTTGCCCTTCATCTCCCTACCCCATCATTGTCCTGGAAGGTGCTCAGATAATGCTACTTGAATTTTACTAATATAGCTACCATTCTTGAATGCTATGTGCCAGATAGATATAGGACCCAAGTTCCTTAGCTCCCTTGCTATGTTAACTCCCCAGTAGCCCCATAGGAAATGGGGATCTTACTGTGTTCCACAGTTTCCCTGAGGCTACACAGCTAGTAAATGGCAGATAAAGGATTCACGTCCAGGTTGCCTGACCCTAATACCCATCTTTGACCAATACCCAGTAGGGCTTTTCTTGGAATTGCCTAAAACAGACCATTGCAGACGAGCATTTCGTTTGACTGAATAGATCAACTCTGAGAGAGGAGAGCCACATAACCAGTCTCATTTCTCTCTATTTGCTTTGAGGATCCGACTGCATGTTCATATGTTTAATCCTGTCGTTTCAAAGGATGCGGGGGAGACTGGGATGCTCTGGACCAGCATTGTCCAATAAAGGGGCAGTGAGCGCTACAAATGAGAACCACAGGTGGCTTCAAATTTTTCCAGTAGCTATACTGAAAAATTTTTAAAAAGAAACAGATAAAATTGTGATTTTAATTATATATTTTATTTACTAGTAGGCATTGAGATATTTTGCACTCTTTATTTTTGTACTAAATCTTTGAAATTCAGTGTGTATTTCACCCTGACAACACAGGAGGTGCTCCACAGCCACATGTGGCTGGCAGCTACCGTAGTGCATGCTGCACTTCCCGCCTGTGTGTCTCAGCATCTGCCTCCGTTTCCCCCACAGGAGCAGGGATAAGGGCTGTGTCCAGGGCTGCCTACCAGGCCTGTCTATGGCGTCTGTCTCTCATCTCCACCCACTGGGGAAATGCACAGTTCAGTTACTTTACTGAATGCACCAGCCAGTGGAAGAAGAAAAGCTTCAGTCTGACTCAGGACTCCGTGCTTTCCTTCTCCATATTGCTGCTTCTATGAGTCTGAAGTTAGAAATGCTTCCTGCCCCCTGTGTCTCTCCTCCCATCCCCCCAATTAATTCAAACTGTCAATCATTCAGGTTCTGCCAGTCAGTCTCTGTTGAATCAGAAGACCTTCTGTAGTACCCGAAGCCTTCAAAAGCTGGACAGCACAGCAAGCATTTCCTAGGATCTAGAATCATAGCCACCTGAGGTGTAGAAGCTAACTCTTTCTTTAAGCAAACCATCCACTCTAGCCCAGTCGGCGTGGCTCAGTGGTTGCGCATTCACCTATGTACCAGGAGGTCATGGTTCTATTCCCGGTCAGGGCACATTCCCAGGTTGTGGACTCAGTCCCCAGTGGGGGGTGTGCAGGAGGCAGCCAATCAATGACTCTCTCTCACCATTGATGTTTCTACAGCCACTCTAAAGAGGAGGTCTCAGGAAAACTAGTTGTACACTGCAGCTTGACTGGTAGCAAGACCCATATTTTCGCTTCCTGTTTTCATGGTAGACATTGGATTGCAGTTGAAAGAGGGAAGAGATGCAAGCAGTGTCCCATCGGTATCGGTACCAGCACTAATGGACTTTGGCACAGTGCCCTTTCAAATGTATGGCACCAAGGGCTAGAGACTGTTGATGTTTAATAATTCAAAACCAGGTCTGGAAGAACATTACTCTAAAGTAACTTTTACATTTCCGGAGGACTTCTTTGCTGTGAAGAATAAATCATAGTCTTGCATTGTCCTTATTTCAGAAATGAGAGGACCAAGGCATCGAAACGTTGTTGGCCTTTGCTGATGCCATGGGTAAACACTGTGGCAGAGCCTGCATTACATCGTCCTGCTCTCAAAGTCTCTAGTTTTAGCCAAGTACCTCTCTTATTCAAAAGAACTATTAGCCAGATAAAACATTAAACCTAAATATTGCTCTTGAAGGTGATTTTTATGTCCTTCTCTGACATAAGCTGTTGCAAGTTATATTTTCATTTAAATTTTTTTTAAAAAAGTTCTTTCTGGTTCGATTTAAAAATATCATTTGTGAAACAAATGCTTGGGTTTGCACTGTGGTCCCAAAGGCCCTATGGGGACTCTTTATGGAAATACCCATTTAATATTTATTAAATGTCCACTGTGCTCCAAGCATGTCAGGTTCTTCTAGGCTGAGTTCTGGAAGGGCAGTGACTATAGCTCATTGCTGCTTGCATCCCCTGGGTCCAGCACAGAACATGGCAGGGATTCTCCAGGTTTGTTACCCAACAAGAAACAGAGAGACAGTAATACCTGCTTTCCAGGGGCTCACAAGTTCCTAAGAACCACAGCAACTCTTTATAAATGCAGTCCTTCTGGGCTGGAAGCACCTTAGGACCCCACTTCTCCTCACCTTGGTTACTTCTAATGTTCACTTCTGTGGAGTTTGGCCCCTGAAAGTGACTGGTTCACAGCCACCTGTGGTACCAATGACAGGGTGTATGCCAGTCACCTACCTTATGGCGTCTCTGTTTTGACTTTTTGCTGGGTGAAAGTGAGTCTCACCCGCATAGAGGAGAGAGAAGCATACCGGCTGTGAATAACATGAATGCTGAGACAGGTATTGTTTCTAAATGGACACTAAGTCACGGCACTGGAAACGAAGGGGTGAATTGGATATGTACCAACCAACCAGCTATTTGTAATTCTGGAACCTGAAGCACAGACTGTTAGGGGTTGTGGAAACTAAACAAAGGAATTGGCCAGATTCCAAAATAAACGATGAGAAACATGAATTATGAATGGTGCTGTTAGAGTTGTAATTGCTAGCCATAGAAACCAGCTTTAACTTAGTTTTCTGAAGGCTAGATGGAAAATATGTACTCGGAGAACTGCCTGTCATACTGTTAAACAATTTGCATATTGTTGTGCTTGGCTCAACTGGATGTTCCCTCCAGGTCTCTGTGGAGAGCAGCTTTGGAGCTGTTGCTGAAGCAGCACAGGCCTGGGCAGGGTCCCTGTTGGGGTTACATTTGTGTCTGCTGCCCCGGTCACAGACTTTACCCTGTGCATCCAGTCATGGAGGAGGGAGGGTCGGACATGGTGTTTCCATCCAGTTGGAGTATGAAGAAGGGTTCAAAACCAATTAGAAGGCCAAGCAGTAGTTTACACTGTGATTCTTACTGATACACAGAAGGGACTAGTGCTGCAAAGGCTCTCTGTCTCGAGGTAGACTTGAAATAGCCCTTCAAAGTTGGCTTTGTTGGACACAGGAGAAGGTATCAGATGAAGAGAATAAATCTCACGAGGAAAAGATGGAGAAATGGGTGTGGTGTTGTAGGAGGAGAAAAGCACAAGGTAATATTGACAGTGGGGAGATGGAAGGAAGCCACGCAAAGGAGGGCCTATCCCAGCCTTCTTGGTGTGATTTTTTTACTTTGCATCCAGACTTTGTATAGTCTTAATGCAAGAGAAATGACCCGAAGGTTGCATTCTGTGAAGTTTAGACTTTACCACAGCCGCTTGGACTGAAGGGCGAAGAAGCTGGAGTGAAGGAGACTTCCTCAGAGTTTCTGTAATAATCCAGACGTGAGTGTGGACCTGAGAGTGGAGTAGATAGACTGGGTCAGGGAAACGTAGGAGCAGCAGACCTTCGCGGAGTGAAGAGAGTGGGAGAGCAATCCATTCAACACATAGTTTTAAGTACTCGATTATTTGGGAGTAAATGTTTCTTCGGTAGGAGACTGAAATTACTGACCAGGAGCAGGACAATTGGAAGGAAAGCCCAGTTTCCAGGTTAGGGGGTGGGAGGTTTTATTTTGTTGCATGTGAAGTAGTAGTACAACTTCCAAGTGGAGATGTTTTGTAGACATTTGCTGCAACCTTTTGCAGCAAGGATTCAGAATCTGGAGAATGGATCTACTAGATAAGAAATATAAATTTAGAAGGCATTGGGGGGAGCCAGGCGGAAACCTACTCTAGTGGAGTGGCTCCCTGAATCTCCGGATCTACTGCTTTTTATTTACTAGAATATACATTTGCCCTTTAGCAAACCAAACAGACATATCAAAGGTAAGGTTTGGTAAACAGTAAAAGATGATCAGGTTAGGAGAATGCCTTCAGCCACCATTGTCTCGACAGAACAATCGGTACATAGCTTTTAGCCCTTGCTAAAGCCCAAGGTCCATCAGCCTTCTGACTGTTCTCTCACATTTATTATGCCAACCACCTGTTGGTCTTTGCCTCCAGCAGACATTCACCAGGGACATGGCTGTCCCCAAAGCCACACTGACTTAATGGGCACATGGCCCCCACTGCTAACAATTTGGTTCAGAACTCTAGGTAGCTGTTCCCTCGGTGTTTTTGAAAACCATACCATTTTTTACCTGTTAGGTCATTATTATTCTTTAGAAGCTTCCATCTAATGTTAACCCTCTGGCCCTAAGATGTTAGCTTATGAAGCATCTGCTGTTCGTTTTTAGCCGATGTGGCCGGAGTTTGTCAGCCACAGACCCTGGAATGGCCGCCTGGGGATTGCAGTTGAAACACAACCCTCAGACCAGCTCTGAACTGCAGATGTATGCCTCCGACTCCCTCATGTCAACATTTCCACCTGGCACCTCAAGCTGCCTTGTCTAAAACTGAGACCATTAGTAGTCCTAGACTTATTTCCCCCTCAGTTTCCTCCTTTTCCAGTCTTATCTGGACCCTGTGCATTCCTGGCTTCTGCACTCACCCCTGCCGCATGTCCCTGCCCTGGGCTGTTTCCAGACTAGGAGATCTACCACATACATGCCAGGGTTGCCCTTTAGAAACAGGTCAGGTCACTCTCTGGCTGCAGTTTTTTTTCCTGGTTCCCGGTTCTGGCCTGTAATAGTTTGAAGTATGTGGAAGGCTGAGTGAGGCTTCTCAGTGTGGCACAGGCACGCCTCTCTGGCTGCCTTATATAGGCTCAGCACTGAATTTTCCATATTCACGGAGCAAACCCTTCCCTTTCTCCTCTCACTGGTGAACTCCACCTCAGGCCCTCGTTCTGAGGGTCACTTTCCTTACACAGCCCACCCCAGCTCTCCCATAGGGCACTGGAATACATTGGTTGTGGCCTGTCCACTGTTAGCCGGGAGCCCCTAAAGGCATTGGGCACAATCATCGTCTTTCTCTCTCCCATTGATGACCATCTTTGGTTTTGAATGTGCTAAAATCACCCCGACCTTCTTTGGTTGGAAAGGCTACAGTGAAACTATTCATTTAGCAAAATTTTCTTGAGCCTATATGGTATCTCAGGCACTTCCATCATTGCTGGTTGTAGAATGGAGTTGCTATAGTTCTTTCAGAAAGCGGTTTGTTTAGCACAGGGGTGGGCAAACTTTTTGACTTGAGGGCCACAATGGGTTCTTAAACTGGACCGGAGGGCCGGAACAAAAGCATGGATGGAGTGTTTGTGTGAACTAATATAAATTCAAAGTAAACATCATTACATAAGAGGGTACGGTCTTTTTTTTCAATAGTTTTATTCATTTCAAACGGGCCGGATCCAGCCCGCGGGCCGTAGTTTGCCCACGGCTGGTTTAGCAGGTTTTAGGCTTAAAAATATTAATCACTTAGACCCAATAACAGGAAAAAAACATTATGCTTAGAAATGTTCATTACATTGCTCTTGACAATAGCAACTATTATTGGGATGTTTAGTGACAGGGAAATAGTTAAACTTGACATTTCTAAGGAAAGGTCTGCTATCTAACACATGCTCTCTAAGTGTAAGTAAGATGATGGTAAGTAGGGAAAAAGAAATCAAGATCCAAAATGGTTAGATGATATGATTACAAATATATAAAAATGTATAGGAAAAAACTGAGGGAAATGTCAAGAAATAGTGAGTGCGCAAGGGAGTTTTAAATAATGTTTTCCTGCTTTGGTATTTTAGCTGTCTTAAAATGGATGTTACTCATAATAGCAATGACAACAATAGCTTCAACAAAACAAGCTAACTGGATATAGATACTTCTCTGCTTTTTTGGATGATATATCTTGAAAACTAACTTTGGTTTCCCCCCTTCAGTTTGTAGCTCTGAATACAGTTTCTGAGTGTCTGTTTTCTCTGGTCAACGGTGATGATATGTTTGCAACCTTTGCTCAAATCCAGCAGAAGAGCGTCTTGGTGTGGCTGTTCAGTCGCCTATATTTATATTCCTTCATCAGCCTTTTTATATATATGATTCTCAGCCTTTTCATTGCGCTTATTACGGATTCTTATGACACCATTAAGGTAAGTAATTATCAGGATTTCCTGAGAAGAAAACGGAAAAACCTATATAGATTGGAGCATAGGAAAAAGCTACCCTCCCCCCCCACCCCCCCCACACACTTCCTTAAAATACTATATTTTACTTAAATATTGAAGTTTTGTAGGAAAGAGGCTGTTGGCCTGGTCGACTAGCTGAGTTGGTCAGAGCATTATTTTGCTATGCCAAAGTTGTGGCTTCAATCCCCAGTCAGGGCAAATAAAAGAAACAACCAATGGATGCATAAATAAGAACAATAAAGCAATGTTTCTCTCTCTCTCTCAAATCAATTAACAAATAATTGTTTTTAAATAGAAGAAGAGAGACTTGCTGGATGTTGGAGTTTAATTTTAAATATGCATTTAGGACATCATCCCTGTCACCCAGATCACGGTGACTGATTTGGAGGTGTGGTGGAAAGAGAAAGGCAATGGGTAGAGAGGGGTTGAGTTTAGTAAATTAAGTAGTTCGATTGTTGGTCGCAGCACTGACAGTACCTGTCCTGGAACTAGGTTTTGAGTGCTAAGGGGTCATCACCATCCTGACTACTGTTCAGATATTGGAACACCTATACTAGTACACTGGATGACACAACCATTTGTGTGATACAGGTTTCCTTTAAATGATGAAAGCTAAGGCTCTGTGGCTGTTTAGCTTCCTATCTTCCTGAGCCACGTGGTGGGTTCTGTATCCTTTCAGTTTGGGTCCATTTAACTGGTTTGTAGCTTGAAGGGCGCTCTGTTGCCTCCAGTGGTGACCCATCTAGCAGCAAGTGGTCGTGCTCAGAAAGCCTGTTTCAGACCAGCATTGGAACAACCAAGGGTGCTATGTCAGTGCCTTGGGGTGTTGTGCTCTTCTTGAACCTTCTCAGACTAAACGCAGAAGAAGCTAATTCATTGGAAATACTCCTGAGCACGTTTTTGTGCCTGGGGAGGTTAGTTTCCACATAAGAGTGGGTGTGTGGCTCTAACAGCAGGGCTGGAAGTATAGAGAGACTGTTGCACACTGCTGCCCTGTGTGTCCCTGCCTTTGATGGGGCAGTGTCCCTGTGAGCGGGCCAAGTCTTGATAACCTGGTGGATGACCTCACTTAGCGTGAGGGGAGAGGGCCTCAGGGTTTTTGTGTCTGCTTGAAAGAACCTACTGCCTTCTGCCCCACGAAGTGACCCTCTTTCATAAAAGTAGAGGAAATAGAGATTACTTCTCAAGCCTTCTCAAGCAGGTTCTGCATGGGCAGTGAGGGGAAGGGGGTCTTGCGTTACTTTTAAAACTTTAGCCTTCTGATTATTGCTTTTATTTCCCTTACTAATACACCCCTCCCCTGCTTCACCCTGGCACCAGACGTGTTTTCCTTTGGGTTGTTCTCTGTTCCATGGTGGCCCTGGCTTGGCCTTCTGGGACTGACATTGATTCAGCATTATTAATATCAGTTCTTGGATCTGACCTAGCAATGTGGGAGAGCTTTATTTTAGCAAAGGTGGGTTTGGTTCGTTGACAAAGGGAGAAATTTCTCATGCTTTATACATAAGGTAACAACACTGTATACTTTTTGAAGAAATACCAGCAGAATGGGTTTCCTGAGACGGATCTTCAGGAGTTCCTGAAGGAATGTAATAGCCGAGAGGAGTATCAGGAAGAGTCCTCAGCCTTCCTGTCCCGCATCTGCTGTCTGAGGAGGTCGGTATTGTGTTTTATCAGGTCCCCATGCTCCTGAGAGGAGCTGCTCTGCTGCCTTAACAAAGAGTACTTCCCAGGTGCACACTACACTCAGAAATCAGCTTGTCGTGGGGAAGAACCCATCTTCCCTCCCACTGAAACGGCTTTAGAAATGAATTCTAATAAAACAGGGTAGAAAGCTACATGACATGGTTGGACCCTTGTGGGGATATTATGAGACTATTATGAGAAGGCATGAATTATGTCCCTCAAGTCAAGAGAGTGAACTCTTATGTGGCCAAAGTAAGAGGTCAATATATATATATAAAATTGATTTCAGAGAGGAAGGGAGATGGAGAGAGAGAGAAACATCAATGATGAGACAGAATCATTGATCAGCTGCTTCCTGCATGCCCCACACTGGGGATCGAGCCTGCAACCTGGGCATGTGCCCTGACCGAGAATGGAACCATGACCTCCTGGTTCATAGGCCGACGCTCAATCATTGAGTTGTACGGGTCAGGCAACACTCTTAATTTTAGAGGTGGAGCTCTTGGAATGTCAAGGGCATTTTCCCTTTTCACAATACGTGGTACAGATAACTCCTCTTGACCGGAACAGGAACCCTGCCTGAGAGGAGGCTGTACATGTCCTGGGCTGGAAATGCATGTCAGTAGCTCTTCGGTGACCAACTGCACTTTGCTTGCTGTTCATCAGGACACTTAAGAAAATGGTCTAGACCAGCGATGTTCAACCGTTTTCATCTCATGGCACACATAATTTTAATTACTAAAATTCTGCGGCACACCAAAAAATATTTTTTGCCGATCTGACAAAAAAAGGTATAATTTTGATTCATTCATACCAGAGGGCTATTGCGTTGGCTGTTCTCAGTTTTTTAATTTGACAGTTTAAGGGAAAAGAGGTCAGTGTTCCTGACTAAATAGTCAGGTATTGCCTGTTTTTTAAAAATTCTTGCGGCGCACCATTTGAAAACCGCTGGTCTAGACCTCAGTGCAAAGCCTCCATGTGGTGGTGTGGGGACGAGAATGGGGGTCAGGTGAGGACAGGATATCTAATTGTACACGTTTGTTTTCATCTCTAGTCAGGGTTGCGGGCTGTTAACTCAAAGTGTCCCCTACCCATGTTTTTTGAGAAAGATTCTCTAAACCAAATTTCTGAAGGAAGATGGGGAACATAATTGCTGCTTAAAAACCACAGGATGTATTTCCTGCTAATCAATTCATACCGCATCTTGGGATTTGAAATGACCTGATTGAAGCATTTCCAAAGAATGTCTAGTAAATATGAAATGAAGTCTTCTGAGAAGAGTTAAGTTTTTAAAATCACATTTTATCCTTTCAGAGCATTAAATTGTTCCCATGAAAGCTGGGATAAAGGAATATTAATTTTCTTAATAGGCAGCTACTTCCTAAGAGGCATCTTGTACAAGGAAAGTCTCCCTAAGTTGCTTTTCTAATACGTAGCTGTACAGAACAAAAAAAGAAATCATCTTGGAATGCAGTTGTGAATTCTAGAGAGTAACCTATGGGGTTTTGGTGTTTGATTTTTTTGATGTTTGCACCATAAAAAGCCCTAGGAGGTTGTTAAATGTTTTCTTGTGCAGCCACATGGAATAAGTAAAAGATGTAAGAGGTAAACTTGAAGATTAGCTAATCAGGTTGGGTCTGAGTGCTGGGATAAATATCAGCAGTTTGCCCTAAGACGTGCTAAGGGCTGCTGAGAAGATGCCTGATGCAAAAGGAGGGACAGGCCCGTCTTTAATGAAAGAATTAAATGGAACAGGAGGGTCCACCAAAGGAAATCTACTGAAAAACGGGGATGTTGGAGGTTTTGAAAAAAGAGGATATCAAAAATGAAAACAGGAGTGGCTATTACCAAAAGATAGTTATGGGTGAAATCAGCTAGAACAGCTTTAGCCAAGTAATCAAATCAAAGCCTAGATCTAGGGGGCTTTTGAAGGACCTTGCAGGGAGTAAATGAAGATCTTAGGGCCTGACGAAGGAAATGGATCATACTGGGCCTTGAGAACAAGTGATGGCTTTGACTCCGTAAAACATTAACTATACCTGGATCTATCCAAAGGCTAGGAGCCAAAGAGTGGGATAAAATTGAGGAAGGCTATGAATGGAGAGTAAATATTGGAGAAAGACCTCACTGAGAAACTCAAGGAAAAGGGTTTAGGAAGGGTGTTACGAGTATTGGTGTGTGGGCCTCCTCTCTGGGGCCATGACAGATAGTAGTCCAGCAGCCACCACAATGGATTCTCCTGCCAGTCGTTGAAGGAGCCTTTAGTCTGATCATTAAACCCCTGGATTTTCATTTTGGACCCTGCCAGTTATCAAATGTGTCCCATGACCCCTCCTACACATCTTGGTTCCTCAGTGTCATGAGGGTGAACAGATGACCTCTGACAGCCCTTCCAGCTCTAATGTAATGTGGTTCTTTGGAAAGATGTGCTTGGTTGAACAGATGCAGAACTTACCTTTCGCCTTCTCCACTGCAGTGAAGGATAGTCTGCGGTTCCAGGCACTAAGAAGGCTTGTCAAGGAAAGGAGATGGAGGGTCCCAAAGAGGTAGACAGCTCCTCCAAGTTGCCAAAAGCATCTGCTCAAACCAAAAATAATGTCAAATGCCCTTCTTAATTTTTTCCCTTTTTAATGTTCCATTTAGCATGTTGATAAGCTATGCATGCCTAGATATGAAGTATTTCTGTTCCTTCCCAAAGATGTTTGAGTCATAATCTCTTTTCTCCTTCCCCCTCCCCTTTTCTGTTGTAGGAAAGAAAGTGATGACCACTTGATATTTACTAACTAAAATCCTTCTGCCAAAGATAATCAAGTCCGGGCCTCCTTATCCAGTGACAATGCAGAGGGACCCCGAATGGCTTGGACCAGCATGTCCAACACACTGCTGTTTAATGTGGAGTGGGAAAGAGGACCGACTGTCAGCTGGCTGACCACAACTGCAGCTCCAAAGTTCCTTTTTATACCCTTGGATGATGAAGCATAGACCATAGGCAATTACTGGGCATTAGTGCAATAGATTAGTGATAATGAAATTCTTTTAATTTATGACAGGACAATGTTGGGATGCAAAAAAAAATCCCATTTCAAAATGTGCAAAACAATGGTGTTTAAAACCACACATTGAAAGATGTGTGTTTATCCTCAAATTGGAGTTTGTTTTAAAAGTGATTCTTGGCTTAGAAGACATTTGGTCTGCACAGAGATGAAGTTGGTTGCAATTTCAAATTATAGACTCAAGCTGGAAATCTATTTGGCCATTTAAAGATGACATTTCAATCAACAGAAAGACATTTCTTGGCCTGTTTTCCTGTGATTTTCTCCAGTGTGATATGAAGCAACCGCTGGCATAGTGAGATGAATAGGAAACACCTTTCACTTGCGCTGATTGTTGATTGTACACGTGACACGTGGAGGTAAACTATAGCTGAGCTCATTCGTGTTAGCAAACAGACTCCACCGGGTGGGGCTTTACCCTTGTCAAGCAAGGAGAGATGGCATTTTTTACCTAAATAAATTTATTTTTATCATAATATATGGAATTACTAGTATTTTTTTTTAATGTAGGCTCTCTTAACATCTACCTAGTGAAAAAAACATGTCACATCATGTCTCTGGTCTCCCAAAGGGATTTCCCATTTTCTTAAAAGCAGCAGAGATGTGGGAGCTAACATATAGAAGTTATTCAATAAATATTTATAACAATGACTGCAGAGATTAAGATCACTGTATGCATAGTTTTATTTCATACTTGAGCTATCTCATATGCCAACTATTTTGAAATTATTGGTGAAGAGTAGAATCTGAATTAAGCAGAACCCTCATCCCAGGGGTCTCTCTCTTTTCCGCCTGCCCCTCCTTGCCAAGCCCCTACTAGATTTTCCATCTTATGCCCCTGTCTTTCTCCTTGTCCCTACACTTTCTCCATGTGGCTGCACTAAGTCTAGGCAATGAAAATCATCCATTTAATACCATTTAGGTGTATATAAAGTGAGTGACTCGTGTGTACATACAGAATACTTTGCTAACATTATAATTTTAATTATTTTCTTGCCAAAAAAATGTCAAGAGTTATATTTCTCCTTTGATCTAATGAGCCTTTAACTGGTGTTTCTACAGTCAGTTGCATGACTCCAGAATCAGGTATGCAATTAGATCACATACTTATTTCTGAGTATAAAAAATACTTAATTTGTCTCTGAATAGAGTTGCTATTCAAGCCTTTCCAGTAATCTGCAGCCGTGACTGCCATTTGAATAGAGAAGATTAATGATGGTCTTCCATGCTCATGCTTTTCTTTTATTGGCTTTCATGTATCCTTTTATTATTTTTTCCCTCCAGTGTGACAGAATACTTTAAGGAAGGAAAACCTTTTTTCATGGTTACCCTGGATCTGTGAAAACATTTTTTTCTCTCTTTTTAATAAATTTAAGTATGTTACTTTATCAACTGTATTATTTGTTCAAGTTTTATTGAACAACTAGAGGCCAGGTGCACAAAATTTGTGGATGGATGGGGGGAAGTCCCTCAGCCTGGCCTGCACCCTCTCCAATCTGGGACCCCTCAGGGGATGTCCAATTGCTGGTTTAGGCCTGTGGGATCAGGCCTAAACTGGCAGTCGGACATCCCTCTCACAATCCGGGACTGCTGGCTCCTAAGCGCTCACCTGCTTGCCTGCCTGATTGTCCCCTAACCGCTCCCCTGCCAGCCTGATTGACGCCTAACTGCTCCCCTGCCAGCCCGATTGCCCCAATAGCCCTCCTCTGCAGGCCTGGTCACCCCCAATTGCCCTACCCTGCAGGCCTGGTCACCCCCAATTGCCCTACCCTGCACGCCTGGTCACCCCCAATTGCCCTCCCCTGCTGGCATGATCTTGCCCCCAACTACCCTCCCTGCCAGCCTAATGGCCTCCAACTGCCCTCCTCTGCTGGCTTGGTTGCCCCTAACTGCCCTCCCCTGCTGGCCTGGTAAGACCCAGCTGCCCTCCCCTGCAGGCCTGGTCGCCCCCAACTGCCCTCCCCTGGTGGTCTAGTTGCATCCAACTGCCCTCCCCTGCAGCTCTGGTTGCCCCCTGCTGGCCTGTTTGCCCCTAACTGTCCCCCTGCTGGCCTAGTCACCCCCAACTGCCCCCCCTGCCAGCCTTGTCACCCCAAGCAGCCTGCTGTTTGGTTATTACTGTTACTGTGATGGCATCCCTGACAATTTGCATATTCCTCTGTTATTAGTATAGATGTTGTTCTCATAACTGCTAATAGACAGTTAATAGACACTTCTGGGACAAACCATTTTCTCTCAACCCTAGGCTTCTACTTGGAGAGCTCGCTGTGAAAGTTAGGAGACATGTTCCTCCCACCTACTGACTTCATTTTGGGATCTCCAACTCGTGTAGAATGTACCTTCTTGGTTGGCAATGACACCCTTAAAGCCAGATGCAACACCCTTAAGCTCATTGACTGGAGGTGGTGAAAAATAACATCTAGACAGACTTGAGCTAAAATCCGGCTTACCCTTTCTTTACCTTTGTGGCCCTGAGCAAGTTACTTTCTGCTAGTAGTGGCAAGGATAAACCTGTGGGATTGGCATTTAGGTCAAATAACTCATGCAAAGCCTGGTATTGAACTGAAACCTATGCCATTCTTTCCTTTTGATTTTCCGCCATGTTGGTATGCAGGTTTCATAGGACCAGGGAATAGTGAAGACATTGAGACATTTAGTCTGCAATCCATCTGCCTGAGCTCCTATCTTCCTTCTACTCTCTGAATCCCCTTGCACAGGTCACACCAGGCCTCAGTTTTCTCATCTGTAAAATGGGGATTGTGAGGATGAAACATGAAGTGTATAGAATAGGCCATTGCCCTGGCTGGTTTGGCTCAGTGGATAGAGTGTCGGCCTGTGGACTGAAAGGTCCTGGGTTCGATTCTGGTCAAGGGCACATGCCTGGGTTGCAGGCTCGATCCCCAGTAGGGGGCGTGCAGGAGGCAGCCAGTCAGTGATTCTCTCTCATCATTGATGTTTCCAACTCTCTCTTCCTCTCCCTTCCTCTCTGAAATCAATAAAAATATATATAAAAAATAAAAATAGAATCGGCCATGATTCATAAGTTCTCAATGAATATTAGAGCTTCAAAAAGCTTTTCTTGCATGTTCTACAAATGTGCAGATCTATTCACCTGGACCAGCCAGAGAGACCTTTATTTCATAAGGAGTTCACCACACGTTGGTGAACTTTGTTCTAGTTAGGGCTCTCTGTGTTCAAATGTCTAATTCTGTCCTGGTGGCAATCATCAGCTCAGCTGTCAAAAGCTTGCACTTAGCTGTGGATGGGCAGGGATATGAGCAGCCTAAGTGTCCTGTCATTAGGGATAAAGCTGTCAATCCTGATGGGAGGCTTAAGGTCTCCAGTGTGCACAAGGTGTCAAAACCCTAGTCCTTCACCCAGGGCAAGACCCTCCATTCTCTACTAGAAGCCCATTGCCTTAACCCAGCGGTTCTCCACCTGTGGGTTGCGACCCCTTTGACAGTCGAACGACCCTTTCACAGGGGTCGCCTAAGACCATCCTGCATATCAGATATTTACATTACGATTCATAACAGTAGCAACATTACAGTTATGAAGTAGCAACGAAAATAATTTTATGGTTGGGTCACAACATGAGGAACTGTATTTAAAGGGCCCGAAGGTTGAGAACCACTGCCTTAACCAAATGTGAGGTAGCAAATGAAAAAGGGTGAGAGAGGATGTCCAGGAAAAGCTCTTAATGAGACTCAAATCACTGCCCCCCAACCCTCCCGAGAGTCAGTATCATAACAACAGAGGAGTTCCTGACCTGATGGAGGCTTAGGGGCAGAATATCAGGTCTAGGAAAAGCACGGCAGCCCAACCTTTTGATGTAGGAGCAAATGGTCAGTCACCCTCTAGTGCCTGAGGTCCTCCCTGTACAAGTAGCCCAGCACTGTCACTGAAATTCAGGGATCGCTATAGTCACTGGGGAAGTATGTTCAATGAATGGCTGTGATGGTCTTGACCACAGATTGTTCCTGTCAATATAAAGAGCTGTGATGCTTGAAGATATGATTCCATTTGAGTGGTGGACACATAATGCAATATACAGATCATGTGTCATAGAAATGTACACTTGAAACCTCTGTGATCCTATTAACCAATGTCACCCCAATAGATTCAATTAAAAAACATATGACTCCAGATACCTGAACAATTCAACTGGGCCCACCACTTACTCCAGTAAAATTGCATGACTAGACCCCATTGTACTGCTATCTGTTTCACCTTTAATTTCATAGAACTTGGGCAAATTTTATTTTGCTACTCCTGACTTGACATTTGAACATCTCAACCACAGTAGGCCAATGATGCTGAGTCTTTCTCTACTGAACATCTACTTGTGAAAATTGCATGAAGTAGCTCTGTGTGGCAGGTGAGTGAGACCCTTACACATGCCACTCTAAGCACAGCATTCAGATTTTAGGCACTGGAAGAAGGACAGTGAACCATAGGCACAGGATTGGGAAACTGGTGATTGACATGTTGGATTAAGTCCTGAGTGCCTTCACTTTCCCTTTTTCCCCACTTGAGATACCCTGGGCTCTGGATATTGACCATTAGTAGGGCCAGCTTTGTGGCTTTGTGACCTGTGTGTTCCCAAAGGACCAGCACTTGGTTTAAGGCTCTGCTATCACAGTCTTGCAAATTTTAATAGTTTTTTTTTTTAAATAAGGCACCGCCCCCCCCCCCCCCCCCCCAGTTTCAATATCCGAAAATGTTCAGTGGAGCTTTTTCTTGAGAAAGTAATTTCTCTACTGTTATGTAGCACATTCTGATGATAAGAAAGTATAACTCAGTGAGTCACTCAGTGATTAGAACATGCCCTTTTAGGGAAAGGCTAGGAAATTAGCATTGTACTTTTTTCTTTAAAACAATTTAAATGTAATAAAAGGAAAGTGTGAACCTGAGAAGGAATTGCTTTTGAACAGACATTTGGATACACCATTTTTCTCAGTCTCTGTCCTCACAAGTGGCCATGAGTTTCTTCCTAACTCAGAGTAGAGATTAAACTGTGGTTGGAGTTATTGATCAATATAGTTTCCATATTGCACACATAGACAGGTTGGATGCTGGGCTGCTTAATTCCCGCTCCTGCTCGCCCCCCACCCCCACCCCATGCCCTACCTCCCATTGAGGCTTAGCCTCACTTTATGGCTTTCCATTTAATGTTTTTTGCCTTGACAGAGAATCAGCTAAAGGTGGTTCATCTCCTAAACTCAAGTACATTTGCCCAGTTGCCATGTGACCTCTGACCTTGCACAGAAAAATTCTTTGGGGCCTGCTGCACACATGGGCTTTCCAGCACTCTCTCCCAGCTCTCTACAGCCATTTGCGTTCAGCATGAAGGGCCTGTCTTTGAACAGGAACCTGTAGAATTGTTCAAGACGCTGTATTGGAGAAAATAACCTATTAACACTGGAAAGGCTTCAAATCAACCAAATCTCAAAATTGACACTCAGATTGTTAGGGAAAGCAATGCAGTTCATGGCTGTTCTACCGTGGGCTCATTTACAGCAAATGCTGCTGCAAACCAGTGGGTAAAAATAATGGCAAATGTTTCTCTGACCATCTGTCTGTGCCAGAGAACCAGGGAGTGAATGAGAGGCTAAATAAGTTACAGACGAACATTTGCTCGCCACCTCACATAACAAGGGCAGCAAAACTCTGACTTTTTAAAGACCCCTGGGAGCTATTGACTGTGGTGAATGGGAGAGACAATTTATTAGTGTGATGTATGTTTCTTGGTTTCTAATGACACATAAGTTATCCCATGAGCCAGGATACATATGGTTTAAAGAGAATTTTAAATGAAAGCCATTTTTTTTTCCTGGCAACACTAATTGCCTAGCAGCAGTAAATTACTCATCCCCCGCTGGCTGTGGGCTATGGCCATCACTCTCTCCTGGAGGCTGAGTGGATGCCCCCCCAAGAGGAATGTTTGCCCTGACAAAGGGAATTTACATCCTCACTTATGAGCCTGCCATGTAGGTCTGTCTACAGAAGGAGAGAGTTAATAGTGCCTTTCAGACTCTGCCCCCTGCGTTCGTGCCATCCTGCCTGTGTTGTCTGTGGTAGCAGGACAGCAAGTTGGGCCTTCGCTCTTGGTTGCCCTGGAGGGAAAGTAGTTAACTCCTGCCTGCCTGGAGTGTACATTAAGGCCTCTTGAAGAGAACTAGACAATGCTAGGAGTGAGACTTGAGTAAGATACTGTATTTGACCAGATGGCCAAGGTGTGTGTGTGGGGGGGGGGGGGGGGCGGAGAGGGGGGAGGGGGGGAGAGCTTTCTGGATAAAAGGAACCCTGGGGCAAAGGCTTGGATGTCTGAGAGAGAACCCGGAAAATGACCGAAAACTAGAGATGTAACAAGAGAAGGCCATAAGGACTGTGACTACTGTGGGAAAGTGTTAGGCCTGGGTGCTACATGACCGGGAAAGGCCGGACTGTGAGGGATGGAAGGGGTGGAATGAGCTAAGCAGGGACATCAGATACAAAGCTGCTGCAATCATTCAGATTAAAAAAGACTGATGCTGTAACTCTATAATTAAACACAATAACAGACACAACGAAAAATTTGCCTGAAAACTGTCTCTAAAGAAAATACCAGATCTCACATATATGTTTGATCAATCTGCACACATATATATTTTTTCTTTATTAAAAGACTTTTCAGCTAAATACTCTGTCATTTTCTTGAGAGTTCATGGTTTGGACTCTGCATTTAGGTAGGAGGGTCTCTTTTCATCACTTTTATTATTGAGAATTATACTTATTAGGATGAATGGATTAAATGTGTTTTTCTATCACACGGGTCGTTCTCCATCCCACATATTTAAAAGAAGCTTATCCAAGACTTCCTGTTTCTGCATCATCCCTCCCCACCCATCCTATACATACCCATGTTCTGAAGCACTGACCTTGGCCAGCCACAATTTGTATCTATACAGGTGGCGAGACTTGGGGGTGTAACTGCTAACAAAGCCAGCCCGTTGTCTGTAGTCTGAAGCTTACAGATCAAACGGAGACTTCGTGAGGAGTCCATCCTCCCTGCCCCTCCCCATGACCGCCGTCAGGATTTGGGTGCGGGATCCCAGAGTCTCAGAGCTCAGTGTGGCCGCCGGGGAAAGGAAGGTGGATAAGTAAGCACACAGAGGTGCTGTGTCTTATGTCTCCCCAAGGCTGGGCAGTGTGTGCGGGGTGCAGGAGGTTGAGGGCTAGGGCACAGGGAGGTGAACTGACTGAGGGACTCTGAGAAAGGATTGCATGGTGCTCCCCCCACGGCCTTGCTATGGAGGGTGGTAGTGAATGTAGCCAGGTTAGAGGCTTGCTCCTACCCAGGTAGACCGAGATGGGTGGGCAGGACAGAGAGGGTGGCATGGCCCCGGCCTCACAAATGTTCACATCAGGCAGCTCAGAGGGTAAGTTACTGAGACAGAAATGAGTACAAGCCAAGTGGGCTAGTATCATCAACCAGTATCATCAGGAATGTGTCTTAAACAGATAACTAGTCATCACCTTACAGCCATGTAGCCAAATACATTCCAGATGGAGTAAAAAGGTCAGTGTGAAAAACCTTGTGAAAGTGTGCTCAGCCTGTAAAAGAACTAGAAAAACACAAATGAATATAGATCTGATCCAAGAAGCAGAGGAGGGCTTTCTGAGTTTAGAGCTACAAATAGGCCATCAAAGAAAAGTCAGATTACTACACAAACATGAAAAATTTCAGGGAATTGAGAACGTAAACAGCATGTTTAAAGTGCACCAGGAAAAAATAATTGCGGCATATCTGAGTGGCTTTGTACTATATGAGGAAACATCACAGGTTCCTGGAGAGTAACCCCATGGCAAGGACTAAATTTTCCATGCCTCTGTATTTCATGCAGAGCAAGGCTCTTGGAAGGTAGCAAGCACTCAAAGTTGTATAATTTTATAAGCCATATTTGGTTGAGTCCCTACTATGTACACCTATTATTTCTACTCATCCCAACAAATTTAGAGCATATGTATCAGGATTCCATTTACCAAACAGAAAAACTGAGCACAGAGAAGGTGGCAGAGCCCGGCTTTAAATCCAGAGCTTGTGACCCCAAAGCTCCCCCCGACCCCACTTTCCCTGTCAGCCTGCTAAATAATACTCACTGAATAGAATTATATGGCAGGAAAAACGTTTGACCTACTTAATGAGAAATGTGACTTCTGTTTTCAAACAACACCTTGTAAAGCAGCATTCCTTGAACTCACACAATACTGGTGCTAATGAGAAAGAATCCGTATCTTCATGGGGGAGTGGAAAGCTCCATAGAAGGTCCCAGCTCAGCACTAAATGCCCAAGTGATTTAGACAAGTTGCGAAGCTGCCCGAGCCCAGAATCCTTATCTGTAATACAGGGATAATAAAATTGAGGAGAAGCAACTTGTCCAAGGTCACACAATGGTAACCACCAGAGCTGGGACTCAGACCCAGGCAGCCCATCTTCAGAGCTGGATAGTTCACAAGGTTGATGTCATGTCTAGAAGATGATGGATGTAAGCAAGCTTTGAAAAGAATGAACTGGACATGCTGGGGAATGGAGATAAACTTAAAGTTATGAGCCTGGGGTGTTTTTTTTTGATGCAAGAATTGTGAAAGCCAGAGCCTGATAGGGACATCACAGATATTTGACTTAGCTGACTATTTTTAAATTCTATAGCTTAAAATGTACACTGGCAGACTGATCACCCCCCCACCCCCACCCCCTTTATGTAAACCAGCATGGTAGTGCTGATTAATGAATCAAAATCAACAAGGCCACATTTAGAATCTTATCTAGCCCGCCTCTTAAAAGAAAAAGAAAGGCGATAATTGCATCCACTGGTATGTGCAATAATGAATCACCAGGTAGTTGTGATGGAAAGAAGATAGCCACCCCATAAAACCTCAACCCAGCACCTCTTTCCTCACTGTGGCCAAAAGCCAGGAAAGTGGGTGTTAATGATGTGTTTTAATATTGCTCATGTACTTTTCATGCCTCAGTGCAGTATTTGACCATTGACAAAGTCAGCGGTTGTATGCGCATCTCAATTCGTGTATCTTTTGGGAAATGCCCTTCATATTCTCTGTCTCTCTAATTTATTTTTCTGAGCCATTTGAGAGTTGGTTGAATATATGATGCCCCTTTATGCCTTCATACTTCGGTTTGTTATTTCCCAAGATCAAGAATAGTCTCTTATAAAAATCACAGTACAATGATCAAATTTAGGGAATTTAATATTGATATAATGCTTTTTATCACATCTGCAGCCCATAATTCAATTTCAACAATTGTCTCAATCATTTTCTTTATAGCATGCTCTTCTCTCCGGTACAGGACCCAGTCCGGGCTCACTTCCTCAGCCTCTCTTTGTTTTTATGACACGGAGATTTTTGAAAAATACTGGCCATTATTTTGCATAGAGCTCCTTAATTTGAATGTGTTGATCTTTCCTCGTGATTAGATTCAGGTTATACATTTTTTACTTGAACACCACAGAAACATTGCCGTGTGCTCCTCGGTGTATCATATCCAGGGGCACATGACATGGGTGCCCCTCACGGGTGATGTTTGGTTGCCCAGTCATGATGTTGTCTGGTTTCCCCATCATTGTGGTGGCCATAAAAGCACACCGCTCGGGTCTCGAGCGGCGAGAAGCAGGTCCGATAGGTGCCTCAGCAGCTGCGAGGAGACTCACCTCCCAATGGCGGCTCGTAGCCAGTGAGTGATGCACAAGGCGGGGCCCTGCCAGGTAGGAGGACCCGTCTGACGGACTCCCCATCATCCTGGCTGATTCCCTCTCAGAACTGCGCTGTATGTAAGACTCCTACCCAACGCTTCATCTTTCACGCCCCCTTCCCCAAATTCTCTTGCATTTCCAATCCTGTCTTGGCGTCCGACTCTTGAAGGGTCTGAACTAACGCAAAGTGAGACCAAAAGCGGTCAGAGAACACAAGCGGTAAAACGGAGGCTCGGGACTGGTTTACTCGTTGCTGGTGGGGCAAGAGGATGCTGTCCTGGGTGATAGGACAGATACAAGGTGGTGGCCCAGTTGCCAGCGATTTTCCTGGTGGCGACCTGGGAAAGGGTCCTTGTGGTAGAGAGTGCATTGCAGCTGCGATGATTCTGGGTGATTCCGGCGTTTGGGAGCTGTGGGAAAGGGATGCGTACAAAGACAGTAGAGGTAGCTAATTACTCGTAAGTTGGTTGACACTCTGCGGAGGGATGAGAACTGAGGGCTGAGAACAAGTAGTTAAAGGTGAAGTGGGAGGACCAGAAGTCTGGGTGGTAGCTTACAGGGAGGCCCTGGTCCCCTGCAGTGTAAGAGCAGACCTACTGAGCAGCAGACTGAAGCTCTGTGAGACTTTCTTACCGTGTTTTATAGATGAGGAGATGGAGGCTCCGAGAGATGGAGTAACTTGCCTTATTCGTTCTGCTTTTTGGCTGGTCTGCCTACCTTCCGAGCTCTTACTCCTTCTGCAGATACATTTGTGTGGGCCCTGGCTTCTCCAGGGGAAGAAAGCCATGGCCTTGGGAGGGAACATTGCTGTACCATAGTCAGTGTGTATTCATTCTATCTCATCCCCCTTTCACCGCAATTTTGACTCCTTTTTTTTTTTTTTTTTTTTTTTTATCTGATTCATGTTCTCCACCTCAAGAATTCAGGGTTATCTTATATAGAGTAAAAGGATCAAACTGTGGAAAAGTACAGCAAGACATTCTAGTCATGCTTACAAGAGTTAAGCATCGACCTATAAACCAAGAGGTCATGGTTTGATTCCCAGTCAGGACACATGCCCGGGTTGCGGGCTCAATCTCCAGTGTGGGGCATGCAGGAGGCAGCCAGTCAATGATTCTCTCTCATCATCGATGTTTCTATCTCTCTTTCTCCCTCTCCTTTCCTCTCTGAAAACAAACAAACAAACAAACAGACAATTAGAAAACCCATTGCTAAGAAAATACATTCCTTTAAACTAAACACTGAAATGAGTTTCCTTCTCTTTGGGTGTACACATAGCTTTAACTGTGTGTGTGTCCAGTGAGAGAAAGGTGAATGCTGAAACCGTTTTACTGGGCCATGATTTGCTAATATTTGTGTAAATATGTAAATAGGAGTAATTTTACTTTGAAGATTAGATAAAGCACAATAATAGGTAATTGAGATTTTGCAGGCTTGTTAAAGAAATGGTGAGGAAAGCTTTTTAATACTAACAATCCCGCATAGGACCATGGATGCATAATAATACCTTCCATTTGCATGGTACTAAAAAGTTTGCAAAGGCCTTTCACATGTATTATTTAGTTTTATTCTCACAATAATACTGCACTGGGGAGGGCAAGTTTTATTATCCCTATTTTATATACACTATAGTGAAATTACATTCTTTCACAAACAGATAAACTAAATAAAGCTCATTGAAATGTCCATGCATTACAAGAAATGTATCTAAAACCTGGCATAAGAGCAAAGCAATTTCTGAAGCAACCTGCTGTTCTGCCTGGAAACTTCCATTTGTTTTATAATATTTAATATTTAATATAATTGCTAATACACTGGAGTCAGTGTTCCCAACCTGCAAACAACCCTCACTTAAATCTATAATTCCTTCTGCTGCTCTTTGCAGTCAGAATTTAATGAATAAAATAACACGAGGACTCAACACAAATCCTTTTCCTTTGACATTGTTAACATTTTCAAGTGTCCTTAAACCCTTTAGATTGCCATGGGGTTAATTAAAAAGGAGAGAGAAAAGAACTAAACCTAGTATTTCTAGATATGATCTATTTGGGAGGTGGGATAGGAAGGTGTTATTATCTTTTTCCCACTTCTCTGAAGGGTGCAATCAAAGTTTTGAGAGAAGTTTTATAGACAAAACTCTGCTTTTTAGCAAGTAGCTTCTTGGAGAATGATTTCTTTTATATATGTGTGAGTCTCTTTTATCCCAGATAGTACTTTTTGCCTTATGATCTTTCATTTAACATTAATAGAGTTACACAGGCTTTCTATTGGCATTTGCTTACTCTATATTTCTTCTCATTATGACTGAACTGTGTCTCACTCACATAATTCGTAGCTGGATTTGTTGGTTCAATTACAGTACAATATCTCTCTTTGAATATCATCATTTAGTTTGTTTATATTGTTGTGATAACAGATATTTGAACTTATTTCTACACCCTTAATTTGTGTTTTCCATATATCATGTTTGTTTGTTTTTTCTTGTTTCTTTCCCTCCTCTCTTCCTTCTTTTGGATTAATGGAGTTTTTCTTTATTCCCTTTTATTATTATTATTTTTAGTATATACTTTTTACATAAATTATAAAAATCTAAAGTTAATAAAAATCTCAGGCACCCTCATTCTCCATTTACTCTCTGTCTTACATGTTTTTCTTGTGTAGTAATTAGTTCCTTTTTCCATCTCCTTTTCCCCATAAATTGTTATTTTTACTTATTGTCTGGCATGGGCAATGCTTATTCAGATTTACTCATGTTTTTAACCACTTACCTTAGTCAAAATGCTTTTTGCAAACCACTTCTTCTTTCTGGGTTCAATTTCCTTCTTTCTGTAGTAGCTTTTTTATTGAGCCTCAATCTTCATCTGAAAAATATCTTTATTTCACCCTTGTTTTTCAGTAATTCTTTAGCTGAAAATGAAATCCTGGGTTGCCCACTCTTTTCCTTCCATCCTTAGGCAATGGCATTGCATTTCTATTGGTCTCGGCTGTTGCTGGGATGTATTATCAGTCCTAGTGATTGGCCTGTTCTTGCTGGTTGCTTGTAAGATTTATTCATTTTTAAAATACTTCATTGTGTGAATTTGCATGCATTTAAAAAATGCAATAATTTGAGGTAATTATAGTCCTTGAATCGAAAAATGCATGTCTTTCTTCAATTCTGAAAAAAAAGTCATTTGTTTTTAAAACATACTGTTTCCTCTGTCCATGCTCTCATCTTAATTTCTGCAACTGATTAAAAACATGTTAAACCATCTTACTCTGTTCCCTCTTACTCTCTTTCCTATTTGCAATTCCTTTTTCCTCTCTGCTATAGTTTAATGAATTTTTTTAGATTATATCTTTCAGCTCATTGATTTTCTCTTCAGCTATTTTAAAATTTTTGTTTAAGAAGTTCATTGAGATATTTATTTATTTCCAGGACTCAATTTTTTATTTCTAGAAGTTCTTCTTGGTCCTCTTTTTATGCTCATCTCTTTCCCTTTTAAAGTGTCGTATATTTTCAATATATTTTTGCATGGGCTGGACTCATTAAGATGTAAACAGAATAGAAATTTTTTCCCCAATTGCCCATTTAAAACTGATAGATGATTGGCCTTTTTTCTGCCTTTTTGATGAAAGCTTAGCCAAGTCTCATAAATGTTCTAGCTTTTATTAGATAACTAGAGACTCGGTGCACAAAATTCGTGCACAGGGCAGGGGTGGGGGAGTCCCCTCAGCCCAGCCTGCACCCTCCCCAATCCGGGACCCCTTGGGGGATGTCTGACTGCCAGCAGTTGGACATCCCTCTTACAATCCAGGATCACTGGTTCCTAACTGCTCACCTGGCTGCCTGCCTGATCACCCCTAACTGGCCCCCCTACCAGCCTGGTCACCCCCAACTGTCCCCCCTGTCAACCTGGTTGCCCCTAACTGCCCCGCACTGCTGGCCTGGTTGCCCCTAACTGCCCCCCCCACCAGCATAGTCGCCCCTTACTGCCCCCCCTGCTGGCCTGGTCACCCCAACTGCCCCCCTGCTGCCTTGGTCACCCCTCACTGCATCCCCTGCCAGCCTGGTTGCCCCTCACTGCCCCCCCTGCCAACCTGGTCACCCCACTCAGCCTGTTCAGTCATCCATTTGGTTGTTTCAGATGTGACAGCCCCTGGCTCTTTATATATATATATATATGGTATCTTGTGATTACTTTTAGATATAGAAATGGTTCTGTTTCTATCATTATAATTTCCTACCTGGTATAATTATTAAATTTCTGAATTTCATTTGCAGTTAAACTTTTTCTCCTTCCAAGGCTTGTTTTTTTCCAGCTGGCAAATTTGCAGTGGGAGAGGGGAGCCTGGTTGTCATTGGTGCTATTTTTCCTTTTTGTGGCTCTCTTTGTAGTTGTTTTAGTTTCTAACCTCAGGATCTAGCCCAGGAGATTGGGGGAATAGGAGAAGGGGCACACTCTTATATGCCTGGTACTATCTTCATCTTGCTTTGGGAGTCTCTGGATAGGAAATGTTCAATAGCAATTTCTTTCACAGGATGCTTTTCTGGGTTTTTCAGAGATTACCCACTCCCCACCCCCAAACACCCTTAGGCAAATATAGCTGCAGCTACCACGAATGGGCAAAGCCTCGCTTGTAGCCAATTCTTCCTTGTCCAGTCTTGGCCCTGGTTTTCATGACTTTTTACTTGTACGGTTATTCCTCCCCACATGGGCCATTTATCCTTTCTACTGATACTCATACCTTCCCCCTCATTGTTATTTGCTGCCACAATATCTGTGCCCATTAAAATATAACCAAAGTAAGCTATGCCCCAGTAAACTCAGAGATTTGAGTTTCCTAGAAAATCTTGTATTATAGCAAGATAATTTATCATGACATGTTTTCTTTCTTATAAGCAAAGTATTTCTTAACTAGAGGCCCAGTGTACGAATTTGTGCACGGGTGGGGTTTGGCCAGCCCACTCTGATCAGGTTGGGGGGGACAACTGGGGGTAGGGCCGGCTGGGGGGAGGGTCCGCAGGTGGTTAGCCAGTCAGCCCCACCCCTGGTCAAACTCCAGGTTGAACTCCTGATCGAACTCCCAGTTGAGGGTACAATTTGCATATTAGCCTTTTATTATATAGGATGTTTGCAACACATTTAAAATTATGCAATGTGATTACTACAATATGATTCTCTCATCTACACTAATAAAAGAGAAAAATGGTAATTGGCGTATGATGATACCCTTTTCATTGGCTAATCAGGGCTATATGCAAATTAACTGCCAACTAAGATTGGCAGCTAACTGCCAACAAGATGGCGGTTAATTTGCATATGTAGGCACAATGCAGGGAGGCAAAAGGGAAAGCAGGAAGAAGCCCCCTGCCACTGACAGTGATTGGAAAACCAGGGGGGAGCTAAGAGCTGGGGGGCAGGGCAAAGGCAGCCCTGGTGCCGCCTTTGCCCTGCCCCCCAGCCATGATCGGAGAATCAGGTGCCTTTTCTGCCCTGGCCAGTGATAGCAGGAAGTAGGGGTGGAGCCAGCGATGGGAGCTGGGCACGGTCGAAGCTGGCAGTCCCGGGAGCTAGGGGCCCCTTGCCTGGGCCTAAAGCGAAGCCCATGATCGCGGGGCCGCTGCAGCTGTGGGTCCCTGGTGCCCGGGCCGGACGCCTAGGCCAGAGGCGTCAGGCCTGGGCAAGGGGCTGATCCTGCGATTGGAGGGTGATGGGGGTCAATGCCTGAGGGCTCCCAGTATGTGAGAGGGGGCAGGCTGGGCTGAGGGACACTCCCCCCCGCACCACACCCAGTGCACGAATTTCGTGCATTGGACCCCTAGTAAAATTATAAAATCCTATTTTATCCTATTTATTTTAGTACATTAAAAAAGAAGACTAAAAACTCAACTCTTGAGTTTTCATTTTAAATGAACCAACCTTCTCTTTTACATGGACTACAAGTTAACAGTTCAGACTGGTTTTTATACGGCATTTATGTCTTAGTCTATCATGTTAGTATCCAAAACACAAAACCATTAAATATTAATCTGGCCAGTAGTCATAAAATCCAATTGGAAAAAAATCAAGGCAGGAGATGGGACCTTAGTGTCATATTACAGCTTTCTTTCACAAAACAAGAAAAAAGCTTAGTGCATAGAATGCAGGAAATTCTAACAAGATTTATTTACAGCTATTTTCTTTTTCTTTATCAGGTTTACCAGAATAAATATTTGTACAGCTGAAAGTGTTGCTGGTAGCGAGTTGTTGGTGGCTGCCTCAGGCAAGGCAAATATCTGTAGCATCAGGTTTGGGAGAAGTTAACCTTTTTTTTTTTTTAATTAAAAAAAATATTTATTGTTGAAAGTATTACATAGTCCCCTTCCATTGACCTCTTCCAGCCAGCCCCAGGCCCTCACCACTCTAATGTCTGTGTTCATGGGTCATGCATATATGCATACAAGAACTTTGTTGATTTCTTCCCATCTACAGAAGTTAGCCTATTATATAAGGTGTTACCACACATAGCTTCAGCTTTGCCTGAGGGGACCCTCAGCACCCATATGTTGACTATATGCAACTTTCTTGATGCTTTCTTAAAGTATCTTGGTGCAGTACATACACATTTCTCAGGCTGCAAACTCTGCTGGCAAACATATAACTATTTATCTAAATAGAAACCTAAATTCTATCTTGAACCTCCCTATTTCTATCACTGACCGAAAATTTACTTGCCTTGCTTTCCAGGTAAATGGATGCAAATTCAGCAGTCTTGGTCATTTGATGTTTATACTTATGCTCCTGCCCCTCACGTTTTCTTCATTGTGAGATATGAGTTCTGAATGGACCTCATAGTGTTCAGGTACTGGGGTGGGGTGGGTAGGCAAGGCATGCCTGGCTCACTACATCCTTTGGAGAAGTGAGTCCCCTCCGAATCATGCTGGCCTCTGTGCCTGCTGCATCCACAGCCAATGTGTCCCTTTAGGTACTTTTCCACAAGACCTGACTTTAGTGCTGTTCTCATGCTGGGGCCCAAAGAAAACTCAGGATTCAGTTCCTCTTATGTCTAGATATGTCTGGTCACCACTTCAATATTGCTGTTCCCATATCATCATGGCATGGAGCACTTATGCATGAATGTTCCTATCCAAGTCTCAGATGGACAGTTGGGTATAGTACATTTTTGTTTGTTTTTTGTTAATCCTTACTGGAGGATATGTTTTTCCATTGATTTTTAGAGAGAGTGGAAGGGAGGGTGGGAGAGAGAGAGCTAGAGAGAGAAACATCAATGTGAGAGACACACATTGATTAGTCCCACCCATGCATGAATTCACACACCAGGCCTCTAGTTAATAAATATTTTGCTTACAAGCAAGAAAACATGTCATGATAAATTATCTTGCTACAATACAAGATTTTCTAGGAAACTCAAATCTCTGAGTTTACTGGGGCATAGCTTACTTTGATTATATTTTGGTGGAAAAAGATATTGTGGCAGCAAATAACAATGAGGGGAAAAGGTATGAGTATCAGTAGAAAGGATAAATGGCCCATGTGTGTAGGAATAACCGTATAAGTACAGTGGGGCCTTGACTTACGAGTTTAATTTGTTCCGTGACGGAGCTCGTAACTCAGATTACTCGTATGTCAAATCAAAAAATGAACGAGTGAGACATGTGATGCTGGGCTGATGTTGTGGTGTTCACTGTGACATTCGCTGCGCCAACTAGCAGTGGGGTATCTGAAGCTGTCTCGTAACTTGAATTTTAGCTCGCAACTCAAAGCAAAAAATCGGCCAAGAGACGGCTCGTATCTCGAAAAACTCGTTAGTCGGGACACTGGTAAGTCAAGGCCCCGCTGTACTAATCCCAGGTACCTGCCCTTGACTGGGAATCGAAACTGACACCCTTTGGTAAGTGGGGTGATGCTCTAACCTCTGAGCAACACCTGCCAGTGTTATAGTACACTAGAGGCCTGGTGCATGAAATTCGTTCACGGGAGCGGGGGTCCCTCAGCCTGGCCTGCACCCTCTCCAATCCGGGACCCCTCGGGGTTGCTGGCTCCTAACCACTCACCTGCCTGCTGGCCTGATCCCCTTAACTGCTCTCCCTGATGGTCTGATCTCCCTAACTGCTCTCCCCTGCCATCCTGATCCTCCTAACTGCTCTCCCCTGCCTGCCTGATCTCCTCTAACCGCCTCTGCCTCAGCCCTGCCACCATGTCTTTGTCCAGAAGGACATCCGGAAGGTTGCCTGGAAGATGTTCAGTCTAATTAGCATATTACCTTTTTATTAGTATAGATGCCACCTTGCCTAAAAATTTAGGTTGTTAGCACGTTTTCCTATCATGGAAGGGGAGCCCGCAGTAGCATCCTGGGTTCTGACCAGGCCTTATGCACTCATGCTTTATCTCAGCAGATAAGATTTCTAGAAGAAGACTCTTGGATGTACCTTGAACATTTCTATCAATTTTGCCAAATCATCCTCCAAAAATGTTGAACCACTTTAAACTCCCACCAGCAACCATGCATGTGCCCTCTGTCCTACTTTGATGCCAGTATCATTGATTTCCCCCTAGAAGCTTCCCTCCCCTCAGCCAGGACTGCTTGGCACTTGAGCCAAACTCACTGTTCAGCCCAGGACTTGATTTCCCGAGATAGAATTATGGAGGAGGAAAAATAGTTTTCCTCTACCCTACTGAGTTCTTAGCGGAGGCCCTTGTAATGAAAGACAGACTACCAAGAGACAAACTAAAGTTCATTAACATGTGTACCTCGTGTATATGTGGGAGATCCCAGGGAAAAATGAACAACTCCCCAAGGTGGCTTAGAATCCAGATTTAAATACCTTCTTCCTAGGGAAAGGGGACAGGAGATGTAAGCCTCTTAGAGGAGAATACATGATTTTTAGAAAACATAAATGGGGGTGGGGGGGGTAGTTTGTAACAAAGTTTGGGTGTGATGTCAACTTCTAGTCTCCTGTCCTGTGACAGGAGTCAGTCTTCACTGGCTGATGGCACTTTTCCCATCAAGGGAACCTTTTTTTTTGGGGGGGGGGGGGGGTCTGATTGTAGGCAGAGCAGGAGACTTCAGTGAAAACTTCTCCTTGCATTTGCTGTTTTTCAAGCATCTGCAGGTCAAGATCATCAATATAACAACATGGCATATGTTGGGGTGGCATGTTCTCTGAGCTTCAGAATAAACCCAACAAAAGCTTGTTTCCTCTCTTAGATGATTTGCCACAGTAGCCTTATTCCCTGGAGACAGTATTCTGACCAGACCTTCCCGGGAGTGGTCATAACATACCCTGTGCTTGTAGAAAGGTGTGGGCCATATCACTAAATAAATCAGGGTCAGTTTTCTCATCTTGTGGAAAGGGAGATAAAGTTATGATAGTTTATCTCTCTTTCCACAGGTTTCCTGCCGGTTTGTGTCTCTGCTGCGGCCCCAGTGGCCCCAGCACCTCTGCGGCCTCCAGGCTTGGGGCTGCTGGGTGCCAGGCCCCCTGCGGGCTCTGTCTCTGCTCTTCTGACCACAGCGTTGCCTCGGCTGCGGGGCTTGGGGCTACTGTGTGCCAGGCCCCTTGAAGGCTTGTGTCTCTGCTCCTCCGACCCCAGCGCCAAGGTGGGGCTTGGGGCTGCTGGGTGCCCGCCCCCCTGCGGACTCTGTCTCTGCTCCTCCATCCAGTGGCAGCGCTGACCAAGCAGGCCCAGAGGCCCTCCACCAGTGGGTTGGGGCAGAACGCCTGCATCGTCGCCATGACCCTGCCGCTGCCATCTTTGTCATGGAGTTACGGCTAATTTGCATATTACTCTTTTATTAGATAGGATTTTTTTGTGTTAGAATGGGCTAGGTTCTGCTATGGTGACAAATACTCCTTAAATCTCAGTGGATTCAAAGGACAAAGGTCTGCTTGCCACTTGTATGTCATTCCTGAGTCAGCGTGGTGCTGCTCCCTGCCCTCTGGGTCCAGGCTGCTGGAGCTGCCTCTATCTGGGACACTGCTGATATCAGGGCAGAGCGAAGGAGAACACAGTGAACTCTGTGCTGGCTGATACAGCTCACACTTTATTGGCCAAAGTAAGTCAAATGGACAAGCAGCGAAGTATCATTGTCTCTGAGGGAGGGGCAGCTTGTATTTTCAAATAATACAATCTACCACACTATTCCTGGGTTTCTAGCCTCAGGGAAAATGTATGTTTCTCTAGTAACTTAGCCTGAGGAGTGGTGAGGGGTCAGAAACCTCATGCCCATGTCTTTTGTTGTTTCTTCTCTAGATCAGATTCTTCTCCCTGGTTGGGAAACTTTATCTTCTTCAGGGAGGGTGGTCTGGTTCTTCTGTTTTCTTCTGATTGATTGTTTATGGGAAAATAAAGTTTGTGTTCGGCTTTTTTTCAATGCTTAGCCCTTTGAAGCTCCAGAGAACCCACCTTTTACAAATCACAAACCCTGCTGTTTAGATAATTTTTTTCTACTGCTCTGAGCTTCAGAAAATCTATTTAGGAACCCAAGAGCTAAAAACTGTTTCCTTTTCTTCTTTGGGGTTTTTCTCTTAAAGATCTGTTGTTTGTTTTGTGTCCTCCTGTCTTAAATGCTCCCCAAAACAATGAATGCTGAGGGATCAGAGGGGCAAAATAAGAAAAGGTAGTAAAAGAAAACTTCAATTATTATCTCCAAATGCAATTTATCACAGTCGTAAGAAAGTGAAACAGTTGCTCAAATAAAGCCTGCTTGGGGGAGGAGAGATTGAGGGCATTATTATCCTGAGAGAATATTTCCTTGGTCGTGAGGGATTACCATTTCCCACCCCATGATCTCCAAGGCTCACTCTAAAGGATGTTTGTAAACAATATCTAGCTTTTGCTTAGGACCTTTCTTCTGAGAAGTACAAATGTTTGACTGTGGATACGAATCTAATCCTCTGCACTCGGAATCTGGTTTCTCGGACCATATAAAATTGAACAACCCCTCAAATCTCAAGTTGACTGTATACACATTTCTTTATAATTATTGGCTTGAAAAATCATGTGATCCAATATTAAAATTATTGTATTTAGAACATTTAGGCTATAAATGTTATACATGTTCACTGCAAAAAAAATTTGAAATTATGGAAAAGTATATAAAAATAAAAATATGATAATTCCACCTTCTCATGATATCTACAGTTAACATATGGGGGTATTTATTTGTGGTAATTTTTCTTTTATACAAACACATGTTTGTTTTTAAAGGGAAACAGATTTAGTTATATAATTTTGAATTCTACTTTATATAAAAATTTAATATGAAATGATGAGTATGTCCCTGTCATTATATATCCTTTGAAGACATGATTTTTTGTTTGTTTGTTTATTTTTTGTTAATCCTCACCTGAGGATATTTTTCCCATTGATTTTTAGAAAGGGTGGGAGGGGGAGAGACAGAAAGAGAGAAACATCAATGTGAGAGAGACACATCGATTGGCTGCCTCCTGCACATGCCCTGACCAGGGCCAGGGATCAAGCCTGCAACTGAGGTATATGCCCTTGACTGGAATTGAACCCGGGACCCTTTAGTCCACAGGCCAATCGCTCTATCCACTGAGCCAAACCGGCTAGGGCTGAGGCATGATTTTTAAGGCTGTATAATATTCAGTCCTATAGATGCATAATGATTTATTAGATCAATTTCCTATTGGATTTTTAGGTTATACTTATAGGTTGTTTTTAATATGTCAATTGTATAAATAATACTGAAATATTGATATTTGTATTAAAACCTTTGTGTGCCTTCAATGGCATCTTCAGGCTAGTGAATTTACTGAGTCAAATGGTAGGAACATTTTTAAGGTGCTTGATTTAGCATAGTACATTATGCCCAAGATCTCATAAATTGTAAGGTATCCCAATATTTTATGTAACACAAAGAAAGAAAATGATGCCAATTAAACGTAATGCTATCTTATCTCATATACCTTTTACTTTATAATAATTGAAAGAATTTTTTGGACTTATTTAAACATACAATCAGCTTATATTTTATTTTTGTATACCCATAAAAGAGAAGCAAAATGGATGACTATGGTATTTGTTCCTAAACTTTCTCCTTTTTTTGGACTCACTTTTTGGCTCTGTGCAGTCCTTGACCTGAATGCCATCAGAGCATTTGGATGCAGTTCTTTTTTTTTTTAAGTGCTCTATTGTTTTGCTCCAGGATTTTCTTCCAAAAGCCGATATCCATTCTTTAAATATTGGTATGTATGGGCAGGCAATGACAACTAAATCACAACTGCTGCCTGTCTGACACTGATCATAAACCTCATCTCAACTTAGAGATATTAGCCCTGACTGGTTTGGCTCAGTGGATAGAGTGTCAGCCTGTGGACTGAAGGGTCCCAGGTTCAATTCTGGTCAAGGGCATGTACCTTGGTTGCGGGCACATCCCCGGTGTGTGTGTGTGTGTGTGTGTGTGTGTGTGCAGGAGGCAGTTGATCCATGTTCCTAACTCTCCATTCCTCTCTGTAAAAAAATTAATAAAATATATTTAAATAAAAACAAAACTTAGAGCTATTAGCACATGAAAAAAAGTACTTCTGAGCATGAATGAAAGCTGCTATACTGCAAATTGCCCACCAAAAAACTTTTACCCATGTATATTCCCAGCAGCACCACATGGAGTGACCTATTTCCTTTAAACCTTTGTCAATCTGGGGAATTTCTATAATCAAAAACCTTTACCAATTTGATAGGTGACAAGTAGTATCTCATGTTAATTTATATTTGTTTTACTACTTTACACTTGTTGACATTCATTTTTATATACTTTTGGTCATTTGTATTTCTTCTTTTACTCATTCTTCATGTACTTGACTTATTTTTCTGTTTCAATGTTAATCTTTAAACATTGAGATTAACAAAGATGCATTAAGAGTTATCTACATGCATCTCAGTAAGTAATGTAGGACAGGTATTCACCTTTACCGATTATATGCTGCAAATAGTTTTCTCCCCTAGTTTTTACTTTTATTTTTAAATTTAAACTTACAGGATTATTTTTATTATGTGCAGAAGTATCTAATTTGCACACAGTCAAGAAATTAATATTTTCTTCCTTTGCTTAAAAACATCCACCCCAAACCTCAAATCAAATAAATAGTAACCTTTATTTTCTTTGAATTTTTTTATGGTTCTTTCTCTTTTTTAAGAAATTAACTTTTTGCTGCATATGAAAATCACTTTAGTAAGAATCAACCTTATTTCTCCACAAAAGTAAATACACTGGACTGAATAAGCCTCCCTTTCTTACTGATTTAAGATGCCAACTTCTTTAAATATAAACATTTTTATACTTACCAGAATCTGTATATGGGATAGCTATTCTGGTTAGATGTTTTTCTCTCTAGTTTTTGCACCCACTATCATATTGTTTTAATTATTAATTAAATTCACTATATAATTTGTCAACTAAACTAGGATGCTTTTGCAAGTGGATGACAGGCACAAATCTGGGCCCTGGGGCACCCTAGTCATTATGGCTTTATAATAAATTTTCATATCTCATAGAATAAGAGATCCACCATGACTTTTATTCTCAACATTTGTCACTTTTTTTTCAAGCACAAAAAATGTGCATAAATTAAGTAGTGATGGGATGAATATCTAAGAAGTATTTTTGAAAGATTCATGCATGTCATATGAGATGGTTTGTTCAATTTAAATGAAATTAAGTTGATTTTGATCTTTGATTTTTTGGTATTTGTTGACTCTTTCTGTGACTTCCTATTGCTTCCCACTTGAAGTTACAGGCAATTGAAAGACACTCTACAGGCCATCACCTGGCTTCCTGCCATCTCCTTTTCTTTGATTTCTGTGGTTAACCTTTTGCTCAGTCTTCCCTCAGAATCTTCTAGCTCAGCGCTTTTCAACCTTTTTCATTTCATGGCACACATAAACTAATTATTAAAATTCTGCTGCACACCAAAAAATATATTTTTTGCTGATCTGAAAAAAAAAACCAATAGGTATAATTTTGAAATCATTCACACCAGAGGACTATTGTTGTGTTGTGACTATTGCCATTTTTTCACTTGACAATCTAAGGAAAAGGGCCAGTGCCCCTGACTAAATACTCAGTTATTGCATGTTTTACAAATCTTTGTGGTGCCCAGCCTGCAGGCATGGCTCAGTGGTTGAGCGTTGACCTATGAACTAGGAGGTCATGGTTCAATTCCTGGTCAGGGCACCTGCCTGGGTTTCGGGCTTGATCCCCAGTGTGGGGCAAGCAGGAAGCAGCCAATCAATGATTCTCTGTCATCATTGATGTTTCTATCTCTCTCTCCCTCTCCCTTCCTCTCTGAAATCAATAAAAAATATATATTTTTTAAAAAATTCTTGCAGCACAACGGTTGAAAATTGCTGTCCTAGCTAACTGTTATTTCAGGTACCAGTTATATCCCTTGCTTAATAACTGCTTTTCCGCTTTCTCACATTATTCTGTAGGCATCCTAATTGCTAATTAGTACAGATTAACAAAATATAACAGTTTTGTTACATTTGAGTAGAGATATTTCAGTTCAGTCATTTCCCAAAGTTAAGAATGCAAACCCTATGAATTCCTGTCCCTGTGATCAGAGGTCCAAGCCAAACTGGGGGGCAGAGGAACATGGGCCTCTTTCCATAAATCCAGAAAGGAAGAAGCTTGCCTGAGTCCTACAGCGCTCCTCACTGGGCAGGAGGCAGTCTTATTTTTAATTTAATTTGTTTGTTTATTTTGCAGCATTTATTCCCTGCCAAGTACAATGCTGGCCGACACAGGGTCTCCAAGGCCATCACAACTCTTCCATGGAGCACTGTGGAATGCCCCCTTTCCCCTTCCAGAAACAATGTTATAAATCTCCGCGTCTCCAGGAACACAAAACACAGCATTATACAGGGGGCTGACCCGCAAATGAAAAAGTTCTGAATGACTTTCCAGCCAGTGATCTTTAAGGCTTTGTGCTTGCCATTTTTTATATTGATTTTAACTTGTTTTACTAAGAAAAGCATTCTGGTAGAGACACCACAGACCCAACAAGGACTTAAAGAAGGTTCTGGTGGTTTAATCCTCGAGCTTCTTTCTAAAAACTAGGATTTGGGGCAACACCTTTATTTGTACTATCCTTTGCATCTTGTCCCTTTTCTCCTGTCCTTGTGTGTAGGTCTGTCTATATGTAAGCTGGGTGTTCTTCCCTGCCCTCTTCCTTCGGCTTTTATCCTCTGCCTTCTGCTCAGCTATAAACCACATTTGTTTAAAAAAAAAAATCTAGCTAAAACGTCTTTCTTTTTGCAGCACAGCTCACCGTATTCCCTTCTCCTCTCTCCTCTGTTTAGGATTCAGACGTGAAAGGCAATCCCGTCTGGCTTTACCAACTCCCTGTTCCCCTTTGCAATGCTCAGGTTCAGGAAGTTCCAAGTGACAATAATGTGTTTCCAAACTGCCTTTGCTAATGAGTTGTTTGGAACTTGGAACACATTTTTCCAGCAAAAGTAGTCTCTACCTGGTGTTTACAGGCCCCAGTTCAGCCTGCAACAACTTACTGGACATCTGCGCATTTGCTGAGTCAAGTGTTTGCTAAGTGCTTACTGGCGCGGTGGGGGATTTTTTTGTGTTCACCAGGTTGCCCTTCAGCATTGTGCTACTTGTTGAGCTGTTCACTCCCCTGACCTCGTTCTCACATGTCATCTGCAAGGTTTTTGCTTGTTCTGGTAAACAGATCTTTCTTTAGTACTAGCTTTGCAAGTTGTAGCTCTCGGTACACAGTTCATCTGTAAGACACCACAGTACTTTTCTGAACACTCAGGCGAGGCAACAATGATTTGTACATGTTGGCCAAAATTTAGCCACATCACGGGGAAGGTCTGAGGCACACCAGGCCGTCATGGCCTTTGGGATGAGGTCCACTGTATAAGGAATAAAACATTATTAAGACATGATCTTCAGAGAGAGCAGAATTTCTTTGGTGGTAGGGGACAGGCTGTTTCTCAGAATATGGTTCCTAGTTGGATACAGAAGTGGAATGAAGAATGAATGAATGAATGAATGAATGAATGAATGGCAAAGGGTTACAGGCAGTCCCCTGGGCACTCAGGCTTACACAAGGTTTTGAAGCATGGATAAGAAGGGCCTCGCATTACAGTATTTCCCTTCTGTGAGGTCACCAGGAACACCCAACTTTTAGCATGTCTGTGATTTTATTTTACTTTTCAGAGTTCAGAAAGAACAAAGTTTTCATGACATTGTTTTACTTTGCATCTTCCTTCTTTAGCAAAGGTGGGTCAGAGGAGGCTTTAGATTTCATCTCTCAAGAACAAAGTATCCAGGACTATTTACCCCAGGAGGCCAAGAAGCCTCTCTCATAACTTTAAATCTTTTTTTTTTAATTTCCTGTTTCAATCAAAAGGTGCCTAGGAAAGCCCCCCAAACCAGATATACGTGACCAGCCTTGGACTCTGGGGCTGCCTGCACCCTCGGGTTCGCGTTTTAGAACAAGTGTTCCTCTGACAGTGAGCCTGCTTCCCACAGAAGGTGGGGGCGGGTGGGTGTGGCTGCACTTGCCCGCAGCCTCTTCAAACAAATCCGAGGGACAGAGAGAAAGCACTGAACTCGGAACTCCGAGGTATGGCTCCGTAAGCCCTGCGGATGGTAGCGGTCCTCTGGCTCCTTCTCCACCAGGCTGGCCACCCTCCTGGGGACCAGTTCCAGGCAGCAGAGCATCTGCATTAGAACCCGATCCGTGCCTCGCCGGTGGGGGGCGCTCTCCCGTGGGAACGGTCGGGCTCCTGGGGCGGGCAGGGCGGGGCAGGGCGGGGACGAGGCCCCTCCGCCCCCTGGGCGCCACCCCTCGCTCCGCCAAACTTTCCTTGGGCTCGGGACGCGTCGCAGCCGCAGTTGGCAAAGAGGCGCGCCGCCGCCACCACCGTGTCCTCCGCTGCTCCTCGCGCCCGGCGGAAGGCCAGCGCCCGGCCGCCCCGTCGCGCACGGCCCGAGGGCATGCGGCAGCCGCAGGGGCCCCCCGCTCCCGGGCTCGGCGGCGCGGGCGAGCGTGAGCGGTGAGTGGGGCGCCGGGCGCGGGAGGGCTCTGGGGCGGGCGTGGGGAGGCCGGCTTGCGGGGTCCTCCGCCGGGCCCAGCTTTTCGGGACTGCCAGCTCGGGACCCAGATCCACTGCAGGCACCTGGGTCCGGACCCTCCTGGCGGCGTGAGGCGCACTCGGCCCGTTCTCCCTTTTATCTGAGGAGTAACCAGCCGTCGGAATGCCAGCGCCGGTGGCTTCGCTCTGGCCGTGGGCTGTGGGCTGGGCGCAGGGCTCCGCTTGCGCAGGTGCTGCTTCTCCAAACTCGGTCTTAGCGCCTTGGTTCTCCCGCGGAGCCCGGGGATATAACATTCTTCAGCCTCCAGTTACTCCCGTACAATGGTGTGTCAGGGAACAGCTCGAACCAGGCGAGTCATCTAAACACTCGGGAAATAGTTATTATTAACTAGTAACACTGTTAGGGGGTTGTGCTCTGTAAGGGAAGGTCCCGGTGGCGGACAAACGGGCTTTGTTCTGTAGCAGTGTTACTTTATTGCTTTCCCTCAGCAAGCTGCGAATACCCAAAATTGTTTAGAAATTTCTCAAGCATGTAATTCGAGGAGTGACAGTGAATACTGGAAACAATTGAATCGAATAAGGTAATCATTAAAACGGTTCCCCAGACCATTTGTAGGTCAACTTTTAAGCGAATAATTTCCACGAAATGCCCCCCCCCCCCCACACACACACCCGTAATTTGTTGTTGTCATTGCAACACGTTTGCCTCCTTACTCCTTTGCCACCCAGAATAATACCTGGTCTTGGAATGTTGCTTTAGAAGTTAAGGGCCACCTAGCAGCTCACGGTTCCTACTTGTTTGTATAAATTGGAGAATAAAGTGAATGTTGGCCACAGACAGATGATTCCTTTGTAAGTAGGCTGTTACTCCATGCACGCACCGCATTTCATTAATGCATAAGCTCTTGTATTGCTAAGGTTTCCTGGTGAAGTGTCTATTAGTAGTTGCTTCGCCTGCTTCCCATGAGACATTGGATCCACTTTTGTGTGGTCCATCCAGTGAGTAGAATTTTCCTCACCGCCCCTCCTCCACGCCCACAGAAGTGATACAGTTAGAAATACACAGCCTTGGCTCTGCTAACACCATGCTTGTCTAAACAAACTGGGTTATTCTTAAAAAACCAAAACAAAACAACAGCAAGCAAACCCTGCCAGTGAGGCTGATGTATTTGAGATAACCGTCTAGAGTTGTCTTTTGTGCCTTGAGTCTGGGACCCAGTGTCATGTCCCAATATCTGGACATCTAACCACCTGGACATAACTTAATTTGATTGTCACTACCATAAAACTAGAAAAATAGATCATTTAGGCACACTTTTTTCTTGATTTATTTTATTTCATTTTGTCTTTAGAACTTTATAACTTTAACTACAAATGACACAAGCCTCTTTTTTAATTCTGACAAATGCATAAATCAGCTACCACACGCTATCAGATCAGGTCTCTTTTAGGTATCTGGCTGTTTTACAAGATGTTGGATAGAACAGATCTGTGTATGTTTTCTATGAATGAAGACTGAAATGAGAACGCTAAACCACATGATCATTTTCCATGTACGTTCATCAGAACCTGTTCGAAAGTCCACAACATGTTCATTCTCATTTTCCCAGAACACCCATGCTCACAGGAACAGGTGTGCACACAGCATTGTAGCCAGGCACAACCAAGGCACACACTCTCAGTCATGTCCACATGCCTAGGGCTGGCTGGGTCTCTCCCAAGTTTTCCATCTTCCTGCTGAAGAGCAGAAATCCACCACAACTTAAGCCCAACCTCTTACTTCTTTGGGCTGGAGCAAGGGGGAATCACTGTAATTCCAGTGGGGATTACAATGGCTCAGATGACCTATTAGCCATTCTCCGGGGAGTGTACATTAGTTCAGAAGGCTTTCTGGCTTGTGATTATATCCACCAGGGTGGTTAAGGCTGATTGCAAGCTTCTACATGGCAGAGCCCAGGCCCAGGGCATTATGAATGTGGTGTGAAGGGAAGAGAAGGGCTTTGCAGTCAGAACAGCCTTTGTTCCAGGCCGGGCTTTGTGACCTGGGCTACATGGCTATGCCTCTCTAAGCCTTCATTTCCTTGTCTGGAAAAAACGAAGATGACATCCACCTCCCGAGATTCACAGAGAAAAGCACTTAGCAGGGTACCTGATATACAGGAAGTGCTCCTTAGATGTCGGTTGCCTTCTTTTCCTTCTAGATAGATGAACATTAAAGTATTGATATTTCTGGAAACATGGGTGCAACCCTACCTTTTTCTGGCAAAGATGGATCCTTGAGAAGTTTCGAGCACTTTCCTCACTTGCTTCCCCCATTCCTGGCTCTGGTCCTTTTGTGTCCCCCCTCCCCTCCTCTCCCTGCCTCCCCCCCCCCCCTCGGTCATCCCTCCTGCAGGTACTGAGACGCTTCCTCTCTGGCCTCGCTGATCCTTTGTCCCTCATACTGGAGTCTGTATGTATGGGGAGGAGGCCCCTGGAACTTAGTCCTGCTGTAGATGGCAGAGGTGTCTGCAGAAACCCTGAGAGTTTGTGGTTTTACGGTGCTGGTTAGGGGGGAGTTGGAGTACAGGAGTCTGGGTTCTAATCCCAGCCCCACTTTTGTGAGTTCTTGTGATCTTGAATAAATCGCTTGTCATCCTTGAATTCGTTTTTTCATTTACATAATGGGGATGATCATTCCTTTTTACCCAGCTGCATGGGTGGTTGTTGAGGCCCAATAAGTCATGTATGTGAAAGAGTTTTGTACCCTGTGAGGATACATTGGAATTAAACATTGGGATTGAAGAGGTGGACCTCCAGATGTGGGACACCCCTGGCAGGCTGTAGGGGGTGGTAGGATGTCCATGTGGGTGTGCTAAGTGGGCAGGGCTGCAGTCCCTCCGCACCCCTCTCTCCTGGCCTCTGATGTGGAATGAGACATCAAAGATGAAGTCGTGCCAAAGGTTGAGAAACTGCTCTGTGGGGAATACAAGAGGAAGATAAATTTCAGGACTGAGAATATCTAATACTGTGCAATCGAAGACACAGGGCAAAGTTTCAAAAAGGCTTTATTTCCCTCTTACAATTACCTGTACTGTCTGCTCGTCTCAGTTCTTAATGAACAAAATCAAAGAGCATCCAGCCAATGTCAGAGGAGAGCATGATGGCATTCATCAGACATCGAGATGGGACGCCCTACGCCGTCCTCACTGCCCTGTGCTTTCTTGCTAACTTGGGTCTCTAAGGTTCACTCTGCAAGGCACTAAACTGACTCAAGCATTTTCCTCTCTCAAACAATTAATCTAATTATTTCATTCCATCTGAAGGATAAGTGTTGCTGTCTGTGGGAAGCCAGGTGAGCAGTAGCCAGTGAGAGGAAGTTTCTGACTTTCTGAGTTGTACCCACCTCCTCTTCGCCCCCAGGCTGATGTCCTCCTCCTCATCCCTCTTCCTCTCCTGGCCTGGCCTCTGGAGCACCTGGCCCCTCGCCTCCTGTCCTGCCTGCCTCCTGCCTTGAACTCCTCGCCTGAGATCCTGACACTGTCCGGGCCCCATGGACCTTGCCTCTTCTCAGATGTGAATCATTCAGATATCTCAGGCTGGGCCAGACTGAGTCAGTTTAGTGCTTTGCAGAGTGAGCCTTAGGGCCAGACTGGGTGTCACTCTGGAAAACAGCCCGCCCAGTATCCAGGTTAGCCTCCCTCACCCCTTCCAAAGGCTATTTATCAGCGCCAACCCACCTCTCAGGCTCCCCCAGACACTCATCAGCTGGGCCTATGTCTTCATTGTTCCCTGGGACACTGGGCTGCAGTTTTATTAGCCCTGGCCTTCACTAGGTCATGCGCCAATTCAGTGGTATCTTCAAGGGCTGGCTTGGTGGGTGGCAGCCCTTGGGTTGGAGGGCACTTTGGCCCCTCCATAAGCTACCAGTTTGCCCAAATAAACATGAGATCTAAATAAAAGCAGTGAGCTTGCTTTGTAAATGCAGCTTTAAGGCAGCCTCCTCGGGTCCCCTTTGACTGAGACTGCCCCAGAGCCCCTCTACGGAGATTCTGGAGCTGCCCCAAGATGAACCAAGGCTAGGTGAGTCAAAGGTGGCCTGTGGAGTCGGTCGGAGTCTTTCACTCTCCAAGGAGAGCTAGAAATCCAAACACAAGGTTGAGAGAGAGAGAGAGAGAGAGAGAGAGAGAGAGAGAGAGAGAGAGAGATTTACTATAGAAATTGATTCCTGAGATCACAAAGGCCAAGAAGTCCCACAATCTGCCGTCTACAAGCTGGAGAACGAAGGCCCGAGGCCAGGAGCACTGATGTCCAAGGGCAGGAGAAAATATAAGCCCAGCTCAAGCCACAGGGCAAATTTGCCCTTCTACCTTTTTGTCCTATTCAGGCCCTCCATGTGTCACCTGAGGCCCAGCCACATAGATGAAGTCGATCTTCTTTATTCAGTCTACTAATCTCTTCCAGGCACACCCTCAGACACACCCAGATCATGTTTTACCTGGGCATCCCTTAATCCAGTCAAATTGACACATAAAATTAACCATTGTACTAGCAAATCAGGAAATTGAATTGGTACAACACTACCATCCAATCCACAGAGCCCATTCATATTTCAACAGTTGTCCCCCACATGTCTTTTTTTTCCTGTCTGATCCATATTCAATTTGCCATGTCTCTCCTGGAATAGTTTCTCGGACTTTCCCTGTGCCTCAAGTCCTTGTCGATCATATATTCTGCAGGATGACTCAGCCTGCATCTAGCAGGTATTTCTTCAGAACCAGACTCAGGTCTTGTGTTCTTGGCAGGAATACGTATTCTGCTCTTCTTAGCGCATAAATCAGGTGGTATAAAATGTCAGCCTGTCGCACCACTGGAATATTGGCCTCGGTCACCTGGCTGGCTATGTGGGTGTCTGCCAGATCTTCTCACCTTAAATTTATCATTTTTCCCTTTGAAATGTATTGGTGCTTGTGGGGAAGTATTCTAAGGTTATGCTAATAGCCAATTCCTCATTAAATCTCCACCTACAGCCTTATCATATTAATGACTTCTGCCTGAGTCAGCCACCTCTATTAAGGCTGCCAAATAGTGATGCTTTATTTCTATCACTCTTATATTTATTAGTTGACATTCTACTGTAAGGGGGAACTTTTTTCCTCCCTCATTTGCTTATTAATTTATATTAGGAAGTATTCATGGATTTCCTTTGTAAGCAATATGTTGAAATCTGTTATTATTTCTTTTTATGCTCACATGGTCCTCAGTTTGGCCCGTGGGAGTCCCTTTGGGCTGGCCTTCTGACATCCCTATCATTCACTGAGCATTTAAACAGTTCCTGGCACTACATGATATTCCAGGCTCATCTTGTACTTTCTCTGAGTTAGTTATTCCTCCCTTTTGGGAGAGAATGGTATTTAGACACCAAGATTTGGAAGGTTGATGTGCCCATTGTTACTGGGGTGTCATTGCTTTAGGTTTTTTAGAGAACAGAGCTAGGAAATATAAACAGACACATTTATAAATTTTTCTACATTAGGCCCCTGTATTAAAATCATTCATACTAATACCTCCAATTCCAATCCACCACCCAGGGATCTTTCTATTCTTTTCCCTTTATATCTTTTAATATATATATATATAGATAGATAGATAGATAGATAGATATTTAGAGAAAGGAAGAGGGAGAGAGCCAGAAACATTGACATGAGAGCAAAACATGGATCAGCTGCTTCCTGCATGCCCACTACTGGTGATCTAGCCTGAAACCCAGGCATGTGCCCTGACCGGGAATCAAAACAGCAACCTTTCAGTGCACAGGATGACACCCCACCAACCGAACCACACTGGCCAGGACTCCCCTTCATATCTTTGTACATATCTGCTCTGGCAGTTAGAAACTTGACCCCATTATCTTTAATATTTGTACTTATTTGCTCAAAGTAGCCCATTCCTCAACCACAGAGGCCATCCTGTCTCCTCCGTGTCCACCTCCGCACCCACTGCCTCTTGTCCTTGGCTTCCAGGCCTGCCAGCCATGTGTCTTTGCAGCCTCATTATCAGCCTCCAGTCCCTCCAGCTCGCTGCTCTGTGTGGCTTCCCAACCAAGTTGCCCAAGCCTGTGCGCAGTTCCCCAAACTCCCTCCCATCGTGTTTCATTCTCAACCACAGGCTTATCCCTCAGTTCTGGGGAAGGAAAGAGAAGGCAAAGGAAGAGCTGGGGATGAAAAGGAAGCAAAGATAGAAATACTATATTTTTAAAGCTTTTGATACAAATTTCCCTCCCAAAAAGTTGTATCAATTTACATGCTCACCAACATATTATTAGAGTGCCATTTTCCCTATTCCCTTCCCAACTCTGAATTTTATCCACCTGTCTAAATGTTGTCTATCTGATCACACTTAACTTTTGTCTCTGTTAAAGCCCATGCCATACTCAACTCTGTTTATACTTCACTAGAGGCCCAGTGCACAAAATTCATGCATGGGCAGAGGTGGGGAGAGGGGGTGTCCCTCAGCCCGGTCTGCACCCTCTCCAATCTGGGACCCCTCAAGGGATATCTGACTGCCAGGGATCAGGCCTAAACTGGCAGTTGGACAGCCCTCTCACAATCTGGGACTGTTGGCTCCTAACCACTTGTCTGCCTGCCAGCCTGATTGCCCCTAAACGCTCCCCTGTCAGTCTGATTGACACCTAACTTCTCCCCTGCCTGCCTGGTCGCCCCCAACTGCCCTCCCCTGCAGGCCTGGTTGCCCCCAACTGCCCTCCCCTGCCGGCCATCTTGAGACCACATGGGGGCGGCCATCTTGTGTGAGGGTGTGACGGTCAATTTGCATATTACCGCTTTATTATGTAGGATTGTATGTCTCATCTTACCCTTTAGATAAGGGCCTCTCAGCCTTGGCACCACTGCCGGTGGGCTGGGTAATTCTTTGTTGTGGGGCTGTCCTGTGCATTGTAGCATGTGTAGCAACATCTCTGGCCTCTGCTCTCTACATGTCAGTAGCACCCCTCAGTCCTGTTACCACAAGGACCTCCAGATATTGGGAGATGTCCCTGGGGAGAGTGGAGGATTAGCCCCTACTGAATCTCTGCTCCCCTAGATTATGAGCTTCCTGAGTGCATTTTACATCTGTATACATGGTTTTGTGTATCTGTCTTTCTCCTGCCTGTAGTGAACAGTGGGGAATGTGACCTGGACAGGGCTGAGAGGAGCCAGTGGTTGGGTAGAATACACTATAACAGGACCAATGGATCTTGCCCATTAAATGTATGCAACTGTCTACATATGCAAAATCCATGAATATCTAACAGAGGGAAAGGACAAGGAATGTCAGCAAGGATGCTACTACATCATTACTAGTCTTTCTTAGTTAATTTCCAGTCTGATATCTAATCGGCAGATAATTGAAGTCTGTGGCCCAGTTCAACTGGTAGACTGTTTGGTTGATAGGAAAGTTAAGGGCTTTAGGAGAAGGTGTTTCTTAAATTACATCATTCAAAGTGTTAGAAGTCAACCGGCTGCTTGCTCTCCCGAGCTTTCTCTGAAATAGGCCAACTGACTAATCATTGCTATTTCCTATCATGCATTTAGAATTTTATTCTGTCATTTTCATTTGATTATGTGAACTTTTCCCTCATAAACTTCTGTCAAAAATTCTCAGTAGAGATACACTTACAAATTTTTATTGACATTTACCCTAATCATAGTGTACTTCTAGTATCATTATAAATGTTTTTAAAAGGCATTAATGTTGTTATAGAGGACAAATCCGCACATCTCTCAGAGGGGCATAGAATTAACCACTGGAAAAAGGCCGCAGTGAGTGGTGTGGGACAAGCTCCCTGGGCCAGAGCGCTGGCAGCTGGTCAGAGTGAATTGGGGCCTCCAGGTTGTAGAGCAGGGAATGCTGGTCTGCCCACCTCACCATGGAGCAAATGGGCAAAGAAATGTGCACTCACTTTTAATTCATTCGGTGGTATGTCAATGACTATATTTGGGTAGATTATTCTAAGATCTAGATAAAGCACATGATCTAGAGCAGCGGTTCTCAACCTGTGGGTCGCCACCCCCTTTGGGGGTCGAACGACCCTTTCACAGGGGTCACCTAAGACCATCGGAAAACACATATATAATTACGTATTGTTTTTGTGATTAATCACTATGCTTTAATTATGTTCAATTTGTAACAATGAAATTGGGGGTCACCACAACATGAGGAACTGTATTAAAGGGTCGCGGCATTAGGAAGGTTGAGAACCACTGATCTAGAGGAAATATAGTAACAGAATCAGAAGGTTAAACATGAGGTGATAAATGTTCTCTGTGGTAGTGAGAACGCCAGCTCATGACTCTAGACGGGGTGATAGAGGAGAGAAGGCGTGGGCTTTGGGGTGCTTATGCCAAGGACCCACCCATCCTGAAGGAGGGGTTCCCCCTTTGCTGTCCCCTCCCTGGTACTCTCTGTTGAGACCCTTTCTCCCTTACCTCTTGGAAACAGGCTTGCTCTGTTGGTTTCTGGACTTGTCTGACTTCTCTGGCCCAGAAGTGAGCCGAGGCCTTCCCATTAACTATATCATTCACTTTGTCCCAATAACACAACAAGTTAGGGCTTGTCTCCCTCTTGCAACAGAGGAAATTGAGTCTCAAAGAGGTTAAGTAGCTTTCCTCAGGTCCCGCTGATAATTAGTAGTAATGAAATGAATACTATGTGTCAGAAGCTATTCTAAGCACCTTATTTAAATCTCCCAGGAGTCTTAGGAAGAAGGTACTAGTATTATCCCCATTTTGTAGATGAGGGAATTAAGGCACAGAGAGGTTCACTAACTTGCTGGTAGGCAAGGCTTCAAACTCAGGGCAGCTATCTTCAGAGGTCATGCTTTTCTGCGTGTGGATAGCTCGTTTCCCCAAAACCATTTGTTGACGAGACTGTCTTTTCCCTATTGTTTATTCCTGGCACCCTTGCTGAAGATCAGTTAACTGTATAAGCATGGGTTTGTTTCTGGGCTGTCTATTTTGTTTCATTAGTGTCTATATCTCTCTTTATGCCAGTACCATATTGTTGTTGTTATTTTTTTAAAGTTTTGATTGATGTTAGAGAGGGAGAGAGAAACATCTATCAGCTGCCTCCTGTAGACTCCTAGTAGCGGGCAGGAGGATGTACTGGAGTCAAACCAGCAATCTTTGGGTGCACGAGATGATGCCAGCCAACGGAGACTCACCGTCCAGGGCAGTACCATATTGTTTTGATTACCGTAGCTTTGTAATAATATATTTTAAAATTAGGAAGCATGAGGCCTCCAAATTTGTTTTTCTTTCTCAAACTTGTTCTGGCCCTTTGGGATCCTCTGTAGTTCTATATGAATTTTAAGATTGTTTTTCCCTATTTCTGTAAAAATTTGAGTTTTTAACTTTCTTGGAATGTAGTATCTGCCATTCATTGAGTCCTTTCTAGGTGCTGTGCGTCTTGCTGAGCACTTTATAAACATAAATTTAACTTAGTCCTTTCAACAACCCCACGTGGTAGGTGTAGCTATGCCATTTTTAGAGAGGAAGGAAAGGCTCTGGCGAGACCAGCAATGTGCCAGGTTGGAGTCATTGATGAAAGTGACGAACCTGCATCTGACTCAGGTCCAGCTGATGTAAAGCGTCTGCTCCCTTCCCCTCTCTGCTCTGCCCCTCTTAGGGTCACAGGCCACCACGCTTTCCTTGAAAAGACTTAGTTTACCAGAACTCCACAGGTCTGGCCTTCCTTTCTCTAACCTTTTCTAGTAAATACCTATGTTCATTATTTCTTTATTCTGACTGAGAAACATCCTATATAATAAAAGTGTAATATGCAAATCGACCAAATTGCCAAACAGTGGACCATCCGGACGACCAACCGGGACCACGCTATGACACCCACTGGTGCCAGGCCAGCCAAGGCGGTGCGATGCGATTGGTCGGGGGCCGGCCGTCACCCCATGATTGCTGCAGAGGGAGGCCCAGGCCACAGGCCGGCAGGGCCACCAGTAGGGGGGCTCCATGATGGCCAAAGAGGGAGGCCCAGGCCACCTACCGGTGGGCTGTGGTGGGTGGGTGGGGCCTTCCAATTCTTAGTGGCCTCTATTGTGAGGACCTTTCACACATGGACTTGGGTGGGCAGCGGAACCCTTACTGAATCTTGACCGTAGGCCTGTGCTCCTTTTGACCCACGGCAGCGCCTCACTGCGTGGCCTGTGAGGGCTGTGGCAGCGATGCTGTTTCCTGCTCTTTGGAGTTATACAAGCTTACGTTCTCTCACCTTCCAAGGAGCCCAGTGTCTGGGTGCTGTCTATTCTTTTCCACCTTTGCTTACAAAACTTACAAACGGAGTTGGCCTGAGCCCATCTCTTTCCTGAACTGCCTTGCTGACAGCTGCATGGAGCCCCCAGCTCACATTCTCTTTCTTTGCAACACCTTCCCATAGACTGAGCAGCGGTTCTCAACCTGTGGGTCGTGACTCCTTTGGCGGTCGAACGACCCTTTCACAGGGGTCGCCTAAGACCATCCTGCATATCAGATATTTACATTACGATTCATAACAGTAGCAACATTACAGATATGAAGTAGCAACGAAAATAATTTTATGGTTGGGCCACAACATGAGGAACTGTATTCAAAGGGCCAGAAGGTTGAGAACCACTGTCCTAGAGCTACAGGCTTCTTAGGCAGAGAGGCCCCCAAACACAGTGACTTGATGAAAACAAACGTTTATTTGTCTCTTGTTAACCAGGCTAGCTAAGCAGTTCAGGTTCAGGGTTCCTTGCTTCTTATTCCTCCACCATTTGCAAGGGCCATGCTTCAGAACTCGCATCGTTTACAGACTGGTGTCTTTAGCTCCACTGAGCCAACGAGCAGTGCTTCCGCTTTATACTCCACTGACCACCCACTTGTATTGTAGAGTAATGCCAAAAGCAGTCAACATTCGCAAGTGCTTATGCACAATTCCTGTGCTTATCTCCTCATTGGTGGAAACTAGTTAGTGTTACTTGGAGTCATGCTTCCGGGCTTGGCCTGGTCTGAGCGATCAAGGCTGGGTCATAGGCCTGTTTGAATCCAACTTGCAGGAGGACAAGAGAGCACGGAGGAGCACACACTCCGTGTTTGAGGGCTCACCTTCCGTTGGCCAAGGACCTAGTCACGGGCCACCCTCACTACCACGTCTGGAAAATGGAGTTTATTGCTTTGTAAGAAAATGAAAAGACAGTTTAGCAGTCTGTGCTAGAGAACATAAAGCCAAATAATGATACAAAAAATAATTACAAGAGGAGTTTCAGGGCAATATACAATTATTAACGACTTCGAACAGCTGAGTTTGGTGTCGCACCCAGAGCAGGGTTCCTTAGAAAAGGGAGCCTGAGGTCCGAGGCTGGTGGTGTGGTGAGGTTAACAGGGGGAGTTCACGTGAAAAGAGGCTGAGCACCCTTCTCAGGGGAAGTCCAGAAACCACATACCCGGGTTTGGAACTGAGTTAGAACCCAGGAGGTGCTGGGCAGACCTCTCTGCAGGTCTGAGCACTCCCGTGGACAGGCCCCAGTGGGGCGCCAGGGAAGGGAGCCCCAGGGTCCACCCTGAGCCCAAGCAAAGCACCGGAAAGGGGGAACGAAAGGTCCTGGCCAGTGTGAGTGGGATGAACCCTCTCCAGTTCCAAAGGTCTCTGCCCATCTGTGAATGCTCCTGCAGGCACCCGTGAGGCCCGAGGCCAGCATCGGCTCAGTCCCCTGCGTTAAAAGCCAGGTGTTTACACTGGAGACTCGATTCCTCAGTGTGGCCTCTTCATGGAGCTGAGGGAGACTGAGAGTTCCAACCTGCATACCTGCTACCCTCGTGGCGACTCACTTCTTGTTTATTTTGAAGGCAATGTGGGAGCTTAGCCTGAGAGAGAGGGGACATGAGGCTGTTATTCGGGAGTCATCACAGAGAGGACATAGTTGAAGCAATAGTAGTTCAAGTGGAAGAAAGTTTAACGGGACTAAGGGAGGCTGGGGACTGGGTCCAGGATGCGCACACTGCAAGGCGGTGGAAGAACAGGAGGGGAAATGCTGAGCACAGTGGGGTGCGGTCCAGAGCCACACAGGCTCACAGGGGAGTTTCAAGAAGGGAACTATTCCTCGATTTCCACAGTGAAACTAAAGAAAAAGGGGACTGCACACGGGATTTGGGAATTATTCAGTCAAATTGAACACATTTTTACTCTGTGCCAATGACAAGCAAGTTTGTGCATTTGTGCTTCAAAGAACAGGGAGATAATGCCAGTTCTGCTCCCAGCAGATTCATAAATGAGGTTAAGACCAATAAATATTTAATAACGTATGCTGAGTACCATACGAGAGGTTCCAGGAATTTTTCAACCAGATTTCTTGAAAGAATAGCCTATACAGTACTATCTTTCTACTTCCATCTCGCCCAAGCGTTACTCAGTACAGTGTGATCAGGTTTCCGTCTCCACTTCCAACCAGCTCACTGCAGCTAACCACCATGCGAGCCAAGCATTGGCTTTGCATCGACTACATGCTCCATGTTGGGCATCGAGGCACAAACATGAGTCAGACTCTTCTAGCCCTTCAGAAGCGCACAGTCCGGTGGTAAAGGCTGGCACAGAGGCAGAAAATACTACCACGGTGCACAGCCAGGATTTCCCTCCCTCCCTCGTGGCTGAGAGAGAGTCTGAATCTAGTAAATAAAGAGCCACTTCAGGAGGATCAGCGATGCATGCATGAAAGGTCCAGATTTGTATAGGTTCCACATCTCGGACTGATTGCCTCTGGTGTTTGTATTCCTGTTGGAAGGATCCGGCGGGAGAGCGGAGGTGAAAAATGCTAGAATACATTGAGGCTCAGGATGGAATAGGGACCAGCTTATTCCCGAGCCCCCAAGCTATTTTGACTACTCAGGGACCCTGTCTGGCTTTTGTGTCTCCAGGGACTACAGACCGATTGAATTTAGAGCCTCTTCCCCAGGGCTACAGACTACAGAGCTTCTGGGAGAGTGGCAGGTACCCAACATCCCCCAGGGCTAGTCCCACCACTGGAAACACCACAGGAGGCCCTAGCTGGTTTGGCTCAATGAATAGAGCATCAGCCTGCGGGCTGAAGGATCCTGCATTTGATTCTGGTCAAGGGCACATGCCCGGATTGCGGGCTCTATCCCTAGTAGGGGGCGTGCAGGAGGCAGCCGATCAGTGATTCTCTCTCATCATTGATGTTTCTCTCTCTCTCTCTCTCTCTCTCTCTCTGAAATATATTTAAGAAAAAGAAAGAAAGAAAGAAAAGAAAAGTAATGCCACAGGAGGATGCAGCAGTGGCGCCCACCGAAAGGCAGCCCTTGCAGCTAAGCCGATGTTGCTTTTGGCTCGCACCAGGCTGCAGTGTCCCCTTGGAAAAATCTACTGCTTCCCTCTCTGCAGTGTCTTGTTTCAAACCTGGCGAATCCTTCGGCCCAAATGAACGCAAATCCGTGTCACTTATTTCCATGGCACACAAGACCAGGAACACAGGGAGGGTTGGAACTGACCCTGGCTTGCACTGGACCTTGGGCGCACACTGCACTATGCAGGGGTCTGCTGAAACCCAATGCAGTCATCTTTGTGTAATGTAACCCCTTTCGCTGTGGGTAGGTCACTCATTTATTGAACCTCTATGTGTAGAGAACTTTACTAGGGTTCTGGTAGGTGCAAGGGGACATGGAGGGCATCAGCATTGTGCCACCGGTCCATGCCAGAAAGAGGCTTTCTTCCTCTTTCCTTCTCGAAGAGTTATGTTTACCACCAGGAAAAGTTGTGCGTTCTAGATCTCACTGAGAGATTTAAGAAAATCCATGACATATTAAAACCTTGCAGATAACTTTGGTTGTATTCCAGTGTGCTTTACATGACATCTGTATTACTCAGAGTTCCGCAGGAAACAGATGACCCAGCCAAATGGTAACTGGGGAGGGCAGAGTTCGTGTAAACCAACAAGAGAAGGCACAGCTGCAGGCGCCAGAGCTGGAAACAGCATAGAGCAGTGAACAGCCCTCAGCCTGAAACCCTGGGGAGGGAGAAGGAGAGGCTGCCTGACAGGAGCCAACCCAGCCAACCTGCAGCCGCCAGGCAGGGAGGGAGCAGGGGGAATCCTTACCTCAGCCTCCTCCCTTCTCCAGATCTGTCGCTGTGCCTCTCATCGGGGCCTCTCTTTGGTGGGAGCTGGAAGGGGAGGAAGCCTATTGATTCACTGCCTGGAAGAGTAAAGAACACAGGGAGGATGGAGAGTGGAGCTGGAGGGGCCAACAATGGGATCAGGCCCAGCATTCAAATACCTTTTCCCTGCGTTTCTATGACCCGTCTTTACACAGATGTGCTATTTGACTACCAACTTGGCCCAGGTGGGAGAGCGAGGTGGGATGATTGAGGGTTGCGGGGGGCGGGGGGGGGGGGCTCTGAACCTCCTGCTTTAGTGATGAACCTGTGTCCTGACCTGCCGGGACCCTGACTTGTTTGTTTAGCAGTAGCTCCATTCTCCTTGCCAGCCTCTGAGGCCTGGATTAAAACATTGCTTCCCACGATAGCCACATGCTTTGGGAATATGACTTCCCTTCCTGTACAGAGTTTCAGGCTTCTGTCAGGCACTAACCTGGGCGGTCATGGCATCCAGAGCATGGAGGGATCACTGCAGGTCACCACTGACCTCTCCCTGGGGGGTTATTTGGAACCAACCATGTAGACCAAGAGTCATTGGAGCTGGAGGCAGGAGATGGGTCATGAAATGGAATAAGCAAGGGAAAGCAGGACCACGGTTAGGTTAGGACAGTGGTCGGCAAACTCATTAGTCAACAGAGCCAAATATCAACAGTACAATGATTGATATCTCTTTTGAAAATTTTTTAAATTTAAATTTTTTGAGTTTAAATTTTTAAACTTAAACTATATAGGTAGGTACACTGTTATTAACTTAATTAGGGAACTCCTAAGCTGGCCTTTGCTAAAAACGTCCTCAATCTGATTGAGGTACGTTCGCTGAGGTCGACTCCTTCCAACTCTCCCATCCACACTCATCTTGTATACTTGTTTCGTCTATCTCCTTTCCGAAAACTGACTTCTGCGCATGGGCCACGAAGTTTCAATCGCACTGTACGTGCGCGCCCACATGTGGTATTTTGTGGAAGAGCCACACTCAAGGGGCCAAAGAGCCACATGTGGCTCGCGAGCCGCAGTTTGCTGACCACTGGGTTAGGACAAACAGTCCGGACCAACGTTTTGTCTGTTGTCAATTTTGCAACATGAAGAAATCTAATTTTCTTCTCACGGGAAGTCATTTGCTGTGAACAAACACTGAAATTTCTCAAAATACATTTTCACTGAGTGACACCATTCTTTGTACAAGAAGACTGTCTCTTTAAATGTTGGCATTTTCTCCTCCTCCAAAGCTAATGACATGATTACACAACAGTCTAAGGGTTGTTCTTATATAACAGAACATATGCAGTTATGTTACTAGTATATATACATATTAATTTAGAGAATTTCCATTGACATATTTACTTTTAAGATGGTCAAAGGACAAAATCTGTCCTCTCCTAATGAATTAGATGAGATTAAAATTATATAATTGGCGTGGTGAGCACACAATACAATATGCAGATGATGTCTTACAGAACAGTATACCTTAAAACTTTATAATTTTATTAACCAATGTCATCACAGTAAATTCAATATAAAAGTAAAAAAACACTTGTATAACAGAGAAAGCTAACACAATGAAATATTTACATTTGGATAAACTAAGCCAGCAACTTGCTGACCCATATAAAATGTGGGTCTCACCTCTTTTATTTGGTGTAGTTCTGTATGTTTGCAAGTTCGCTTTCCTGTTTAATCAAGAGGTTTAAGACAGCCTTTAGTCATCAGTGACATCCAGGGAACAATAAAGTTGATTACAGTTGTTTATTAAACAAGTCCTAGGGTAGAAGTGCGTGTGCACCAGGGCCTCCTGTAAATCCGCCCACGCAATGGGGAGAGAAGCAGCAGTGGGTGACCAGCGGACACACAGCAGGCCGGCCTCCCCACCTGAAGGGCCCACAAACCGTGCTGACACGGGAACCTGTTTATCCGTGGGGCTCAGGCAGTGTTCCTGTGTGTCACCACCTCTGAGCTGAAGATGACTTGAGGCACGGAAGTTTCTCGTTTCCCAAGCACACCCCATGTGTGCCTGCCTCTCTGTGGCTGCTGTCTTTACTACCACGCAGAGGCACTGGGTGTGTGTGGAGAGCTGTTTCTATGTAGAGGACAGGGGATCTAAATCAGAACAGCTACCACTGGCTCTTGAAGAAAGTCAACATTAACAAGGTTGAGTTTAGCTTTCTTAACCTTCCTAATGCCTCGACCCTTTACTACAGTTCCTCATGTTGTAGTGACCCCCAACCATAAAATTATTTTCGTTGCTACTTCATAACTGTAATGTTGCTACTGTTATGAATCGTAATGTAAATATCTGATATGCAGGATGTATTTTCATTGTTCGCGACCCTCCGGTTGAGAACCGCTGATTAAGATAGGGTAGCAGATTTGTGACAGCCCTACACTTCACAGGCATCCCCAAAGTGAACATACAAGCTTTACCCAATAACAGCAGAGGCTTCCAATGCTCTGATTACAGACAACATCCTTTTTAATTGAGTCTCAAATTGCTACCCCTCTGTGTATTTTATCATAGCAAAGAGTAAAAAAAGTGCTTATGAAACATATGGGCTTTATTTTTTTTTTAAATGACTGTTGTAGAGTTGATAATAGCCCCTCCCCCTGCCCCATCTTTTTTTAAAAGTTTAAAAATTATTTATTTGTAGAACAGTTTTATATTCACAGAAAAATTGAGCAGATTGTATACTGAGTTTATACCCCCACTTCTGCACACAGTTTCTCTTACTATTATCATCTTCCATTAATGTACATTTGTAAAATTAATGAACCAATATGGATACATTATTATTAATTTATCTATACTTTATTCAGATTTCCTTAGTTTTTACCCAATGCCCCTTTTCTGTTCCAGGATCCAGGGTACACATTATATTGAGATGTCATGTCTCCTTAGGCTCCTCTTAGCTGTGACATGATTTCAGATTTTTGTTTTGATGACTTTGATGGTTTTGGGGAGTCCTGCTCAGGACTTTGGTAGGCTGTCTCCCTATTGGGATTTGTCTGAGGTTTTTCTCAGAATCAGGCTGGGGTTGTGGCTTTGGGGAGGAAGATAACACAGTGACGGACTAGCAACATCACTTATCACTGTTGATGTTGACCTCAATCACCTGAGGTCCTGTTTGTCAAGTTTCTCCACTGAAAAGTGACTCACACCCCCTCGCCCCCGCCACCCTTCCATACTGCCCTCTTTGGGAGGAAGTCTCTGAGCACAGACCACACTTAGGGATGGGGGTTATGTTTTCCTCCTTTAGGGTGCAATAGCTACATCATTTATTCGCAGCTCTTCTGCATGGGAGACTTGCCTCTCCTTTCTCACATATTATTCATTATTTTATTCAGTCATTGATTTATATTAGTATGGACTCTTGGATGTTTATTATATACTTGGGGTTATAATGCTTTGATTTTGTTGCTCGTTTTGGCCACTGGGTCCCCCTCTCTTTTGAAGTTATGGTCCAAGGAGGAGCCCTCGTTTCTGATGTCTGTACTGACAAGGGAGAGGTCTCGTGGTGGGACTGCCCTTCAGACCACCCTGTCTTGTTTACTCCGATGAAGCCACTGTTCAAGGGTGGCAAACGCCCCTCCTCACACCTCTCAGCCAGCAGGGATGGAGCCAAGCCTTTAGAGGGAAATGAAAGAGTTCTGAGACCCAAATTAGAAAGTGTGCCGAAGAGGAAAGTAATAGTGCCCAGTGTGGGTAAACGGTTAGGGTGTGTGCGGGCACATGTGCACAGGATGCTTCATCTACTTCTACATTTAACAAGTGTTTACTGAGAGCCTGCTACCTGCTGGGCGTTGTCCCAGGTACAGGGGATGCACCATCACAGCCCAACACCCCTGACGTCCTCAGTGCATGCGGAGGTGGACCGTCCTCAGGGAGTGAGAAATGCTGTGAGGACAGTAAAGCACTAACGGCAAAAGTGCAGCAGGGTGGGGGTGGCTGATGAAGTGACATTTGAGCAGGAATGAGGTGGAGATATGAGTCCTTTGGGTATCTGGAGAAGAGGCTTCTGGGAAGAGTGATCAGCAAATCCAAAGACCCAGAAATTAATGGCTAAAGTGAACCTCAGGGGTCATATGTAGGTTTAAATCTCCCGGGCTACCCTGATTTTTCCATTAGTATGAATTATTAATGAGAATTCAGTGAGCAAATGTGTTTGCTTTTGTGCAGGAGTGGTCTCTTTCCTGGCTGTGAACATGCCAGCTAACCTAGCCTCCAACTCCCGGGTGGCTGGGTGTCCAGAACGGAGAGGACTGTTCTACATTTGTGGGCCAGAGGGAAAGAAAATATGCCCGGCGCCAAGCCACCTTGCTTGGGCTGCACCCCGATTGCTCCTAGGAGGAAGAGGAGAGTGGCTTTGAAAGCCAGCCGAAAGGCCGGCAGCCACTTGTCTCAGAAGATGTAGCTAGAAATAAAAGCTGCTGGAGTGGTTTTCAGATGTCTTAATTTTCATAATTGTTTCCACATTATGGGCTGGCTGGACTTTTTCTTTTCTTTTTTTTTTTTTTTTAAAGAATCAAGTTTGGGAGAGTCTAAATGAAAGCTTTGCTCATGAAGTTTTCATTTGGATTCCACATATAGACTTTCTAAACCTTCATTTCATGAAGTCTTAAATTACTGAAGTTCGAAGTTGTGGTAATAGCTCCAGAGTCTAACATCTTTTGTTTCTGGGTCAGAACTACACAGGCCCTCTATACTTTTAGTATAAAAGAAAAGAAGAAAAAGACAGCTGGGATTTGGCAGAATAAAAGTTTAGCAATGTTAATGTTGTCTTGATATTGACCATATTATATGACCTGTTATTCTAAAATTTGAAAATATATTTGCAGAAAAGTGCCCTTTTTTGTGCTTCTTAGAGCTATTAAAACAAAACAAACAAAAACCCTAAAGACCACTTAGAATACCCAATTATTATTTTTTAATAATCCAAGACAGTCTTTGAATGTCATTTGATCGGGTCATTCTATAGTTATTTTAAGTGACGCTTGATCTGTCTGGTGTTTTGTTTGTCTGTGGAGGGAGAATGTGTGGTGTTGTAGAAAAGCATGTGCGGCTAAGAGCACAGCTGCCTGAGTCTTCCACTCACTAGTTGTGTGACCTCGGGGAAGGGCACTTCAGTTTCTTTTTCTGCAAAATGGCTACGATAAGAGCATCTACATAATTTCTGGGAGGACTGAATGAGACCCATGTAAAATACTTAGTCCGGCACCAGACACAAAGTAACCACTCAAATATTAGCAATTAAACATGCAGCAGTAATAATGAGGTAGAGATAGTAACTAAACCAAGAACAAGTAGTTAATAAGTAAGGAGTTCCCTAATTGGTATATTTAGTGGGTGACGTGTAAGTCAGCAAAGGCATTTAATTGAACCTTTTCATTTTAGTGAGGGGAAGAGATAGTGTAGGACGGAGATTCATTCATTCACTCCACAAATGTTGATGTTATCAACAGGAGCATAAAAGGCATGGTGCCCGCACTCCAAGAGCAGACTGGTTGGTGTAGGGTGGGGGCTGGACTATAAATGCATAAACACAAAAGAAAATAGGTAACAGGTGATAGGTGCTTTGGTGAAGCTACAACAGGCTCTCTGGTCGTGAGAGCTGTAGGGTTACTCCCCTCCCCACTTTCTTTGGCCACCATGAGCTTGTTCTCTATATCTATGGGTTTGTTTCTGTTTTGTTTCGTTGATTCATTTGTGTGTGGGTTTTTGGGTTTTTTTTAGATTCCACATGTAAGTAACATCATATGGTATTTGTCTTTTTCTGTCTGACTTATTTTACTTAGCACTATACACTCTGTCCATCCATGTCATTGCAAATGGTAAGATTTCATTCTTTTTTATTGCTGAATAATATTCTACTGTATATACAGCATGGGGCAAAAATAGGTTTACAGTTGCTTTATGGAAATTAATATAATAATTAATAATTGATAATACAAGAATAAACTCTATGTTTCTCATACTCACAACTGTAAATCTACTTTTGTCTCATCTTGTCAATACCACTTCTGTATTCATTCATCTACTGATGGATATCTAGGTTGTGTTCATATCTTGGCTATTACTAGCTATGTTGTAATAAACATAGAGATGCATATATCATTTCGAATTAGTGTTTTTGTTTTCTTTGGATAAGTACCCAGAAGTGGAATTGCTAGATTGTATGGCAGCTCTATTTTTAATTTTTTGAGGAACCTCCATACTGTTTTCCATAGTGGCCATACCAATTTATAACCTCACCAACAGTGTGAGGGTTCTCTTTTCTCCATTCTCACCAGCACTTTTTATTTGTTGATTTATCCATGATAGCCATTCTGACAGATGTGAAGTGATATATCATTGTGGTTTTAATTTACCTGATGATTAGTGATGTTGAACATCTTTTCATATGTCTGTTGGCCATCTGAAATGTCTATTCAGGTCCTCTGCCCAAATTTTTATTTGAATTGTTTGGGTCTTTTGGTGTTAAGTTGTATGAGTTCTGTATATATTTTGGTTATAACCCCTTATTAGATACACTAGAGGCCCGATGCACAAAATTCATACAAGAGTAGGCCTTCCTTCTTCCAGCTGCCAGCACCAGCTTCCCTCTGGCACCTGGGACCCAGCTTCCCTCACAGCCTTGGCTTCATCCGGAAGGTCGTCCGGAAGGAAGTCTGGCCTAATTAGCATATTATGCTTTTATTATTATAGATAACATTTGTGAATATCTTCTGTCATTTTATAGGTTGTCTTTTCATTTTGTTTATGGTTTCCTTTGCTGTACAAAACCTTTTTAGTTAGATGTAGTCCCATTTATTTAATTTTTCTTTTATTGACCTTGCCTGAGGAGACACATCCAAACTGATATTACTAAGAGAAATGCCAAAGAGTTTGCTGCCTATGTTTTCTTCTAGGGGTTCTATAGCTTCAGTGCGGAGTTACTTTGGATTGGCCAGAGAAGGTATTTCTGTGAAGGGGGTATTTCTGTGAAGGGGGTATTTAGGCGAGGATCACAGAATCTTATCTTAAGGTCTGAGCGGGGTCAAGAGATGATAAACCCGATCATTTGTTGTAAGTTCACCGGAGTTTTTGGTCATTTCCAGCTAGGAAAATACGACCATCTATAGTTGATACGTACTGGGGGTGGTCAACAAGCTGGGCAGCAGTGGCAGAGGAGAAAAAATCAAAAGTTTTTACTAATTTACAAAACTCCCAGTTATTCAGTTTTGGAGCTCCGGGATGATTGCATCAGGAAATGTTTTATAGGAGAGTTGGGGGAAATGATGTCCTGATTTGGTTAGTTATCAACATATAAGGTTTTATGGCTACATGAAGCTTTAAGTAGAAAACAATTTTATTTTCATTATCACTGAAAAACTCTAAAGTGTGCTTTGCTGATAAACGTAGTAATAATGAACATAGGTGAATCCTTGAGGCTTTTCTTTTGAACATTAATTTTGATGTTTCAGACTGTAGTTGTCAAGAAAGGTAGAATGCATTAAGTAGAATGTGTGCTTCTCAGACAGAACTTTTAAAGTAGCATTTAAAAGCCTATTTTTTACAGAAAATGCTGAACAGAAAAATTTGTAAAGAATTTTTTAATGACCCTCAATTCCACCATTCTTAATATTACACTTCGAGACTTTTTCTTATATTTTTTCTGTATCTTTAAAAAAATAGTCAAGACACCACACATATTTATGTATATATATATGTATTTAAATATATGTATACATATACCTAATATATAATTATTTGTAATTAAAATAATGGCATATTTTTTTTCTCATATTACCACTACTTCATGGTAAATATGATTTTTTAATGGCTGCACAATATTCTATCCTCTGGAATATTTTTAACAAATTCCCTATATATGTTTCACCCAAAAGTAGAATTCAAGGCTAAGAGATAGGGAGCTGCTTGGCGGAAGTTCTGGCTAATCACGGTTTCTCTACTTTGTCAGACAAAACTACTTCTCAGTCTCAGGACAATTTTTGTTAAAATATGTCTAAGAATGTGCCATTTCAGTTTTTATGGAGGAAAGTTGAATTTGAAGATTTTTGAAGTAAAAATCATTGAGGTTTGAAGACATCATATAATTACAAATGCAACCAAATTTATGAACCCAAACTAAAATATTAAGACTCCTTCGGAAGATGATCTCACTCATTCATGGACAATAGAGACCATTATAAACTTTTGAACAATAATAGATACAGAGGCAGAGCTGCCTCAAACAGATTGTCAAACTGCAGTGGGAAGGCCGGGGAGGGTTGGGGGGCAGGAGGTAGGGGGGTAAGAGATCAACTAAAGGACTTGTATGCATGCATATAAGCATAACCAATGGACATAAGACACTGGGTGATAGGGGAGGCTAGGGGACTGTCTAGGGCGGGGGGATAAAATGGATACATATGTAATACCCTTTGTAATACTTTAAGCAATAAAAAAAAAAAAAAAATCCAAAAAAAAAAAAAAAAAAAGACTCCTTCGGAAGGAAATTGGGAAACCTTAAAGTGTTGTGTGTTTGTGGGGTTTTTTTTTTTTTTTGGTAGTATTATATTTCCAACATCTTCCTGACATATTAATCTTGACAATGCTGATGAATTAATTAAAGATATAATTTAAAATTAGAAATGTGCCCTGGCCGGTTTGGCTCAGTGCATAGGGCGTCGGCCTGTGGACTCAAGGGTCGCAGGTTCGATTCCGGTCAAGGGCATGTGCCTTGGGCACATCCCCGGTGGTGGGTGTGCAGGAGGCAGCTGATCGATGCTTCTCTCTCATCGATGTTTCTGACTCTCTATCCCTCTCCCTTCCTCTCTGTGAAAAATCAATAAAATGTATTTAAAAAAAAAAAAGAAATGTGTTTCTCTTAGGTATTTAGAGCATATAGCAAAATAAAATACATTATTTTTCATTAGTGAAAGGACTCATATTAATTGCATCATTAAAATTTCTCATGTGTGTTTTTTATTGTTTGTCTTGAATTTCTATATACTTTCAACATTGTTGAAAGCTGAATTTTCTCCTTGGATATTTAATTTTATAGATTAGTATTGTCTACTCAACTCTTATATGCTGCTAGTAGAATTAGAAACACAATCTGTCTCAAGGACAGTTCGACAATATGTATCAGAAACCTTTAAATAAATTTATATGAATTACTTCAACTTGAAATCTATGGATTAATCTTAAGGAAATAATTGGCCAAGTATGTAAAGATTAATGCACAAGAATGTAACCTTGCTTATGAAAGCAACATATTAGAAACAACCTAAGTGTCCAGCATTTAGGGATCAGTTAAATAAAGTGTGGTGTACTCATAAACTGAATATTAGGAAACTATTAAAATGATCAAATATATCTATACTTTTAATTTTAGAAAATTATCACACTAAAATGTAGATATATTGGCCTGTTGTATGGAGTTATCTGATATTGCCAATTAAATACCAGTGGATCCTGTGAAAGAGAGTAATTTTTGTTTTGTCATTGTTAAAATTGAGTCCCCTTCCTTGTAATGGAAAGGCACTAGACCTATTTGTCTCTTGAGACCACTCTCAGTTTATTTATTTTAAGCATATAAAGTCATATTCTTACCTTCCATTTGCTATGGCAGAGAGGCATGTGTCCAATTCATTTAAAGGTATCATGTGTCATTAAAATGTAAATAAAAAGAAGACTGCCTAAGATACATTTCTGTTTTGTAGTCCTGTAAATTGATATCTGATACGCTTGTCCTGATTCTGTATGTGGTATTGGATTACAGAATTTATAAGATCCTGAAAAGCTGGGGATTTCCATGAAGCTTTTGCTGTTAGAACCACTTCATTCCCAGCAGTGAACTGCTCAGGGCCTGAGCCTACTGGATCTCCCGCAAATACATTGCAGCCCCATTCCTTGTGAGGGAGCCCATGATTATTCTCTCCAGACGCTAGATTTCCGGACCTTCAACCCTGGTCTTCTTTGATAGAAACTTACATGGCTATACCCAGACCCTTGTGAGGCAGAACATCTGGTCTTCCCACCATGGATAGGAGGATGGGCAATCAATCTTAGAGCCTGCCTTCTTGGCCAAAAGCCCTCACTTTTGGGGTCCAAGAGATCTTGGAGCTGAGATTAGTATCTTGCCTGTCTGCCTGATACCCCAATTTGGGGTCCACTTTCAGACGCATGTCCTGAGGAATTGCCTTTGCTTGGCAGTTATGTTCTCACATCCTTGGACTTCTGTCCAAACTCCAGATCTCAGTCTTGCCCATGAAGGCCTGCCCTCCCACCTCCTACTGTGTTGAAGAGAGCCGAGGGAAGGAAACTGGCTCAAAGCGATTGAGTTAGAATATCCAGTAAACAAATTCGCATTGGTACAATTTGGACTAGGAGAATAAGAAAGAAGTAAACAACAAGGTAAGGAAGGAGTATTGAGACCAGTCTCCAGCCTGTACCACATGCTTGTCAAGTGAGTGTTGTCATTGTACTTGAAACCAAGAGATGGCAAAAGCAAGATCAAGGAGTGGAATCTGAGTGGTGGAAAATTGAACTCTTGGGGAAGCCACTTGGTCATGTGAAAAGTAACTCAACACCCGTTATCTTGGCAAGAATGTGCCTGCCATTGCCAACCTGCCTTTGATTAATGAACAGAACCCATAAATAAGAAATGAGCTGGAAACTGCCAGGAGAAAGCATTAATATGCTGTACTGCAATCATTGCCAGGACAGAGTGGATATTGCAGGGTTCAGAATATTTGACTTACTGCTGCCTCCATGATCATTTATTCATTGATGTATTCAGCCAGCACTCAGCAAAGACCTGTCTTGAGGCAGCCAGGGAATATCAGTTCTGGGGTTATAATGGTGACATTTCCACTCCTTCACTGAGCTTGCACCTCACCTGGGAAACAGACAACAATTACCCATGTGAGATAAACGCTGTGATAGGAGGTCAGGGTTAGGGCCTGGAGCAAGGGACATTTACTGAGATTGGAAGGATTGAGAGGAGCTGGCCAGACAAGGGGCAAGGGGTGGTTTATTGATTGATTTTGCAAAGAGTGATATTTGTTTCTCCTTTAAATTTCTTTCTAGGATGTTCAGTTCTTCTCCACAATGAATGAGTGTCACTATGATAAGCAGATGGACTTTTTTTATAACAGAAGCAACACTGACAGTGACACCGCCGATGACTGGACAGGAACGAAGCTTGTGATAGTTCTATGTGTTGGAACATTTTTCTGCCTGTTCATTTTCTTTTCTAATTCTCTGGTCATCGCAGCAGTGATTAAAAACAGAAAGTTTCATTTCCCCTTCTACTACCTGTTGGCTAACCTAGCTGCTGCAGATTTCTTTGCTGGAATTGCCTATGTTTTCCTGATGTTCAACACTGGCCCCGTTTCAAGAACTTTGACCGTCAACCGCTGGCTTCTCCGCCAGGGGCTTCTGGACACTAGCTTGACTGCCTCCCTGACCAATTTGCTGGTGATTGCCTTGGAGAGGCACATGTCAATCATGAGGATGCGGGTCCACAGCAACCTGACCAAAAAGAGGGTGACATTGCTCATTCTGCTTGTCTGGGCCATTGCCATCTTTATGGGGGCGGTCCCCACCCTGGGCTGGAATTGCCTCTGTGACATCTCTGCCTGCTCTTCCCTGGCCCCCATTTACAGCAGGAGTTACCTCGTTTTCTGGACTGTGTCCAACCTCCTGGCCTTCTTCATCATGGTCGTGGTGTACCTGCGGATCTACATGTACGTCAAGAGGAAAACCAACGTCTTGTCCCCACACACCAGTGGCTCCATCAGTCGCCGGAGGACCCCCATGAAGCTAATGAAGACAGTGATGACTGTCTTAGGTAAGAGGAGCCCAGGGAATCATTCTTCCCATTCATTCAGCACATATTTATTGAGTGTCTACTGTATATAAGGCACTTACTAGGTAGTAGGAATGCAGCAGTGAACAAGAACAGATACAAATCTCCACCTGCCTCCAGCTTATACACTAGTAGGGGAAGACAAAAATGAGTATTCTAATAGGGAGAAATAACATAATTTTATAAAAATTTTAAGATACCATTTATAAAATAAGAGGTTGATGAATCTTATTAGGAAAATTAAAGCAGGGGAGGGAGATGAGGAGTGCTTAAGCAGGTATAGTTTGCAATTTCAAAAAGCACGGTGAGGACCAGCTTCATCTAGAGCAGCGGTTCTCAGCCTGTGGGTCGCGACCCCTTTGGGGGTCAAACGACCCTTTCACAGGGGTCGCCTAAGACCATCGGAAAACACATATATAATTACATATTGTTTTTGTGATTAATCACTATGCTTTAATTATGTTCAGTTTGTAACAATGAAAATACATCCTGCATATCAGATATTTACGATTCATAACAGTAGCAACATGACAGTTATGAAGTAGCAACGAAAATAATTTTATGGTTGGGGGGCCACCACAACATGAGGAACTGTATTAAAGGGTCGCAGCATTAGGAAGGTTGAGAACCACTGATCTACAGGATGACTTTTGAGCAGGGACGTGAAGGTGTTGAGGGAGCCAAGCTCATGGATGGGGAAGGGCGTTCCAAGCAGAAGATGCAGTAAGCACAGGGGCCTGAACAGAAGGAGGCCAGCGTGGCTGGAGTGGCGTGAACTGGGGAGAGGAGGAGGAGATTAGGTCAGAGGCCTGAGGATAGAATGGGGCAACTCAGATTATTTAGGACTATGTCATGATCCTACTTAGGTTTTAACGGCCTCTCTCTGGCTGCTGTTTTGAGAAAATGCTAGAGTGGGGCCAGGGCCAAAGCGAGAGAATGTCTTACGAGGGTGCTTTCAGTACTCAGGAGGGATGATAGTGCTGGGGACCAGAGGGCAGATTGGAGGTGATGAGGTCTGGTCAGATTCTGGATGTTTCTAAAGGTAGAGTTGATAGGTAAGGGATGAAGGAAGTGAGAAGAGGAGGGGAAGGTGGGGAGTGTTATTTACTGAGGTGGGGAAGACAGAAGAGGGGGAGATTGGGGGCAAAGTCAGGAGTTTGGTTTTGGACAAACTAAGTTAAGGATCTGTTAGACATCTCAGTGGAGTCACTGAGTAGGCAGTGGGATGTATGAATTGGGAGTTCAGGATTAGGCATGGGCGAGAGATCTATATTTGAGAGTCACTGAGGAAAGAAATGCTATTTTAAACCACAAGACTGGATGGAGATAGGAAGAGGACCCAGGAATGAGCCTCAGGACACTCCAATGTGAGGAGGAGGGGAGGCAGGGGACAGCCAGCGAAGGAGCCCCAGAGGAGTAGCCAGAAATCCCGGGAGAATCTGGTGGCCCAGAAGCCAAGAGCGGGAAGCCCTGGAGGATAGGCAGTATCAGCAGTGGAGTCCTCCTGCGACATGGAGTCCGATGAGCTTCCGGGGTTTAGCAGAGCGGTCGTATTATAAGGACCTTGAGAAGACTGAATTTAGTGTAGCCACGAGCCCGATCCGAGCAAAATGAAGAAGAAAATGGAGGGGAGGATTTAGGACAACTTCTGAGAAGTTTGCTTTGACCTGTGGGCCCTGTACCATGAAGTCACATTCAGTGCAAAGAATGTTCCCTTCATTTTGTTTTTTCTATGGCAGTTGGTTTGTTGTCCCCCAATTCCAGTCCTGGGTTACAGGTAGAATTTGGGATGTGTGGGCAGATACCTTTGTGGTTTCCCAGGCCTTGTATTTGAAGTTTGGAGGCCTTTCCTCACCATGGCTGCAGCAAGGGGGACTGTTAGTGAGAGACCCAGGGGTACGGTCAAGTCCCAATGTAAAGGAATTAAAAAATGAGTTCTCAGGAAACCATCCACATTAGAGGAAATAGGGTGTCTGCAGTGTGGTGTGGAAACCATCATCATGTCTCTATGTCCTAAACCTGCTAGTAAGATTTACAGATCAGCAGACACACAGCGTGATTGTTAAAATAATTTCCAACTCAGGATTTATTTTTTTTAACTAGTATTTATTTATTGGTATATTTATTATTATTTTTGTTACTCCTTACCCAAGGATATTTTTCCATTGATTTTTAGAGAGAATGGAAAGGAGAGGGAGAAACAGAGAGAAACATTGATGTGAGAGAGAGACATCAGTTGGTTGCCTCCAGCATGCACCCTGACCAGGCCGGGGAACCTGCAATCAACGTATGTGCCTTTGACTGGATTCGAACCTGGGACCCTTCAGTCCATGGGCCGACACTCTATCCACTGAGCCAAACCGGCTAGGGCTTAGGTAACTAATATTTATGTAGTGTTTCATACGTGTCAAACATTGTCCTAAGTATTTTACATGTATGAACTGAATGCTCATGGCAACCTCATGAGGTAGGTACTACTATTACCCCATTTTCCAGATGAGGAAACTAAGCAAGAGAGTTCAAGCAGCATGCCCAGGGCCATTTGGCTGTTACTAGTGGAACCAAGACTGGCCAGTTGGCCTTTGGAGTCCACATGTTTAACACACACTCTGCAACTACTTTTGGTTGTTTGGACTTTTTACACGTCTCATCTTTGTCCTGTCTTCGGCTTTGACCATCTCCTCGTTCTTTGAGTGCCTTCACAAGAACATAGACAAGAAAAAGAAAAGAAGGGGTCGGTTAATCAATGGTTCTGCTCTTGAGCGAGAGAGGATATTTTTGGTAAAGAGTAAAGTTTGTTATTTACTGGTAGTGTGAATGGACTCTGCTGCTTTCCCTGCTTCACTTACAAACATAATCATTTGCTTGGCTATGTGTCTTGAGCAATTACCTGCCCGATTAAGGAGAAAACTTAACTTTTTCAGTATATGATATTCACATGCAGCATGAGATAGAAGAAACTTCTATAAGACTAGATGGAGAGAGTAGGACTCTTTGTGATGTGGTCATGGTCACGAGCTTTGGTTTCGTAGGTAACTTTGTCTGGACCATAAGGAAGAGTTTAAAATAAAGCAGCTGTGTGGTTTTGGTAGGTGCGGTATTGGATAAAGGAAACACTGGAATAAAGAGTGAAATTGCCCCGTGGGACAAGAGAAGTCGTGACACTGAGATGCCACAACATCAGGGAATTGGTTGATGAGAGGAAGACAGTTTGGTGTTGATTTGGGGAAGTTCCTCCGTGGTGAGACTGAGGGATCTGCTGGAAGACGGGAAGTCTGGGGACCAGGGAAGTGAAACTGAAGAGCTAGGTGGTCTGAGGTTTTGAGGTGATTTCTTTGGGTAACAGAAGATTTGTTTGGGGTTTGAACCCCAACTCTGTCATTTTCTACAAAGGAGATCTGAAGCACGTTAGCTCACCTTTTTTGGTTAAATTTTCTCATCTGAGGTGGAACAGATAATCTTTAAGTTCTTTCAATGTTATAAAATTCAATGATCCTATTATAACCGAAGGTCACCAAAGCTGATACAGAGTTCTGTGGATTGACTGTGTATCAAGCACAGAGTCTTCTTCCATGAGAGCATCTACCATAGCGTCCGCTCAGGGGGGAAGCCGCTCAGTTGCTCTGTCTGATACATGAAAAAATTCAGTTGCCTGAGACAAGTGTCTCCCATGTGATAGTGTATCAGAAAAATCAACAGTGCCAGCATCTACCATTATGGTTGTCACTGGTGCTGAGTATATGGAAATTAATAACTTAATGCTTCTTTCTATAATGATTACCCGATTTAAATAGCTTCATAGTAAAATACTAAACCTTTCTATTTACTCTTTGCTATGTATGTTGTAAGAAAGGTTAATTTAAGATTAAATTTTCTTATAAACACACCTTTTAAGTATTAGAAAGTCAACCAATGCCTATTAACTGTTTGTTAAACAGCATCTAAGAGGCAAAAGGTTGCATGAATTCAGTGAGCTGAATCTCATTTCAGAGAAGGGGGAAGGGATGGTTAGGCCTATAGAATTTGGGGGAGACTTCTTAGAGCGCTTGGGATGTGATCTGGAAAAATAAATGGAGTTTGTATGGGCAGGAAGGAAAAACATTCTAAGTAGGAGAAACAGTATAATCAAAAGTGTGACGGTAGAAACATCTAAAGCTTTTGCAGTACCACAAGGAATGCCCTTAAGAGCACAGATGCATGTTGTGGTACAAGGAGAAATAGTTCAGCTGTGAGCTGGGAAAGTTTAGCTGGCCATCCTTTTGGAAGGAGAGAGGTAGACCAGAAGACTTGTGTGTTTCTCTCCAGCTTTAAGATTCTGGTTGGACACAAAGGCATGCAGAGCTGGATAGGGAGCAGATTCTTTCCTCATTGAGGGAGGTGCAAGCGTGAGGATGGTGCTGTGAATTTTAAATCTGTGCATGATTGGAAAGGCATCTAGTCATCGTGTTCCCATTTCAGCAGCCCTGGGGCAGAATGCTTGCTCACTTCTGGGTTATGAAGTGTGATGGGCCCTTTACATGAACGAAGTTGTTTATTGAATGTTCTCATCGCAAAGGCATTGGGGACATTGGATCTTACTTTCCACAGGGCACCAAGGCCCTGCCCAAGAGAGAGTCCTGTGTTTTGGAATTCTGCTTGTCAGCATGCTAATCATCTGTAGCAACCAAACACACAAGGAACCCCCCGTGGAAAGCTCTCCTGTACCATCAGCACAGCCCCAAGTGAACTGAGCAAACGGGTGGTTTGTTTCCCAGAAAATGGGCTGGACTTGCTTCTATTTTGCAATGACTTGAAATGCAAAAGAAAAGAAAAGCTGAAGGGATTCGTGAATTACACTTTTGAAATCTTCCATGAAGCTTCCTGTCTCTTAGGGTGGTGTTTTTCAAACTGTAGGTTGTGAACCACTGTCAAGTAATGAAATCAGTTTGGAGATTGTAACTGACACTGTTTTACAATGTGTGTGTGTGTGTGTGATGGATTATGGTATAAAATGTATTTCTTACTATGGGCTAGGGTCAAGAACGTCTAAAAAGTCAAGGTTTGGGGGTCAAGGTTTCTTTTTTGGCCAATAAAGAACTGAACTCTTTTATAATATGAGAAACATTACAGAGAAGGGGCTTTCAAAAGATCTGTGGTAATTGAAAGACAGAGCTAGACGCTTTTCTTCTCATTCCTCCCTCCCACCTCTCCACTTAGATCAATACTCACTCCTGTTTGCCTTCTCTCAGGGGAGAGAGGAAGGAGGTAAGGTGGTGGTAACAGAAGAAATAATATTCGGAGTTCTCATGTTAAGGAGCCTTGGTAGAGCACTCCTAACAATCATACATGACATTTCTGTAACATGGTGTCCCTTTCAGTGTTTTAAGGCATTGTTCTCATCAAGTCTCACAGAAATCCTGCAAGGGAAGTGGGGATGATGTTATCCTGTCTTGCTGCCACTCCCCTAGATGCACCCTGTACTCAGCCGTAATTAATTATTTACAGTTCCTCGTTTTGCATCCCTAAGCCTTTGCACTTGCTGGAATACCTCTCCTCCGGTTCTGCCTGGGAAACTCCCATTCATCTGTAAGACTCAGCTCCAGGGCCTTCTCTGAATCATTCCTTGCCCTTCGGACTTCGGGCCACCTGTGTGTTGTCTATACCATAATCAATGCACGTCATTGTTTACCTGCCTTTATTTTTAACTAGAATGTGTGTTCTTTGAAGTCAGGGACTGTACCTTATCTTTGCATCTCTAACATGCAGCACGCTGTCTGTAACACACTTGCTGAGATTATAATAGGTTGAATAAATAAGGAAGTCGAGGTTTAGGGGAGGTATGTGGCTTTTCAAAAGCTGGAACTATAAGTAGGACCCAGGTTTACTCACATGCAGCCGGGCCGTTGGCTCGCTCTGGCTCTGACATGACCTGCCTGTGAGGTCACCGGGCTGGGGAGTGAGGGGGCGTCTCACTTTATAACATGGGAGACAGGTCTCAGAAGACCACGTGAGAGTGCTACACGGGGAGGAGGAAAACATGAACATTTCTGAGTGCCTGCCACAAGGAGGGCCGCATGTGACATGCTTTGAGGATTTTATCTTACTTAATTCTCATAGCAACTCTGCTGATTTTTTATAGACGGGGAAACTCGGGTATAAAGCATCTGGCCCGTAGACTCTGAGGCCCAGAGGGGTTCGGTGTCTTGCCCAAGATTAGAAGAAAGCAGAGATTAGAGTCCCAGCAGGTTGGCCCCAGACCCCACTCTTCAACGTTAGTTCGCAGCCGCTTGTAAGTTGCGGGGCTAGAGCAGCATCGAGCCAGGTGATGAGGTGTAGAGCCTGTATGTCCCTTGATTCTTAGTTAAGGTTATTTCTGTACAGTCTCTTGATTGTTTAAGGTTTAGCTCACTCTTGATTGGTTTCAGAGATGTAGCAGCATGGTAGTAAGAGTCATGACGTTATATCCCAGGACGGACAGCTCCCGTCTTCAAACCGTATGTTCATTGAAGTAAATGGCGAGAGGAGGGGCCCTGGAGTAGGGTGGGAACTAGATTCAAATTCTGGCCTCGGCACTTCCAGGTTGGGTGACGCTGAACAATGTGCCTGCCCGCTTCCCCCTCCGTTAGATGGGGATGACAGCAGTACCTCTGGCATGGCCAGGTTTTGAGGGTACAGTGAGATAACACACACAAAGTACCTAGTGGGGTGCTTGGCACACAGTAAGTACTAAGCCACTCACATAATAAGCAGTAAGTGCTATGGAAAGGAAGCTACTCTTAGGCCTTCGTTTGACCCTGAAGAGCCTTGCCCAGGATTCAAGCAGCGTGTCCTTTCCCCCAGGTGATGTCACAGGCACTGTAGGGATGGGGACTAGAGACCTCCTGGTGGCGCCATCATGGTGGCAGGTTTTGTAAAGTGGACAAGTAGCCTGGAGGAAGCCAACTGGGGGTGCTTTGCAGAGGCTACCAGACAGCTGGCCAATGGCACCAGCTTGGTTCCAGGGGACCAGGGCCAACATGTGGTCACCACCACCCCTACCCCCAGTGAAATTCTGTTAAAGATTCCACTTTTGCAACATTTATGAATGAAAAATTATAAGCGAGACCCTGACTATCAAGTGTTAGCTTAATAAAAATCTCATAACACAGCACCAACACCTGTGTGTAGATCGATGCGACAGTCCGCGTAAGACACTGTCCTCATCTTGCTGATGCCACCTAGCAGGGTGCCTCGTTAGTCAGGTACTATTACCATCCCTAGTAGGATTGGAAATTTCACCTTTGTCAGAACAGAATGGGGTCCAGAACCCAGACCTTTTATACTTAAGTTTCTGTTTCTGAACTTCATCAATGAACTGTCCTTGCTCCATTTTAAAAAAGGCGGGGGGCACCCACACGTGCACACGTGCACACACATGCACACACATGCGCACACATGCACACACATGCAGAAACCAGGAGTCAAAAGACGCTAACCAGAGCCCCTGGGAATTCTGAACATTTGCTTTCAGCCTTTGTGGACTTACAGTGGCCTCCGTATCGCAGAAGCCTGCGCTCAGTGTTTGCTGCCTTGCATGCCTTAGCGATCAGATATCTGTTAAAAAAAAAAAAAAAAGTGAAAGCTTTGCCTTAGGAAGTGCTGAGTGAGGCGATCGGCTTGTTGGCACACAGGACCTGTCTTGTTGCTGTGCAGTCATGTCAGAATGCCTCATTCTTTTCACAGTCAAGCCGCCCAGGCACCAACCCTGAGTACACTGAGTCCAGGGTGTTCATACTTTTGTCTTGAAACAGCGAATCCAGGAGCACCTATGTGTGCTTCAGGACATTGCAGCGGGACGAGGGCCTTGAGGGAGACAGGCAGTTATTCCAGGGCAAACTGTGAATGAGAGAGTGCAAACATAACCTCCTCCCAATTGCTGCTCCTTGCGATTCTGCTTGACCCCTCCATGCTGAGGGGGAGGGTGGTGATTCAGAATCCTCAGCGTCTGATGTTAGAGGGAAGACAGCTTCAAATTAAAAACAAAGCAAAACCCACTGTTGCCCGCCACCGCATCCCACCTTTTCAGATTGTCTCCACTTGTTGACTACTCCCACCCCCACGGGTGTAGTTCTGTCCCAGCCTCTCATCTGCTGCCTGTGGCCCTTTATCTCATGCCTGGCTGTTGGTTCTTCTTTTTCCTGCTTCGTGGTTGCAGATGCCTCCCTGTGAGTCACTCCCAGTGCAGAAGTCATTTTTCTAAATCGCCATCCTTGTTTCCAGCGTAATGACTGCTCTGCTCTCTTCCTTCCATTTCCTCCACACGCCCCTTCAGTCCTGCTCCTCTCGGTCCACTCCAATTACACGTCCTCCTCCAGAACGTTCTTTCTAGTTTTTCTTCTTTTTAGAAACTTGAAACCCTCCTCTTCAGCTGGGACAAACAATGATTGAATATTGCCTGGGTGCAGGGTAAAGAAACACTTCTCAAATTCAATCCCCCCCCCCCGCCCCAAAATAATTGATAGGTATAATTGTATATATTTAAAGTGTACAGCATGATGATTTGATATACATGTACATTGTGGAATGATTACCAAGATTAAGACAATTAAACATCCATCTCCTACTATAGTTAATTCTGTTTATTTTGTTGTTGCTTTTGGGGTGAGAATACTTACTATGTACTCTCAGCAACTTGCAGGTAAACAGTACTGTATTATTAACCATGATCATCATGTCCTACATTAGATCTTCAGAATTTATAACTGAAATGTTGTGCCCATTGACTTACATCTCCCATTTCCCCTCCCCGCAACCCTGACCACCACCACTCTACTCTGCATTTAGCAACTCCCGCCTTCCTCTCAACCTATCAGTATCCTCAAGCTCCTACAGGGGTCTTCATTCCATTTCTTTGGAATTGGCTTCTTTCTTTGCTTTGAACTCCACATATAAGAGATAGCATACAGTGTTTGTCTTTCTCTGCCTTGTCACTTAGCAGAGAAGTTCCATTACCCAGCGACGACCAACCCTGCTGCCAACACCCAGGCTCCTGGGAAGCTTAAGGGAATGCCTTCTCCTAGAACCTCCATTTCTGCCAAAGGGAGAATGGAATTATTACCTGTCACACCTCCAGGCTAACACCTGGAATAGCCTGGTGTGTACTGACCCCTTGGGAGAATTTTATCAAATCCATGCTAATATTGTTTGTACTTCGAAAATGTCCACTGGGGACTGTGCATCTAGTGTGTAGCTAAAGCACACAGGTTGGGTGGGAGTAGGGTATGAAGGGTGTTTACTGGAATCCCAACCTGTCACAGACCCAGGGATCTACAGAGAAGCCGGGAGAAAGGGCAGGCGAACCCGTAGTATTGCTTGGGGACACCACAGGTGAGCAGCCCTTCTCCCTGTTCTGAGAGTTGTCCCTCTGGTCCAGCCACCCGCTCTCCCTCCCCACCAGATGGTTATTATGATTGCAGAGTGTGAGGAGGAAGGATCCCGTTACCTTGAAGAATCAATAGCTGTTGAGAGATTTGCCCAAGGTCACTTTGTAAGTCATTGCTAGTGTGTGGCCAGAGCTCTGGTCTTCCTAGTTCCTGCTGCTTCTAGTGGCTGTCCCTTCTAGCCTGGTGCAATGCACCTGGCCTCGGACGCCTGCGTGACAGTGGTACACAACAGGGGTTGTTTGTTTCCATCGAGTCAGACTTTACTGCCCACCAGTGGGACTGTGTTAGCCTTGATGTTTTTGGAACAAGAAGAGATTTCTGCTTTTTGTACTTATTCATCATAAACATTTATGGAGTACCTACCAGGTTTTAGGCAGTATACAAACTAAAGACGCGGCCTCTGCCCTGAAGGCTATGCATGTGTGCTCATTCTGATGTTTTACGGTTCTCCAGAGACGGCCGAGGTCTATGAGTCAGTGGTTGGCTCATGTGCGAGACAGATTACTCAGAGGCAGATCTGCTCCACGTGGCCTTTCGTATCTACAGCTTATAAGGGATCCTTTTTATGGGCTTATCTGAGGAAATAGGCAACTTACCAAAAAGAAAAGATAACAAAGAAATACACACAAGCGTCAAGTTGTAGGCATCGGGGACGGGGACGGCACCAGGTGTTAGACCCATGGAGTCAGACTGGCCATGGGTTCCGCAACCTTGGTACTTGACTTCCCGCTGGGAAAGAAGTCAGAGCCAAGACCCAAACAAGAGAGCATTTATTTGGTAAATCGCAGAGGTAGAAAAAGTAATCCCTAGAATAAATGGGCTTAGGAAACAACTTATAGAGGTAAAGGGAGGGCCTTGGAGCTTGGGAGTGAGGAAGCCAATGGTAATGCCCGGGGCAGGGAGAGAGAGAGGGAAGGGGAAGGGGAAGGCACAGGTATGCTCCCCATGGGGAGGGCTACTGGGTTTTCCATCCTAAAGGATTTAAGGGCGGAGATTTTAGGGGAGGTTCCAGGGAAGATCTCAATAGCATATTCAGCAATTTTCCAGGTGTGTCAATTTAGGGTTGTGGTCTCCCCGGATTGATTGGTTGGCCAAGGCAGGGGGTCATTATTCAAGGCAGGTGGACCTGAGGTCAACCATGGATGGGGTCGCTGGCCTGATTTTGCTGCTTTTCTGGGCCTGGAGCTGAAATACAACTGAGGCCCAGATGTTATCTCTGGGGAGGAAAAGGTCAGGGGGTTCAAACGTCCAGATCAGCCATATGCTAGGGGAGGAAAGGTCACCCTGGGGTCAGGGTCCCACCCGTCAATTGTCCATTGGCAAACACCTGGGGCTTTCCATCCTGGTGACCCTGGCCCATCGTCCTTGCTCTGCTCATGTCTGTCTCACTGCCTATCACAAAGTGAGGGGAGTCCAGGCAAAAAGTGCTGTGGATTTTTTGAGGCCTCCTTGAAGAGGTAGGATTGAGCCAGATCTTAGTATGACAAGTGCAGAGGAGAGGGCATGCAGACAGGAGAGGCAGGGTGGGAGACAGGCATGCACAGAGCTGGGGAGACCTAAGGCCAGGAATGCAAAGCGGGGACAGGGCAGACTGGCTTCTGGAATAAGGGGTTTGCAGGATGCAGTGTGGTTTGAGAGGCATTCTGGAGTCAGAGAAGAGAAGGCCTTGAATCCTAAGATTGTGTGGACTGTATTGTCAAACACCTGCAGAGAGATCTTGTGTTTGTGAATTGGGCCTGAGGTGGGTATGATGCAAAACAGCAAAATAAACAGAATTAACTACGTGAGGCGTTGGATGTGTTAATTATCTTAACACATTCCTTTCTTTCATGCCACCAGCTGAAGCATCTTCCTAAAAAGGGTGACACATGTGACTAACTGGATAGATTCAATTTCTGTTAAAACGTTATGCAGGCCAAATTCAATAGGTTGGCGGCCAGTCTTCAGCCCACAGCTTAATTGCCTTATCTGGCAGTGGAGACCGCCTGTAGGATCTTGGGGGTACTGGTGGGTTGAGAGAAAGGTGGGAGTTGCTTAGATGCAGAGCAGAGTTTTAGAAAGATGGGAGAGAGAGAGAGATCATGATGGGGACTGCTGGGAGTGGCCCAGGGCTCTGTGGGTTGTAGGTGGCTGAAGTGCCAGAGAGAGGCAGAGCTGGCCAATCATAGCAGGCACTGCAGGCAGGTACATGTGTGAGCAACAGGCTGAGTCTACACAGAGAGGGGGAGCAGCGGGAAGCCCAGCAGGAGCTCTGGGGAGCAGAACATTGGGTGGGTGTGAGCTTGTTGAACTCGGGCAGGAGGCAGAGATGGAATAAACAGCTAACAAAGGTCCCAGAAACCTGGAAGCAGGGAGCAGGTCTCCACCCTGAAGCAGGTCTCCACCTTGGAAACTAAGATGCCTTTTTAAAAATATATATATTTTTGTTGACTTTGGAGAGGGAAAGAGAGATGGAAACATCAATAAAAAAAAAAAAATCATCAATAGGCTGCCTCCTGCACAGCCCGTATCGGGGACTGAGTCTGCAACCGGGCATGTACCCTGATTGGGAATCGAACTGGGACCTTCTGGTTCATAGGTTGACACTCAATCACTGAGCCACGGCAGCCGGGTGTAAGACTCTTTAAAGCCTTTGAGCTTTGCCCTTTCTCACCTCCCAGCTGATGTCAACTTCCTGCTTCCTTCTAACCAAGAACATCGGAGACATCTGGCATGAATGTCCCTTCACCAGCTTAGCCAGCCTGCACAGGCCCTGTCCCTCCCTTTACTAAAGTAGCTTTCTAGTAAAGCTACTTCCCGCCTCCCCAGGAGCCTGTTCTTATCCTTATCTTTGCTCTCCTGTATATTTGACCATTAAAAAATATAGCCCCTGCCCTAACCAGTTTGGCTCAGTGGATAGAGCGTTGACCTGTGGACTGAAGGGTCCCAGGCTCGATTTTGGTCAAGGGCACATACCTCCATTATAAGCTCCAGGGTGCATGTAGGAGGCAACCAATCAATGTTTCTCTCACATCGATATTTCTCTCTATCTTTCCCTCTCTCTTCCACTCTCTCTAAAAATCAATGGCAAACTACTCTTGGGTGAGGATAAAAAAAAAAAGATATTGAAAACAAATAAATAATAAAATAATTTTAAAAATATACAAATATTTATAGCCCCTGACCTTCCCTTCCCTTTCTAACTGCTCTGTCTCTCTCCTTCCCTTTATTATCCTATTAATACCTGAAACCGTGGTGGGCAATCTGCCGCCACCGAGACTGTGCTGAGGAAGCAGAGCCCTCCTGGTTGCCGAATTTCGTGACCTGGCTTGACTTCCCTGTGGCGCAGCTGCCTGCCTCCTGCTACAGTTTGATGGTCTCTTCCCCCTTCTGTTCCTTCTCCATCTGTTGGCCAGTCTCTCCCATCTCTGGCCATCCCTGAGCTGCCCTTTGCTCCTTTGACTCCCCATGCTCTCTGGGGAGGTGGTCGTACTCACCCCTGTGATGCGGACCAGCGCCTCTGTGTGAGTGCCTCCCAGAGCAGCGTCCCCATCCTCGGCCTCTCTCTTGAGGTCCAGATCTCTGTTTCCAACTGCCTGTTGCACACACACACCTGGACGTCCTGCAGGCACTGCAACCTTCATCTTCCCCTATGCACCTGCTCCATGTGTTGTATTGGATTTCTGCAGTGCAGGTCCCATCTGCCTCGTCTTCCAAGACAGAATGGTTGGCAGGTCTCTCTCTCTCTCTCTCTCTCTCTCTCTCTCTCTCCCCCCTCCCCCCCCTACATCCAGTTACTGAACAAGTCTGCTGGAGTGGTGTCTCAGATGCCACCACCTCCCTTAGACAAAGCCTTGCCAATATGTTGCTTACCACTGTCTCTGTCTGCATTCCCTCCTCTGGTATTACCTGCCCCCGGCCTTTTTCCATACCACCAGCTGAACCATCTTCCTAAAAAGCACAGTTAACACTGACTAATCTTTTCTTGGCTCCTCCTGCACAGAGATAAAGCCCAGATTCCTTAGCTGGTTTTCAAGGCCCTTTTCACAGTTCTGTTCCCAGCCTTCTTTTCCAAACACTTCCCTTCCCACACAGCCCATGCTTTCATTGTGCCAAGCTCTCACCATTCTGCCCGTGACAGGTGTGCAGGGATGGCTTGATGCTCCTCTTGTTTTTTCTTAGCATGAATGGGGAACTCCTATCCATCTTTCAGGATCCTTCCCTGACATGTTTTCTGACTCCCTCAGGCAGCATTGATTATCCAGTGCTTCTGTAGCACCCTCTATATATGCATACAGAAATTTAGCTCATTTTATTATAATTTATTCACTAAATCCTCGTATCTCTTGTCAGGGACAGGACTGTGTCTCTTCATCTCCACAGTGCCTGGCGTACAGCAAGGACTGAAAAGTGTTTACATAGTGAACTAGCAAACACATTCACTGGGTGGGTCCCAGGACAGGAACAGCACAGCTGCCCCAGCCTCGGTCCTTGTCCTGATCATGACCACAGGGCTGCTTCCACGGCCACTCAGGGCCCTTCTCACCAACCCTGTGGTGTCACAACATGATTCGCTTCCTGGGATGCAGGGCCCCTATATCCTGGTTCTCACCAATGGACTTCTTTGATCGGGGTGAGTTTGAAGAAAGTACCAGGTAATCCTGGGACTGGAATTGACTTGATGAGTGACTCTAAGGCAGGTGTGGGCAAACTTTTTGACTCGAGGGCCACAATGGGTTCTTAAACTGGACCGGAGGGCCGGAACAAAAGCATGGATGGAGTGTTTGTGTGAACTAATATAAATTCAAAGTAAACATCATTACATAAAAAGGTATGGTCTTTTTTTTTTTTTTTTTTTTTTAGTTTTATTCATTTCAAACGGGCCGGATCCGGCCCGCGGGCCATAGTTTGCCCACGGCTGCTCTAAGGCATAAAAGAATTTTTTAAAATTTTATTTCTTTGGGGATTAGAGGTTGAGGGGTCACTGGAGAGTTCCTGGTGATTATTATGTCTTTAATTCCCTCTTTCACATGTTATCTGGTTACTTGGGAGGTGGTTCCATCAGGGCTGCTGACAGGACTGGGCCTCTTGTAAAAAAAAAAAAAAAAAGGGCAGGAAAAAAGTGCCACTAAAGATACTAAGATACAAGTTCTTTACTTTCTTCTGCATATCTTCTCTGCTCACACCCAGGCTCTGTTGTACCATCAGGCCACACTTACACAAAACAAGTTCAAGGATAAAATTACTGAGGCTGTCAAGACGGCCACAGCAGAGCTCTAAGCCAGGTGCAGGGCCCTGTGTGACCGGAGAGGCCACACACACACCGAGGCCGGCTGTGCTGCTCACTGCACCCCCTCGGCCTTGCCCAGCCCAGGACCAAGTTACTACGATGCTGGGCACTTTGGGGGACTTAGGTCCCATCCATTTCGCTCCCCCAGGGTGACACGGGCCAGCCGGGTGCGTTGTCTCAGGATTGAGCTCCTCGACCATGAGAGGGATTTTCTTAGGGCCTCCTTGTCTTATCCAGGGCAGGGCCTGTTTCTAGGGCGAGGCTCCTTATCCCCAGATGAGCGCCAGCAGGAGGTAGACTGAGGCTGTGCAGCTGAGACAGTCCCGGGGCTCCGACTTACAGCCCATACGAACGGGGTTCACCAGCAGTCAGGGAATGGTCCCTGCTCTGGGTCTGTTCTGAGCCTGTTTATCGGGGCCAGGACGAGGCTCACGCAATACAGTGTTATATCCAGACGGGCTGCAAACTGACTGGGCTCACCTCAAGCACCCCACGGAGGGGCCTGGTAGGAAAGAGAAGGACTTTCCGTGTGACTTGGCTGGCTCCTGCCTTGGGAGGACAGTGTTTTCCTCCCAGGATGTGTCCCAGCTCCTGGCTGCTGGGCTCCGTATGGTTAGCCCGGGGCTCTGCTGCAGGCTCCGGGCTCCAGAGGAGTGACACTGAGTTTATTTGTGAGGATTCAGACACTGGAAAAGCAAAGTTCCTGCGACCTGCACGGCCCCTTGTATGTCTCGGGACACACGGCAAACTTAGGGACGCGGTCTCAGAGTGGAGTCAGTGTCCTCTTCCCGGGCCCAGGGACCATGAGGACGCCAAGGTGGCCAGCAGCCCGAGTTGTTCTGGGTGCAAACTGAATCTCTGTGCAGCTTAGACGCTAAAACTGTGGCTCTTCAGTAGCGCGGGATGGACCCTCAGAAGGACATAGAGGTGGTCCTACAAGAGGTTAGTGTTCATTTCTGGGGTGGTAACTGGACTCTTCTCCATTTGTTCTAACTTGGAGGAGAAATGTTTCTGCTCTGAGGCTCCTCGCTGTTCGGGGAGCGGAGCACTGGCGGGACCTGGAGAAGCGTCAGGCTTCCTGGTCTTTGCTGGGTTCTGTACAACGAGGGATCGTGCAGACCCGACTCCGGGAGCCTCTGAACGTGGTCCCCAGGGACAATGCTGAGAACTGCCTGCTGGATCCTGGACTTCTGTCATCTGGGAAGGGACCGCGGCTAGCCTGGGGCCCCACAGGGACAGTCTGGGAGTTCTTAAATGGAAGGCTTTCTAGGATTCCCTTCAGCTCAGGAATGGGGTAACATGGAGAGTTCTCTGCTGGGGGGTGGGGGGAAGGGGAATCAGGTCTAGGCCTGCCCCATAGGGAAACCCCTCCGCCTGAGGGGCCTCACAGATGGTGGGGTGGACGGGCCGTGGTCTTTAGGATCTGGCAAAGAAGGATGGAACCTCTATACTGAGGAATTCGCTGGGGCCTGAAGCCCCTCTGAAGCCCTTAGGGTTAGGCTCTGGGACCTGGGGGTTTAAGAGCAGCCTCAGGAGGCGCAGGGCCTCAGGAGAGAGCAGCCTTCCTGGATCATATGGAGGCTGGCTTCACTAGGCACCGATGTGCAGAGAGCACAGCCGAGCGGGGGGCATGGGGCTCACCAGCCAGAGGCAGCCTTGGACAATGGGAAAGGGAGTGGACTAGGGCCCAAGGGTTCTGCAAGAGAGGCCGTAAAGTCCCTTAAAGACTTACTGGAGCACTGATGCATGTCTTATATTGACCAATCAGGGGGCAGTAGGCTGAGAGCTTCTCCCACGCTGGGCGTGAAAGGTTAGATGTAAAGCTCACCGCACTCATGTCTCCAGAGGAGGTACATTCTCTACCACCCTGGTCTCCTCCCGAGTTTCCCAGAAAGCTCTCTGAGCTTTCCCTAGGCATGTGAGGTCATCCCCTGACCTCTCACAAATGGCCCCTGGGATCCGGGGCCTACTTAGGTGGAGCTTCCCTAACACCTCCAGGCCAGGAAAGGCCACAGAGTGATGGCAGGAGCTGCATTGAAGCTTACGGACGGACGTAGTACAAGTGGGGCCGCCCCATTCGGATGGGGAGCACTTGTCCCCTCGAGCTGCCCCTGTCTGAGCTCTGCAGCAGATGAAAGGCTGGGCGGCTGGCAGGCTGGGTCAGGGCTGCTGGAGCGCACACTGCAGGGAAGGAAGTGGCTGGATCTGGGCAGCGCACAAAGGCCCGTGCCTGCTGGTGCAGGCAGAGCTGGGGGAGTGCCACGGGCACATCAGTGTAAAGGGTGGATCCTGGGGGACAGCACAGCAGCATGGGCCCCAGAATAATGCCTAAGGGCCACCCAGGAAGGGTTGGGGTCCAGACAGGACAACAGATGCCACTTCCTCCAACAACCAGGAGCCGCAGGCCCCCTGGGGATGAGCAGGAAGTCAGGGTCAGGGGAGCCTGGCTGCAGGTGGTGGGAACCTGGGTACTGACCTGGCCAGGCTGGGGATCAGGATGGGTGGATACATCCTCTGAAGGGCCCGCAGGTGCTGAGAAAGTGACAGGAGCTGGGGAGAGGCCCAGCCCCAGCAGACCAGAGTATCCAGCAGGTTACCATGGAGACATAATTAGAGGGTGAAGATGTAGTAGACACCAGTATCAGGGCTAAACTGAGACTTGGGGTTCCTCAGGTTCCTCCTGACCACAGATGGGCTCTTGTTGGCTCCAAGGGCTTGGTTTGGAGGGCTGCAGAAAGTGGCCCAGACCGTTACTTGTAGGAATGTGGTTTCAGGAGGTGGTGTGGTGCTTTGTGTCAAGATCCTTCGGGCAGCATTTTGAGCATGTGCACAAGTTCTCTCCCGTCCTGTACACACAGACCAGATTCTAAATCAGAGGACTGCTGATCAAACCCTCGAGTGTCTATTTTGAAGAAATTTCTTAGGTATTCCGAATATCCTCATCCATGCAGAAACCCTTGAGGGGCAAGAGTTACTGTGAGAACAGTGAGAACGGGAAAGAAAGATGGATTTTAAAAACATTAAAATGGCCCAGCCTGTGTGGCCCTGTGGTTGAATGTTGACCTATGAACCAGCAGGTCACAGTTCAATTCCTGGTCAGGGCACATGCCCGGGTTGTAGGCTCGATCCCCAGTAAGGGGCGTGCTGGAGGCAGCCAATCAATGATTCTCTCTCTCCCTCTCCCTTCCTCTCTGAAATCAATAAGTATGTATTAAAAATAATAAAAAATATAAGACATTAAAATGATAGACGCCTCAGGAGGTGGAGACACATTGGGCAAGAGGGGAGCAGCAAAGGATGAATCCAGCTGGCTTCGGAGTTTTACATTTGAGTAACTGAAAGAAGAAAGAAAATGGTCGTTTAGAAATGAAAGTTCATTGAAATAGAGAGGCCCCAGGTGGAATCTCTGCTATTCCTAGAGAACAGAAGCTATCATTTCTTTAAAACATTTGGAAAATCCTCTCCAAATCCTGCCTCTAGGAAAGTAAACCACAGGGTAGCCCCTCAAAACTCTCAGCACGTTGAAACTGCATACTTGCATAACGGGGCCCATCTATTTAGTACATTTGCACTTTTTTGCTTGTCTAAAGAGACTTCACACATTTTTGTCATTGCCTTGTTCTGTTAGTTATTAGGAATAAACTATTTTGTTAGGTTGGAATGAGCCAGTTTGAATTTGTTTCACATCTCATTTGTGCTGACACCAATGATCCCTTTGTGGGTAATGAAAACAATTTAATGGTGTGGTCTGAAGGAGAAAACAGTATTACTCAAACTATTAATGCCAGGGGACTTCTCACTGACCTCACACAATGACCCGCAAACTGTGCTTCCAATATTATTGCACTCTTGAGGAAGCAGGAAATGAAATCTTGCCCCAAAATATGTTAGAGAATGCTTCCTATGGAAAAGTCATTAAGAGAGAAGGCAGAGAGATATAAGTCGCTATAAACGGGAGGGGAGAAGGGACTTCTGAAATTAACCCAATGGCAAGGTTTATAGTTTTGAGCCGCACGTCTGCAGCACCAGTGTGTCTGAATGGGGCCTGGGAGCCTGTGGGTGTAGCATGTGGGAAATAAAAATTGCATGAGGACTGGAACTTTCAAAGAAGTGCAGATTAGGCCCATCATTTCTAACTTTAAAGCTCCGCGTTGGGTGAACTTTTTTGACTTAGGGACTAGAGCAATCTCCTTTATCTTTAGATTGCACAGAGCGCTGTACGTGGTTGGGCTCAAGAAATGTTTATTGAACTGAATTATCTAAGCAGAGAAGCCTTTAGAAGACAGTCTTTTATTGCTGTGAAACATCCCTGGATGACACTCCCAAGAGAATAATGATTATTCTTTAAGAAATAACATCTAGGGGCAGGGTAATGGGTAGTTGCCTACTGTTTCAGCTTTAAAATGCCTTTTCCACACTTAGGAAAATTTATCTTTTATGATCAATAAACTTACTAGCTTGTCTATTTTCTTACTAGACCCCCTGGTGCTGGAAAATTAATAGAACTTTGTAACATTGGGCTAAAACGTGCTTGCTTGAAGCTGGGGGAATTGGAGCCCACCTGCCTTATTTGGAAAGGGGCCCTCTTTTCGAAGCCTTGGTGAGAGCAGTAACTTCTAGGATTGTGGCCATGTGGAACAGATAGAACATGTTGTCCAGCCCTCGTGTTTGTACACCTTGTTGTCGATAACAGTAGCATCGCTGTAACAAGCGAGCCTTTAGGAATTCCCGGTGGATAAAGTCTCCCTTTCCGCTGTTTGGTGCAGTGAATCACTGCCTCTGCTTTCCACAAGGCTCATATTTCCTCCAAGTAAAGACATGTTCGTTTCATCAAAGCCAATACATTTTCATATTTTTTTTTAAAAAAAAATCTTCAATATTCTAAAGAGGTTTTCCTAAATTGTTCTGGTTTCTGGTTTTAGATGCATCAAAGCATTTATTTGAGCATAATTAAAACATTAACTGAGATGATGGACTGACACACTTTTCAGGATAAGAAACATACAGATTTTCCCCTGGAGTTTTATTTTATTTTATTTTATTTTATTTTATTTTATTTTATTTTATTTTATTTTATTTTATTTTATTTTATAGTGCCAAGGGTGCTCATTACTGCTCCTGACTCTATCCAGTCCCTTCCACCCTGTAGGGGTCATAGTTCACAGAGCCTTGTCAACTACCTTCTCTCTGATGAATGGGATGGCACAAGGGTTTAAAGTCTGAGTATTTGATTCCTGTCCTGCTGTCCAAGAGAGAAACTTAATTTCTCTCCTCCCATCTTTCCTCACCTGTACCAGTCATAACACAAAGCCTCCCGGAGTGTATTCTTAGGAGTAAATTAAATATAATGCTAACAAGAAACTCAAACAATAACATAATGGCTTCTTGGAATTCATGGTTTAAAATGTTTTCAAAATGCGCCGTATGCATTTGATTTAGCCACCCAGTAACCCTGAGCAGTAGAGAGGACCAGAATTCCTAGCCTCATTTCATGAGTTAGGAATAAATAAAACCTAGAGAGGTAACAGAATTTGTTAATCTAACTGTTGAGCTCAGAATGTAAATGGTTTTATAAATATAAAGATGCTTTGGCACCTTTTAAAACTTCTATCAGCTCAAGCTAGTAAAACCTGTACTTCCATATTGCACCGCCATTACTGCATTTTGTCATTCAGTTCTTTATTGATTCTTTAAAGGGAGCCGATTGGGTGGTTTGGTGGGAGATGGGACAGGATCAATAAGGATGAACCTCTTGATTTCTACTATCCTGGGCTTTGGATTCTATGCTTCTGCTGGTTGATTTGGCCTTTCAATGCTCAGTGAAAGAAGTCCAAACCTCCAAGACAAGATGAAGGCATTTCAGTAGCATGAACAGGAAGCTGGGGGCCCAGCAGGAGCCAAATGTACTGCTCCTGGGGGTGAACTGATTCTCTGTACCAGTAACCAGTCCAAACAGAACCTGACAGACAAGAAAGGGGGTACAGAAACATGGTGGGTTTATGGGCCGGTTAAAACCACTTCTGTTAGTAATCAGTCACTTTGTGATCAGCATCCTTTTGGGGAATATTCTTTTCAGTGTGTTAATGCTTAAAAATTACCACCTGTCAGGAAAAAAAAAAAGGTTTAGCTTGAGCCCTGGCTGGTGTTGCTAAATGGCTAGAGCATTCAGCATGAACCAAAGTGTCTGGGGTTCAATTCCTGGTCAAGGGCACAAACCTAGGCTGCAGGTTAAATCCCTGGCCCTGGTAGAGGCCTGTGTGGGAGGCAACCAATCCATGTGTCTCTCTCACATTGATGCTTCTCTCCCTCTCTCTTTCTCTCTCTCCCTCTCTCTTTCTCTCTCTCTCTCTCTCTCTCTCTCTCTCTCTCTCTCTCTCTCTCTCTTTCTCTCTCACTTTCCCTCCCTCCTTCCCTCCGTCCCTTCCACTTTCTCTAAAAATCAATAGAAAAAATATCTTCGGGTGAGGGTTAACAACAAAAAAATGCATTAGCTCCAGAATGATGTTTAAAACCTTTATTATTTTTCTTGAATGTAGTACTTGCTTGTTGCTAAAATTTACACATTATAGAAATGTATGATTTAGAAAGAGAAGTCTCCTCAGTCCTCTCTCTTTAGAGAGATCAGACCCATAGTTAACAGTTTGATACGCCGTCTTGCAGACACTTTCCCTGCAAATAATAAAAGCATGTATGTACCACTCGCACACTCTTAGTAATGGCTTTAGTACAGATGTGTGTTCTTAATATTCATACTAGTTCTCCAGCATGCTTTTTTCACTTGATGATATATCTTGAATATTTTTTTAAGTCAGCATCAACATATCTAATTCTCTTCAGTGACTGTGTAAGATTACATTGTAGTCCATACTGAATTGTTGATATTTTATGGGCTACTTCTAATTTCTCACCATTACAAATAATGCTGCAATAGGCATCCTTGCATATAGATCTTTGAGCATATGTGGGACTTTTTTATGGACTATATTTTTCGGGAATTAGTAGGTCAAGAAAATGCCTGTTTAAAATTTTTGTTAGGTATTTCTAACTTGTTCTCCCCACAGAGATTATCAATCCCCATTCCCATACACAATGCAGTAATCTTTTGCTTTCCATGAACACCTAACACCAGTTTTAAAAATTTTTTAATTTATTTTTATTTTTTTAATATATTTTTATTGATTTCTTAGAGGAAGGGAGAGGGAGATAGGAACATCAATGATGAGAGAAGATCATTGACTGACTGCCTCCTGCACACAACCCAGGCGTGTGCCCTGACTGGGAATTGAACCATGACCTCCTGGTTCATAGGTAGACTCTCAACCACTGAGTCACACTAGCCGGGCAACACCAGGTATTTATAATGCACATACCTTTAAATGACGCATTTCTGCTTTAGCACAAGATATTTGAAAGCATGAGATCTATTTATCTATCAACCCCTGTCAGCATATCAAGGGCAGGAAGCATAGAGGAGCACATTAAAGCTGACGAGGGGATGAGCACACATTAAGTTAGAAATTGAGATATTTGGCTTCTATTCCTGTTCATTCATTTAAATAGGATTGACTGCGGGCCAGGCCTTATTGAGGCCCTGGGAACAGATTGATACCTAGAACAAAGTCCTTGCCTCCAGGAGCTTACATTCTAGTGTGGGTGAACCATAAACAAGTGACTTAGAATGACATGTCAGGTAGTAGTAAGATCTCTGGTGAAAAATAAAGCAGGGCAGGGATAAAGAGTGACAGGCAGAGCTGGCGGGAGGGGCAGCTACTTTAAATTGGGTGGCTCTGGGTGGTTCCCTGCTGACCTGATGCCTGAATAGAAACTCAGACACAATGAGGGCTGAGCCCAGGGATGATCTGGAGGGAAAGTTCCTTCCAGAGCAAAAGCCCCGAGAATGGAGCAATTTGGAGGGCTCCAGAAATAGCCCCAAAGCTTCCCTGACTCTTGCTCTGCCAAAAGGGAATAGTTGGGCTGCTTGCTCTCAAGAAGGCCACGTTCAGGTGAATGAACATGAGAAATGCCTGTGTCTCCTTAGAAGAGCAATGCTGTCGGACGGAGTAGAGTAGGATTTTGACCAGTAAAATCCATCAGGGAGTGTCTGCCCAGGCTCAGCAGATGTGGAGCTCCTCCCAGCCTCTCTCCCCAGCAAGAGGACTGTCTGCATTGAAGCGTATAACAGGGCAGTGCGGACCCACTGCCCCTCTGGCAGGGAGAAGGGGAGACAGCGCACTCGTGGCGGATGGGTCCTTCCTCCTGTTCCTTGGCGTCGTGAGAGCCCAGTTCATTGTTAGATGTGTTTGAATACAACTGGAGATAAGAAGTCACAGTTAAAAAGGAGGCTGTTAGAGGCTGGCCACAGAGAGAAGCTGCCACCCACCAGGCCTGGGAATTTCTCCTGTGTCTAAAGACGGGTCACTCCCCCCCACCCCCCACCTTCCCCCTGACTCAGTGACTCTGGCATGGCCTGAGAACAGCAGCCAGGAGATTGAGGAGTGGCCGTGTGGAGGGTGAATGAGGAGATGGTGAAAGAAACAAAGGCAGTTGTGAATGTGAGGTTGAAGGCAGGAGTTAGAATTTTCTGCAGGCACTGGACTTTGGCTGAACCCTGCCACTAAGCCAGGCTTGGCTTACTTGGAGTCCTGTGAAGACCAAGACAGGAGTTTGCTTTCCCTTCAGCACTTGGTTCCCTCCTTTCAAGCCTCATCTTTTAAGGAAAGGTGAAATGGACTTGATATAAAGTTACAGAGGCTTAAGCAATGCTTACTTACTGGGTGGCTTACATTTCCCGAACACTGATTCCTCCATGTCTCAACATGTAGTGAATCTCTTTTCTCTGCTCTCCTGTAAGAGTCTTATGCAAGAGGGCTCCAACAAGAAAAACCTCCTTGTGAACAAAACAGCACCCCTGGAAGACTTTGAAATCTGTGCCAAATGTGATATTGAACTTGAAATTCAAACATAGAACTGTTATTATTATCTTCTGCTTCTAAGAGGAACTCCCAATGCTACCCTCCTTTGCCTACATACAGAAAAAATGTGCTTGCTCATGAGTACGTTAACAGATAATTGTTTAAATGACAATTTTTAAAGAGTGCTATGAATGAACAGGCTGATGGGGTTTATAATCTGCTCAAATACTCTTCATTTTATTTTAAAAAACTAATCTGCTGAAGTGCATTTCTTTAATACATCTCTTCAAAGCTCTAGCTTATGAAGCTAATGGAAATGTAAGGAAAATGCTTTCTGCTAGTTCGCTTGCATAGCCATATATTATAGGTTGTTGGTTTTTTTCATGGTTGCAAACTCTCTGGGAACTTTCTGGCTTTTGACCAGTAACTGAACTTTTTTGCCTGAGACTCTAACATTATAGCAAATGCTTGATATGATAATGGTGGTTATATCATATTTGGAAGAAACTATATATATTTCATGTGTGGGTCCTTTACTTAAATATAGAACTCCATTCGTGTGTTAACTATTCTTCTGATTGCAAAAACAGGAGCCAGCTTATGATGCTTAAGTGAAAAAGGAGAGAAACAAGAGTGTCTGGGTATGTTCAATAGAACCCAAGGGTGTGTAGATCACCCAGCCTAAGGAATAGCCTGGAAGTGGGATTGGAAAGCCCCTTGTTATCCAGGAAATGCTGTTCACTTTTAATCTGAATGTCCCCCAATTCTTTTATTTTATTCATATCTCCCTCTGCAGACTGCTTTCCCCCTCCCTGGTGCTTCTGTGTATATGGCACAACACATGGCAGCCAGCGGTTCCTAAGTGTATCTGTCAAACGTCTCTCTCTTTCTCCCCTTTACACATTTTCTGGGAAGGGACTCACCTGGCCCAGCCTGGAATTAGATGCCAGCCCTTAGACCACTCACATCTGGCCAGAAGCTGAGTTCTAGGAGGGGATTTTGATTGGTCCCTTCTGGGTCAGGGGCTTCTCTGAGGAACCAGTTTTGGTCGGGAGTGGACTCACGTGTGCCAGGAGCTTCATCTCTGTAACCATGTGACTGGAGGGTGTGTGTGCACCCGTGCAGATGCAAGAGAGACACAGAGAGAGAGAGACAGACAAGAAGAAACTGAGCGACAGAGACAAGGGATGCAATACTTAATTACTCCAAATCTGAGACAGAGAAATTAATGGAGAGGGGTGCAGGTAGGAGCAGTCACCAGAAAAAAAGGGATCCTGATTGTAAGTGTCCATTTCAGTCCCCAAACGTGAAGCTGTACACACTGATTGACCTGAAAGTGTAGAGGCTGAAGCTTGGAGAATGACAGAGGAGTCCTTGAGGATTTTCTAGAATCTCATGGGGGCTTTTTCCATTTCTTCTCCCCACTAAAGGAAAACTCCACTTCCGTGAAATCCAAGGACTCTCCAGCCTTCTAGTTTTTTCAAAATGTTTTTATTGAGTTAATGAATAAAACATTATTTGACATTGTCTTTGCAAACCTCTCAGGCAAATAAAGATTTTTATGATTATTCTTTATTTTAAGTGGAATTTTCATCTGTATCACAAAAATGAGAAAGAGTTTTGGCCATTCATTTTTATTTTGGTTAATCCTCACTGGAAGATGTTTTTCACTGATTTTTAGAGAGAGTGAAAGGGAGAGGGAGAGACAGAGAGAGAGATACATTGATGTGAGAGAGACACATCGATCGGTTGCCTCTTGCATACACTCTGACCATGGCTGGGGATCGAGCCTGCGACCAAGATACGTGCCCGTGACCAGAATCAAACCCTGGGCTCTTCAGTCCTCGAGCCAACCCTCTACCCACTGAGCCAAACCAGCTAGGGCTGAGCATTCATTTTGACCTGTGATCTAGAAAGAAAGATGAACGTCAATGGATACTCTATTATTTTTATCACCAAGCATTTCCAAAGTATGGGGTCACTGTTGAGAAGTGAGGGATAATGTTTATGGTAAAACTTCCGGTTGCTGTTTCCTCACAAGGAAATCCCAGGGGTTATTCAAATGGGTCACAGACGTGAGGACGAAGGCTTTGGATGCTCAACAGAGGGTCAATCTGAGGAAAAGCTTTCTGTATCTCTGTGTCTCCAGCCACACATTTGCAGCAAATAGGGTCTTCATTTCAATGATCTCTGAGCAAAGACAATGCTCTTAACAAAATCCTGGCATGGTTTTCACTCCTTTGGTTATATCTTCTCCTAAAAAAAATGTTTTAATAAGACATCTGCTTTGTTTGTAAGACCACACAACTAACTTCTCTGTGGAAGTCTGAGGACACAAGTTTTTTTCACTCTTAGTGAGTAAATTGTACAGGAAGCATTTTTTTTTTTTTTGGTAACTTTCTTATAAATGTGGTTTCATGTGTAGGAGTTCCTTATGTAAGCTGGTGTTATGCCCTGGAACTTCTGGGTCATTACCCCTTTTACAGTGGGTAGGAGCCTACTCATTCACCTGCTGGTTTTGTTGTTGTTTGTTAAAAAGTTTACTGCTAGCCTATGTTGTTGGGAATCATTAAGCTATTTCTCCAATGGTTTGTAACTGATCTTTGGGCAATATTTAATTATAGGATCAGCATATATTTGAAGACTGTCACTTTCTCTTAGTTCCTCTTGCCTATAAAGTGGAGCTAATGGTATTAATTCCATTTCACAAGTGCTTTTAGTTCCTTCGTTAACACCAGGCTAATAATAGCAAACACACAGTTCTTGTATGTGCCAGGAACTCATCAAAGCACTCTACAGATATTAACTTATTTAGGTCTTTTAGGAATTATGTGCTATCGTTATCTCGATTCTAGGCAGAGAAGTTAAATAACTTGGTCAAGGTCACACAGTTAGTAATTGGAAGGGCTAAGATTTGATTGTAAGCAGATTAGTTCTAGAATGTGCTCCTAACTCTTAAACCATATTCCTGAGCTTTGTCATCATATATCAAGTCAGCAAACACTCATTGGCCTTCCTTCATCTAGGAGACCACCAGAAATCAGGCAGTTCTTTTCCCTTCAAGACCTACGGTCTGTGGTGCAGAAAACTGGGAAAATAGATAATGCTAAGTGTTATGATAAGCACAGGTGCTCTGGGGGCACTTGGAAGAGGCATACAACCTAACTTTGGGAGATCATTCGAGCTCATCGATAAAAGAGGAACATAATACCTACCCCAAAAGGTTGATATGAGGATTAAATGACCAAATGCATAAAAATGCTTTGAACAGAACCCCTCACATTAAGTATAAACTGCTATTTTTATTAAACCAAGCACTGGAAGCTGTGGAGTTGTGTGGGAAGCCAGGTTGTGGACCTATAAAGCATGCCGAAGGCAGAGGGAGCTATAGGGACAAAGACCCAGAAATGAAAGCTGGCCTGGCCAGTTCAGGGCAATTCAAATAACAAAAGATGTGAACAAGGTGTCAGAGGAGCAAGGAGGCTGACAGGTCAGTTGGGGTGAGGTCATGAAGGACTGCCTTTCTGGCTGTGAACTTTGGGATAGTCCTGAAGACCTTTAACACTAGAAAGACTGAAACTTAGTATATACCTATATTGCCCAAAAGCAGTCAAAATGACTGCATTGTGAAAGAATAATATCGGAGCACTCTTCACTTATGTTCCTTAGCTTTTCCAATAACTCACTTCTATTCGACATTTCTTTCATGAATTTAGGGCGCAAAAGAAATAAAATAAACAACTTATTAGAACAAGTATCACTGCATAAAGATTCGAATAACAAGTACTAGTTTAGCTTATTGAGCAACTGCAACTTATCAAGTATCGACAATTTATCATGTACTTGTATGTTATCATGTGACGGTAATCGAAAAAAAATGAAAACTGTTATTTCAATACAGAGCCGAACTGGTCATATAAGAAATTTACTCAATTCAATAATAAGAGTCATTTGATTATTTAAAATTTCCCAAGCAGTCAAAATGACTGCTTTTGGGCAATATAGGTAATATATATATATATATATATATATATATATATATATATATACCGGAAATGAAGGAGGGGGGAGGTAACTACAATTATTAATAAACGCATTTATATGTTGTATAAAAAGTCACAAAATTCTAAGACATTGTGTCCTTATATACATAATTGTTTTTCTAATTGAAATTAAAAAGCAGTCAAAATGACTTCCTTGGGCAATCTAGTGTTAAGCAAGGAGGTGGCTTTGTCAGACTTGCCTTATGTAGAGATCACAGACCACACTTTGGAGAAGGAATTAGAAGGAGTAAGACTGGAGGCAGGAAGAAGGACCGAAGGTGGAGACTGCATAGAGACTGGTAGGAGGAGGGGAGGCGCAAAAGGGCTGGCCGGATAGCAACTGAAGTCCCGGAGAGATATCTCTGCTGTGTGTGTGTGTGTGTTGGGGGGTGGGGGGGGGGGTGGGGGTGGGGGAAGCTACTGGGGAGCTCTGGGATCTAATCCCGATGCTGGGCTCCTCCTTAGAGAACTGTGAAAAGTAGTGGGGTACTGTCTGCCAGGGAGTGGCAGCTTGAAAGTTTGGGAACCCTCTTAAAGGGCCAACACACAAAAATTCCCTGTGGAGCCACCCACCTTGTGCTGTGGCAGAGGGAGAGTGAAGTGGACTGGAGCTGTGAAAGCAGAACCCAGAACTGGGGTCTCAGGGGATAGACCTCAGAAGGCAGACACTCCAAGTTTCCTGGGTTGAGTCATTCCCTCACACAGTGAAGGACATCTTTCCCACACAGACATTTGCCTTGCCTCAGGGGAAGACACACCCTATTGGGAAACATCTTGCCCTGAGGCCACTTAAGAGATTAAAAGTAACAATTAGCCTCCAGGCAGAAGCAATTGCCCCACCCTGTTGAAAAAAACTCTTGCCACAACTGAGGATGATTGCTTTGGGGCAATTCAACTCAGAATCCTATTAGCCTGGGAATCCTATTAGTCTGTAGATAGAGGTGGTCTCAGGAGACTTTGAATCTTTGCCTGATCCAATTAGTCAGAAACAGCCTTTAACACTGTCCTGCACTAGAGGTTGAGAGTATAGGATCTACCTAAAACATAGTCACAAACCCAAACAGACAACTGAATGAGGAAACAAAGAAAGACTGGAGGCAGGAAGGCCATGTGGAAGGCTATTAAAAATGAATCCAGGCTAGCCAGCATGGCTCAGTGGTTGAGCTTTGACCTATGAACCAAGAGGTCACGGTTCAATTCCAGGTCAGGGCACATGCCCAGGTTGTGGGCTCGATCCCCAGTCGGGAGAGTGCAGGATGCAGCTGATCGATGATTCTCTCATCACTGATGTTTCCATCTCTCCTTCTCCCTTCCTCTCTGAAATCAATAAATATATATTTTTAAAAAATTAATCCAAGCTAGAGATTATGGGAATCTTGTCTAAGGGAGGGAGAGGATGGTTGGAAATAAATGAATGGATTAGAGAGATATTAAGGAGGTAGAATTAATAGTACTGGGCGATTGTTCCCATATGAGAGTAGGAGAGGAAGAAGTCAAGAATGACACCTGAATTTCTGTCCTGGAGAACTGAGTGGGCAGTGACCCTGTTCCTGTAACTCAGGGCATGTAATCCATATGTAAAAGTACAGGTTCTGGAATCACTGAGAGATGGTGGCGTATACAATGAAAGAGGGTGATCTATGGAGGTGTTACTACTGGGTGGCACCCATCCCTTCACATTCATGCAGAGAGACTAATAACCAGCCTGTTGGCAAAGTAATCCTCATCCTCAGATACCTTTTCTCCAAGGACCCCCAACTTTTCCTCTAGCTCCAATCCTTTTCTTGGGGGAAGGTAATTACATCTTGTTTTTCCAGGAGATGCTCGTTATGCCCTAATACATCCTAGAGCTATGGTGTTCTAGAGATTTTTAAAAATCACATTGTATTATATCAGTGGGGACCTTAGAGGCTGTCTGGTTCAACCCTCCCAGGAGCGTATTGCACACATGATAGTACTATTATAAGACTATCCTTTCCTGAATCAGATCACTTTTTTTTTCTAGCTACAAATAATATTCCTTTTATTCTAGTTTCTGGGCAAATAAGAATATACATTTCTACCCAGAGGAGGAAACCATATGCCCTTTGATTTTACTGTGGCCCAGAAAAGAAGGGGTTTGTAAAGGAAAGTGAAATTTGATTACAATCTGCACAATTGCTCCCCAGTCTTTCTACCCTCCGGTTTCTGTATCTCTCTTCTGTCGTTAGTATTTCAGCCTTCCTTTTCAGTGGCAACAAACTGATATGAATATTATTTGTGTGTGTGTGTGTGTGTGTGTGTGTGTGTATGATACATATAATCAAGATTTTGCTCATGGGCCTCATTTCCATGTCTTATGATGAGTAACTCCTTTCAAAGTTTGGCATTTTATCCACTCTCTGTTGACTCCATAGGAGTTGATGTCACCTTGGTTTCTCTCAATGGGAAAGGAGCCCACATTCTCCTTGCTGACTCCACACTGGCTTCCTGCAGGAAGGCACCTCTGCTGACGATGTGGAATCAGCCTAGGCCTGGTTCTCAACCTTCCTAATGCCGCGACCCTTTAATACAGTTCCTCATGTTGTGGTGACCCCCAACCATAAAATTATTTTTGTTGCTACTTCATAACTGTACTTTTGCTACTGTTATGAATCATAATGTAAATATCTGATATGCTATATGTGTTTTCTGATGGTCGCAACCCACAGGTTGAGAACCGTTGTCCTAGAGGCATGTTCTGTTTTTCTTTAAAGAATTAAAGTGCTGTGTGCATATAAGTGAGGTTTTTTAAATTAATAAATGATGAAGTAAGTGATTTTCTTTCAGTGATAGAGTTCTTTTTAAGAATATAGGGCTTTTAATTTGCAGGAGAGATCAGCCTTAATTGTGTCATTTGCTAATAAGATTCACTTAACACCTCTGTGTCTCAGTTTCTTCATCTAAAAAATGAGGCAATTAGGAAGCACAGAAATGGCTGTTCATTTGGAGACTTGTAGTTTTAAGATTTTGTTCCAATTTTCTAAATTAAGTCCCAAATAAGCTATTATGGCTGATTGAAAATGAAATGTTATTATTCTTCCCCAGGACACAATGTATATGCTAAAAAAGAATAATAGTTTTGAACTTCAGAACTTTACATTTCATATTCTGAGCATCTTCAGAAAATTTTTTAATATTTTATAATATGAGCAGTTTTGTATAAAGTCAGAAAATGAGCCATGAATTTTTGAGTAAAAAAAAAAGAAGAAGTGGTGTTCATAATATACCACAAAAATGAAATAACAAGTTAGCCACCCAACTTACATTTTGTGGTCAGGTTGCGAGGCAAGTAGATGCAGAGGATGTTATAAACAGTATAGATGTGGATGCCATGCAGACCTTTGACAATTGACATAATATTCTGGTGATCAAGAAGAGCTGGGGTAGGTCAGGAGATTCACCAATAACTGAACAATTGCACCTGAAGGCTGGTGATTAGCGATAGGACTAATGTCAACTTAGCAAGACTCTCAAGCATGGCCAGAGAACTCTGCACTTGGTCTGTATTTCCTCAGCAAAATACAGTGACTTGGAGAAGATGGAAAGAACATTGCTTGTATGTGGCAAAATATGTAGGGGCCAAAGAGAGGAAAGAAGAGCTCATATGGTAGGTAGGAGGGTTCAGATTCAAACAGCTGTCCCAAACAAACAAGCAAGAACAGCATTTTGTAAGAATAGACATGGTCATTAGGTTTAGACAAAGCACACGTGCATGCAACTACCCAACAACAGAGATAAGGAAGGGCTCCTTAAAAATAGTGCGTGTGTGAGGAGGAAAAAAAAAGACAGTTTTTATTGATCAGAAATATTATGGTGTGGAGGACATGATGCTGTGCGATTGTGAGAACGTATACTGCAATCATAGACGTAGTAATAAAACATGAAGAATCCGGAGTTGGAGAAGTCCCGCTTTCTTCGGACACAAGTAAGTCCCTGATGGCACCGTAAGGCCAGCTCTTGACATCACCTTTTGAGAGTAATATTGTCAGTGCCGTATGTACCAGTATCTCCAGGAAGGTGACTGGAGTTTTTTATTTTATTTTTATTGATTTAAGAGAGGAAGGGAGATTGAGAGTGAAATAGAAACAGCAATAATGAGAGAGAATTATTGATCAGTTATCTCCTGCGTGCCCCTACTGGGGACCGAGCCCACAACCTGCGAATGTGCCCTAACTAGAAATGGAACTATGAACTGGGTTCATAGGTCAACACTCAACCACTGAGCCACACTGCTCCAGCAAGAGGCTTTGAAGGATCCAAAACATGAAGGAATTAGGGAACTGTCACCAAAGAGGAGATTAAATGAAAACCTAACAGTTATCTAAAAACAGTTTAAGAGTTGTTACCTAGAAGAGGAATTATATTACAGAGGTTTGGAGGCTAAAGCTAGGATCAAGTTTTAGAAATAACAGAAAGGATATTTTAACTTATTATTAGAAAAATGTTCTAAAAATTAGAGCTGTTCTCCAGTGGATCTGGCTGCCTCATACAGTGGGGTGAGCTCCGCTTTGTTGGAGACCCTTGTGGAGGTAGATGTTGGTTGACCCTCATGGGTAGTGGTACTTAGAGATGCTTTCATGGGGTTGGAGGATAGATAGAGAAACTAAGAGTTCTTGCAAGCCTCAGAGTCTCTAAGTCTACAGAAAATGTCTTATTAGATTTATTGATAAGATTTTTTTATAAGCATGAGAAGATGACTTGATCTCATTTGAACTGGGCACAGCATTAAATATTTTAATTGTATGGGTGTGTATCTGCTACATAAAGCAATTTTGCCCAAGGCTCCATGCAGTACATTAGCTCTGGCTAGGCTCATTGGAATTGCCTAACAAACAAGATGACTCATAATAGAAGCTTCGTATGGTAAGAACTAGGCACCGTGAAATTGAGGTCCCAGGTTATGGGAACATCATTCCTGTTCATCTATCTTCTCCTTTGCTATTCGCTCCTACCTGGTGACCCGCGAGTCAAGTTCTGCTCTTTAATAGTAAAAGATCTTCTTGCACTTGGATTAATATCTACATGTACCTATATTCTTTTACTCCCTCATTTGATCATTCGCTCATGAGTAAGTATTGACTAAGTGCCTGCTTTATTTATGTCAGGCACTATGCTAAGAGCTGGGAATGCAAAGCAAGTTGGCTGTGTATAGTCCTGGTCCTTGAGGCACATATGGTCTAGTACAGTGGTCGGCAAACTCATTAGTCAACAGAGCCAAATATCAACAGTACAACGATTGAAATTTCTTTTGAGAGCCAAATTTTTTAAACTTAAACTATATAGGTAGGTACATTGTTATTAACTAAATTAGGGTACTCCTAAGGCTTAGGAAGAGCCACACTCAAGGGGCCAAAGAGCCCCAGTTTTCCGACCACGGGACTCTAGTAGAAGAAACAAGCATGAAAATAAAAAATATTTGTAGCCTTTCTAGTGCTGTAATAGAGATAAGCGGAATGGAGAGTGTTAGCATGCTACTCCTACCACTTAGGTCTTTCTCTCTTAGTTCCATCTGTAGAGCTATGTCCTAAAAGACTAAATTTATTTTAAAAATCATTATCCCTCTGGGATTACTTAGAAAACAACTACCTGTTGTTTTAATCTGCATCTTGAATAACGCTGGTTACTTAGTATTTTTCCACGCCTCGCCAGACTCTTGAGTTTGCCTCTGACCATCCTTACACGTGGGGAACAGGCCAGCAGCAGGAATGGCTAACACCCCGAGTCTTGCTCTGTGCCGAACACTGCTCTGGGTACTTCATACATCATCAGTCACATACCCTCACAGCAACCCAGGAGGTGGATATTCTTATTATTTCCGTGTTACAGATGAGATAACTGAGGCACAGGTGGGCTCCACAGGTTAAATAAAAAGTGCCCAAGGGTCTGGGATTTGAACCCAACAGCCTGGCCCTTGAGGCCAAGCTGTTCAAACGCTACACCAAACTGCCCCTCTGACCAGTGCCAGTGTAGGATTTCCAAATCTCAGAGGCCTTTCCTGGAGCAATAAGAGGTCAGGATCATGGGGACGGCCCTAATGCTAAATGCTTCCCTGAAGGACCTCACCAGCCCCTGGATGGGGATTTACTGTCCTTGATGGATGGGGAAGAAAGGCTTAGAAAGTTTAAGTGAATCTCCCAAGTTGACCTAACTAGTAAGTCCTTCAGGATATGTGTATCATTGGGTAAACATGCCCAGTTAGTCACTGTACACAGTAATAAATAAGCCCATTTGCTTCAGGAAAATAGAAGTTGTGTTGAAAGAGGAAGTGTTTTATGTTTCTCCTGTGGGTGAGAGGCGAAGGGACAAGAAGGTGAGCGTTTTTTATTTGAGTATCAGGTCTCCAGTTCCATGGTATGAGTAGGACAACACCCTAGACTCCATTTATTTTCCCCTTGTTAAATGTAGGATGTCTGATTTGTCTAATACCCTGGGCTAAAGTGAATGGATGGTCTCTAGTTCAGAGACGTGGCCCCTTAAACTTTTGAACAATCTTTCTCAACATCTAGACATGTGTGATTTAGATGTTTCCTCTTCACTGATGAACAATTTATAAATTATTTGTTGTTGTTTACACATTTTGACTTACTAATCTCATTTGATTACTAGGACAGTAAAAATAACATTTTAAACAGCAGATTCTTTCAAACTGTGATATAATTAGAGGCCCGGTGCACGAAATTCGTGCACAGGTAGGGTCCCTAGGCCTGGGCTGATCAGGTTCCCCGCCTCCCTGCTGCCACCACTGCTGGTCACCTGCCATGTTCTGTGCCACCCGTGGAGGTCAGTGCATGTCATAGCAAGTGATGCAACTCCATTTCTCCTGGTTGAACTCCCAAGGGGACACTTTGCAAATTAGCTTTTTATATATATAGATATGTTTTAAATGTGTTTGATGAACCCAAATGTGGAAACACATGGACTGTAAGGAAAGCCTCAAACTCTTTTGTCCTAAATGATAATAAACCATCCTTAATCAGACCAGCAGCATTGGCTTCCCAAGTACCTGTGATAGCACAGTTTGCAGTTCCTGTAGTGAAACGCACGATGTTGTCCCAGCTCGCTGTTATTACAGCCCTGCAGTGTGGAGCCTGATCCTAAGGCGTTTGGTATATTTATATATTATGTGTTTGGCTAGTGGGTCGGGGGACAAACTGAAAGTGTTCTTCCTACCCAATAACTCAATTCCTGAATTTCTTTCCTGACCCCCTCAAACCCTGTCTTCTCCTCCAGTTCTTCTCTCACCCCATCCTGTAGAAATTTCTCCTCTGAATTACTTTATCGTTGGCCCATTCTACTCACTTGATGCATGTCATTTACTACCTAACTAACGATAGTTATTTTTATGTGTGTGCTCTTTTTGCTGTATTAGAGGGCAAACACGTCGAGGGCAGGAATTTTCCCTTAAACCACCCTGTTTTCCCAACACTTGTCACAGAAATGAATGGTGACCACGGGAAGAAAACGATCCCCCTTGCCCACAGGAGGATGAGGTGGGTAGACTGTGCAGCCCTGTCTGCACAGGGAGTCCTCATGCTTACACTTCCTGCTCGTTTCTGGGATAAAGTGAGGGAAACTAAGTTCAATAGAATTTTCAGTAAAAACAATCTCTTAAAAGGGAATTATGTTCCTACCCAAGGGCCTGGAATACTCATTCTCTCTCTAAAGGAAATTTTTACCAATACTCTATTTTAACAACTCTGAATAAAAGATTTGTATATAACATAAAGCCTGTGTATGTATTTAAAATGTGAAAGTGTGTATATGAATATGAATATATCTATATGTATATGTATACATATACATATATGTATATATGTATATGAATTACACAGGGTAAATAGAGTAAGCGATTGTATGTTTTAAGATTTAGTTAATTTTCCAAAACAGAGGTGTAAGGGGTACATGGAGTTCTGGGAAAGGGCTGAGAGTCTTGAAGAAATAACCAGAAGAAACAGAGACAGACCCCTCACGCCCTTTGCAGGAAGTAGCAGGGCCTTAGGCAAGAAAAGGCTTGCAGTTGGGAGGAGACTGCTGGAAGTTATTTCAAATATTAGCAAGGGTAGAAAGGGTTTAACTGGCCAAGAATCAATCAATGAAAAATCAACTGCAAATTAAATTGCTGGGAGTCCAGAATCACCTATAAAGTAATCAACTGTGGGTGAACAGGCTTTTCTAGGTGACGTAGAGCCCCAGGCATCAGTTGTGCTCATGACAAAGTTTTGAATCCCACCCAACCAACTTGTGAAGTTTGGAAACAGAATAAGCTATTGAGTAAATTCATAAGGTGGGTCTCCTGTGGTGCCGTATCCTTGCGCTTACCTCCATGGCATAGAAAAGTGATCAGGGCCCTAGCTGATTTGGCTCAGTGGATAGAGTGTTGGCCTGCAGACTGAAGGGTCCCAGGTTTGATTCCAGTCAAGGGCACATGCCTGGGTTGCGGACTTGGTCCTCAGTAGCGGGCGTGCAGGAGCCACCAGATCAATGATTCTCTCTTATCATTGATGTTTCTATCTCTCTCTCCCTCTCCCTTCCTCTCTGAAATATATATATATTTATATATGTATGTATATATCAGGATCTGTTGCTTGAGAAATGTTCTGTCTGAAACCAGTGCATTGCAATGGATCATTCTAAGTGAAAATCCAGCAAGCAGTGCATCTAATTTTCTGTTGTATTACCTCTGCGATTCCTGCCTGTGACATTTCAGCTTTTCTACTTCCTTGAAAATGGAGCACCTGCTAAGCATACAGACCCAATCAGGTGCAGGGACCCAAGATGAATATGGCAGCATTTCTGCCTCCGGGTGCTCTCAGACTGGCTGCCAATAGAGGGATGATCCACTGATGGTGTCTGATCTGACAATAAGCGTGTAGAGAGGGCCTTGGAAGCGTGGAATGGGGAGCAGTTGACTCAACCTGAGGGGAGCAGCTGGGGAAAGCTTCGCAGAGAAGGTAACACATCGGCAGTGAAGGCAGCAGAGGGAAGAACATGAATAAAGTGTGGGCCTCAGAACTAATTTGCCTCCTTCCTTCCTCCGTTTGCCTGTCCTTTCTCTGGATGGTGTGCGTGCATGCGTGCGTGCGTCTGTGTAATGAACCAGAATGCCAACATATTTATTTGGACTAAGGAAATATAATTACCACAGGGTTTGGATACTCAATACATGACAAGGTCACTTGCAATCAGAGGCTGCCTTTTGAACAGAATCAGAACAGGCTGATCTTGACCAAGCACTTTTTCCCCTGGGAATTGCATGGGGTCCTTCTAGACATCCTGGCTCTGGTGACATTCTTTCTTCTAAGATGTTATTGCTTCAGTCAGATTTCAGTAAAGGTCCTGCAGGCCTGGGGATGAGTAAGATCTCTTTAAGGTGACTTTGGTTTAAAGCTTAACCTTTTTTCTCTCACTTTCAGGTTCCTATGGGAGCCCTTAATGGCATCTCCTCTACTGCTCTCCGTGTCCACCTTTCCTTTCACCATCACCCTTCACACGTGCTCTATTTGTGTTTCCCAATCTTACTTTACCTCCTTCTGTTTTAATCCTTACTACAGATTTAAGCCACCCATTTCCTCGTATTCTATCAAACTTTGAACGTTTGCTCAAAGCAAACTAAGAATATGTTTCCAAATAACATGATATTTTTCTTTTTTCAGATTGCATAATTTGTTCATTGTAGTAAATTATTAACCAGGTCATGTTTTACCAATACTTTTCTTCTTAATGAGTATGAGCCTGACTGATAGCATTCAGGTGCTTATGCCCCATTCCAGATTCCTAGAATCAGAACTTCCGGAAGGGATCTAGGAAGCTCTGTGTACATGGAAGATGTATGTAGGTGAATAAAATGGGCAAAGCTCCCATTGGGGTGATGTGAATTAGTAAATCGATCGATCAACTGGTACACCAATAAACTAGTGCTGAGAGTGATACAAGGAAATCAAACAGAGTGGTGTTTGGGGGTGGCTGGGCTGCGTGCTACGTTCTATGACACAAGGGAAGTCCTCTCCCAAGGGCACTTTTGGGGCTATCAGAAGGAACGGGTGAAATCAGGAATAGGGAAGAGCTTGAGTCTAATTTGTTTACCTCCATGTCCTGGGTAATCCTTGGGTGATCAGCACTCTCTTTGTTGTGCTGGTTCATAAGCAAACCAGTAAATACTGACATATTCTTGGGATTTGAGCAGTATGCTCTTACCAGAACTTGCTTTCTTTATTACAA